>NC_092383.1:49696320-50006876 GCF_030028105.1 Mobula birostris | reverse complement strand
AACGGAGAGATTTAAAAATGCTGTCATGACAACACCACAACAACAATGCTTTTTCTGCTTCTGCTTTGTACTGCGCAAACACTGCGGGACGGCTGTTATAACGCGCAGTCAGTGTGAACGGCGTGAGAGTTAAATTGTAAAGTAAGCTTTTTTGACAAGATCCCCTAAATTGATTTGATTGAGTCTATCTTTAAAAATATTAATGTCAGAAATACTGCGCAGGTCTGGCAGCAGAAGATTCCACTCTCTTGTTGACCTTGGGTAGAGGACAGCTTCATGCGTGTGTTGTTTACTTTATTGTCTACGTTAATAGCTTGTTTGGAGTTAAACATCTCCACGTTCTCCACTGCTTTGCTGACTTTGTAGTCGTTTGTAACTCGCAGAAACAGCACGACTTCATTGTCTATCTAAATGAAGAAGTTCGGTCTGCTTTTTCCAGCAGTGGTTTTCTTCGTACTCCTTGAAGACATTGTTGAAAACTTTCTTTCGCTGTTGTTGTTGGTACTCTAGTTTTTGACCAATGGAAATAGCACAACGCCGCCGTGGAAACATAAATATTATACCATTTCCTCTTCGCTTGTTTTCTGTAGATATATTTGCACATGCCCAGTAGGAGCAGATTCGCCCAAATACCCGTTTTAATGTGGACAGAGATATTTTGAAAAATGCCTAGTGTGGACGCCTGCCGTTTTTACTCGAAACTGGCGTTTCCAAAATTATCTGGTCTAGTGTGGACGTAGCCTTAGTGAATGGTGTTTACTTGGATTTTCAGAAGACCTTTGACAAGGCTTTTTAACAAGATAATAGACCATGGTATTACAGGGAAGATACTAGCATGCTAAGTGGGAGGAGCAAAGAGTGGGAATAAAGGGAGCCTTTTCTGGTTGGCTGCTGGTAACTAATAGTGTTCTGCAGGGGTTGGTGTTGAGACCGATTCTTTTCACGTTGTAGGTCAATGATTTGGATGACAGAATTGATGGCTTTGTGGCCAGATACAAAGATGGGTAGAGGGTATGAAAATATATCTGTAACCCTGAAGAATTTATGAATTTATAACTTTTGTAAAATGTAATGTGACAAAATGGAACCTGTGTGATCCCAGAGTGTTTTGCTTGGCTTTTGATTTGTTTGGACAGAAAGCTTGCAAGGAGAGTCTGTGATTTATAGCAGGGAGTGTTTTGACAACAGAGAAAAACAGGACTCAGATGTCATGGGGGGGGGAGAAACCTCAGAAGGTAAATGGACTAACTAAAGATAAATGCAAAGATGGATGCACATAAAGAAGGAATACAATTATGAGACGGGACGGCCTCAAAGATATGAAGTTCATGAATTATTGGACTCTGTAAATGTATAAAAATGTTCTGTTTTGAACTGTAAGATGGAAACCACCTACCAACAACTAAACATGTGGAGATAGACTTTCCCTTGCAAGTAATAAATGTACTTTTAATTTGATCCACTCTGAGATTGTTGTAGTTTGTTACAACAGAAGACCTAGTTGAAAACTAGCTATACACAACAAGGGGCAGATAGTTTTGAGGAAGTAGGGAGCCTGCAGAAGGACTTTCACAGATTGTGATAATGAACAAAGAAGGTACAGGTGGATTATAGCGTAGGGGGGTGTATGGCAATGCACTTTTGTAGAAGGAAGAGAGTTGTGGACTATTTTCTAAATGGAAGGAAAATTCAAAAATCAAAGGTGCAAAGGGACTGGGAGCCCTTGTGCAAGATTCCCTGAAGGACAACTTGCAGATTGAGTCATTGATAAGGAAGGCAAATGTGATGTTGGCATTCATTTCAGGTAGTCTAGAAAACAAGAGCAATTATGTGATGCTGAGGCTTTATAAGGCATTGGTGAGAAAAGATGTGCTGGCATTGGAGAGGGCCCTGAGGAGGTTCAGGAGAATGATTCTGGGAATGAAAGGGTTAATGTATAAGGAGCATTTGATGGCTCTGGATCTGTACTTACTGGAATTTAGAAGAATGAGGCGGGATCTCATTGAAACCTACTGAATTTTGAAAGGCCTAGATAGGGTGGACGTGGAGTGGATGTTTCCTATAGTGGATGAGTCTAGGACCAGAAGGGCACCACCTCAGAATAGAGGGTATCCATTTATTCCCTCTGGAATTGAGGAGCAGTTTCCTTAGCCAGAGTGTGGTGAATTAGTGGAATTCATTGCCATCAGACAGCTGTGGCGGCCAAGTCATTGAGTATATTTAAAGCAGAAGGTGCTAAGTTCTTGGTTAGTCAGGTTGTTAAAGGTCATGGGGAGAAGGCAGTACAGTGGGGTTGAGAAGGATAATATATCTGCCATGAAGAAATGGAGGAGCAGACTCAATGGGCCAAATGACCTAATTCTGCTCAATTGTTTTATGGTCTAATATTTAAAAAGAGTCATCGTTTCTTCTTGGTATTACTATTACATCAAATAAATTTTGCCTGACAAATTTGTTGGAATTCTTTGAGTAAATAACAGGCAGAATAGGCAAAGGGTCATGGGAGGGTCACTTTATTTATTTAGAGATACAACATGGAACAGGCCCTTCTGGCTCAACGAGCTGCACCATCCAGCAACTCACCTATTTAACCCTAGCCTAATCACAGGACAATTTACAATCACCAAATAACCTAATAACTTTGGACTGTGGGAGGAAACCAGACCATCTAGAGGAAACACACACCTTCACAGGAGACCATAAAAGCTCTTTACAGATGGCGTAGAAATGAACTCTGAACTCCAGCTGTAATAGTGTCATGATAACTGCTATGTTACCATGGCACCTTGTTTCTTTCGAGTTTCAGGATTTTTTTGACAAGGTTCTGCACACAAGCTATCTACCAAAATAAGAGCCCCTGGTAATACAGGAAATATACAAGGATGGATAAAAGATTGGCTGACTGACAGATGGCAAAGTGTGAGAATAAAGAGGGCCTTTTCTGGTGGGCTACTGGTGACTAGTAGTGTTCCACAGGAGTTGGTGTTGGGACTGCTTTTTTTCATATTATATATCAATGAATTGGATGACAGAATTGATGGTTTTGTGGCCAAGATGTGGATGAATCAAGGGTTAAATAGGTGGAGGGGCAGGTAGTGTTGAAGCAGAGAGTCTGCAGAAGGACTTGGAACAAATTAGAAGGATGAGCAAAGATGTGGTGGATGCAATACAAAGCAGGAAAGTGTATGGTCATGCACTTTGGTAGATGGAGTAAAGCCATGGACTATTTTCTAAATAAGACCATAAGATATAGGTGCAGAAGTAGGCTATTCAGCCCATTGAGACTGCTCCGCCATTCAATCATGGGCTGATCCAATTCTTCCAGTCATCCCCACTCCCCTGCTTTCACCCCATACCCTTTGATGTCCTGGCTAAATAAGAACCTATCTATCTCTGCCTTAAATACACACAATGACTTGGCCTCCACAGCCGCCCGTGGCATCAAATTCCACAGGTTTACCACCCTCTGACTAAAGTAATTTCTCCGTATCTCAGCTCTAAATGGATGTCCTTCAATCCTGAAGTCATGCTCTCTTGTCCTAGACTCCCCTACCATGGGAAATAACTTTGCCATATCTGATCTGTTCAGGCCTTTTAACATTTGGAATGTTTCTTTGAGGTCCCCTCTCATTCTCCTGAACTCCAGGGAATACAGCCCAAGAGCTGCCAGATGTTCCTCACATGGTAACTCTTCCATTCCTGGAATCATTCTCATGAATCTTCTCTGAACCCTCTCCAATTTCAGTATATCTTTTCTAAAATAAGGAGCCCAAAATTGCACACAATACTCCAAGTGTGGTCTCACGAGTGCCTTATAGAGCCTCCACATCACATCCCTGCTCTTATATTCTATACCTCTAGAAATGAATGCCAATTTTGCCTTTGCCTTCTTCACAACCGACTAAACCTGGAGGTTAACCTTTAGGGTATCTTGCACACGGGCTCCCAAGTCCCTTTGCATCTCTGCATTTTGAGTTCTCTCCCCATCTAAATAATAGTCTGCCTGTGTATTTCTTCCACCAAAGTACACTTTCCAACATTGTATTTCATTTGCCACTTCTTCGCCCATACTATCTAAGTCTCTCTGCAGGCTCTCTGTTTCCTCAACACTACCTACTCCTCCACCTATCTTGGTATCATCAGCCAATTTAGCCACAAATCCATTAATACCATAGTCCAAATCATTGATATACATCATAAAAAGCAGCGATCCCAACACCAACCCCTGTGGAACTCCACGGGTAACTGGCAGCCAGCCAGAATAGGATCCCTTTATTCCCACTCTGTTTTCTGCTGACCAGCCAATGCTCCACCCATGCTAGTAACTTCCCTGTAATTCCAAGGGCTTTTATCTTGCTAAGCAGCTTCATGTGCGGCACGTTGTCAAAGACCTTCTGAAAATCCAAGTACACCACATCTACTGCATCTCCTTTTGTCTACCCTGCTTGTAATTTCCTCAAAGAATTGCAGTAGGTTTGTCAGGCAGGATTTTCCTTTCAGGAAACCATGCTGGCTTTGGCCTATCTTGTCATGTGTGTCCAAGTACTCTGTAATCTCATCCCTAATAAACAATTCCAACAACTTCCCAACCACTGATGTCAGGCTAACAGGTCTATAATTTCCTTTCTGCTACCCTCCACCCTTCTTAAATAGCGGAGTAACATTTGCAATTTTCCAGTCATCCGGTACGATCTCTCCAGCTACTTCCTTCAGAACCTGAGGGTGCATTCCATCAGGTCCAGGAGATTTATCCACCCTCAGACCATTAAGCTTCCTGAGCACCTTCTCAATCATAATTTTCACTGCACAAACTTCACTTCCCTGACACTCTTGAATGTCTGGTATACTGCAGACGTCTTCCACTGTGAAGACTGATGCAAAATACGCATTCAGTTCCTCTGCCATCTCTGCATTTCTCAATATCCCCAGCGTCATTTTGTATTGGTCCTATATCTACCCTTGACTCCCTTTTACCCTTCAGTTACTTAAAAACGCTTTTAGTATCTTCTTTGATATTAGTCGCCAGCTTCCTTTCATAATTCATTTTTTCCTTCCTAATGACCTTCTTAGTTTCCTCCTGCAAGTTTTTAAAAGCTTCCCAATCTTCCATCTTCCCACTAGCTCTGGCTTCCTTGTATGCCCTCTCTTTTGCTTTTACTTTGGCTCTGACTTCACTTGTCAGCCACTGTAGTGTCCTTCTTCCCTTTGAAAATTTCTTCTTATCTGGAATATATCAGTCTTGCACTCCCCTCATTTTTCGCTGAAACTCTAGCCATTGCTATTCTGCTGTCCTTCCTGCAAATGCCCCTTTCCAGTCAACTTCGGCCAGTTCCCCTCTCATGCCATTGTAATTTCCTTTATTCCACTGAAATACCGACACATTCAATTTTACTTTTTTCCCTCTTAAATTTCAACGTGAAAGCGATCATATTGTGATCACTGTTCCCTAAGGGTTCCTTAACCTTAAGCTCTCTTATCACATCCAGATCACTGCACAACACCCAATCCAGCACAGCTGATCCCCTAGTGGTCTCAACAACAAGCTGTTCTAAAAAGTCATCCCTTAAATATTCTACAAATTCTCTCTCTTGAGGTCCAGTACTGACCTGGTTTTCCCAATCCACTTTCATGTTAAAATGCCCAACAATTATCATAACATTGCCCTTCTGACACGCCTTTTCTATCTCCTGCTGTAATTCGTAATCCACATCCTGGCTGCTGTTTGGAGGTCTGTATACAACTGCCATTAGGGTCCTTTTACCCCTGCCATTTCTTAACTCAACCCATAGAGACTCTACACCTTCCAATCCTATGTCATCTCTTTCTACTAATTTAATATTATTTCTTATACACAGAGCGACACCACCCCCTCTGCCTACTAACCTATCTTTCCGATACACCATATATCCCTGGATGTTCAGCTCCCAATTGCAGCCATCCTTTAGCCAAGTTTCAGAGATGGCCACAACTTCGTATTTGCCAATCTGTAGCCGAATTTCAAGATCGTCCATTTTATTCCTTATGCTGCATGCAATTAAATATAACACTTTCAGTCTAGTAAATGGGGAGGGAATGCAGAAATCAAAATTGAAAGTAAATTTACTATTAAAGTATGTATATGTTAACACATAGTTCTGGTCACCTAACTATAGGAAGGTTATCAGTAAGATTGAAAGAGTTCAGAGAAGATTTACTAGGATGTTGCTGGGTCTTCAGGAGTTGAGTTACAGGGAAAGATTGAACAGGTTAGGACTTTAGTTAGGCGTTCAGAGAGGCAGGACTGCACAGGTGTGTGACGTCGGGCAGTGCAGCGCGGCAGATTTAAAAGGGCAGAAATCGTGCTTCGGGTTTGATTCGAAGAAGGAAGTCTGAGAGTCGGAGCGGGAGTGCGGAGGAAGACGTTTTTGAAATTTTCATTTTTTTTTTCTCCAACGGCGTTCAGAGAGGCGGGACTGCGCAAGCGTGTGACGTCGGGCAGTGAAGCGCGGAAGATTTAAAAGGAACAGAGCCTCATACAGCGGGCAGTGTAGTTTGTGGGCTGCGGAGTGAGCCAGGAGCAGAGTGAAGGCTTAAGGGCTTCGGCTCAACGGGTTTAGGCGGAAACGGGCGAGGCGAGGAAGGTTTGGTATTCATTTTCTGTTGTTATTTGAGGAGAGGGGCAGCATGAGTGTGAGGGCAGTTTGTTGTTCTCGATGTCGGATGTGGGAGGCCCTGGAGTCTCCAAGCCTCCTGGACGTCTACATCTGCGCCAAGTGCATCGAGATGCAGCTCCTAAGGGACCGCGTTACGGAACTGGAGCTGCAGCTCGATGACCTTCGTCTGGTCAGGGAGAGTGAGGAGTTGATAGAGAGGAGTTACAGGCAGGTGGTCACACCGGGGCCACGGGAGGCAGACAAGTAGGTCACGGTTAGGAGGGGGAAGGGGAAGAGTCAGGTAATAGAGAGTACCCCGGTGGCTGTGCCCCTTAACAATAGGTACTCCTGTTTGAGTACTGTTGCGGGGGACAGCTTACCCGGGGGAAGCACAGAGTCCGGCCCTGTAGCTCAGAAGGGTAGGGAAAGGAAGAGGAGGGCAGTTGTGATAGGGGACTCGATAGTAAGGGGGTCAGATAGGCGATTCTGTGGACACAGTCCAGAAACCCGGATGGTAGTTTGCCTCCCTGGTGCCAGGGTCCGGGATATTTCTGATCGTGTTCAAGATATCCTGAAGTGGGAGGGTGAGGAGCCAGAGGTCGTGGAACATATAGGTACCAATGACATAGGTAGGAAAAGGGAAGAGGTCCTGAAAGGAGAATATAGGGAGCTAGGAAGGGAGTTGAGAAAAAGGACTGCAAAGGTAGTAATCTCGGGATTACTGCCTGTGCCACGCGACAGTGAGAGTAGGAATGCAATGAGGTGGAGGATAAATACATGGCTGAGGGATTGGAGCAGGAGGCAGGGATTCAAGTTTTTGGATCATTGGGACCTCTTTTGGCGTAGGCGTGACCTGTACAAAAAGGACGGGTTACACTTGAATCCTAGGGGGACCAATATCCTGGCAGGGAGATTAGCGAGGGCTACTGAGGTGACTTTAAACTAGAATGGTTGGGGGGTGGGAATCAAATTAAAGAGGCTAGGCGAGAGGAGGTTAGTTCACAACAGGGGGATGGGAACCAGTGCAGAGAGACAGAGGGGTGTAAAGTGAGGGTAGAAGCAAAAAGTAGTAAGGTGAAAAGTAAAAGTGGCAGGCCGACAAATCCAGGGCATGCATCAGAAAGGGCCACTTTTCAACATAATTGTATAAGGGCTAAGAGAGTTGTAAAAGAGCGCCTGAAGGCTTTGTGTGTCAATGCAAGGAGCATTCATAACGAGGTGGATGAATTGAAAGTGCAGATTGTTATTAATGATTATGATATAGTTGGGATCACAGAGACATGGCTCCCGGGTGACCAAGGATGGGAGCTCAACGTTCAGGGATATTCAATATTCAGGAGGGATAGACATGAAAGAAAAGGAGGTGGGGTGGCGTTGCTGGTTAAAGATGAGATTAACGCAATAGAAAGGAAGGACATAAACCGGAAAGATGTGGAATCGATATGGGTAGAGCTGCATAACACTAAGGGGCAGAAAACGCTGGTGGGAGTTGTGTACAGGCCACCTAGCAGTAGTAGTGAGGTCGGAGATGGTATTAAACAGGAAATTAGAAATGTGTGCAATAAAGGAACAGCAGTTATAATGGGTGACTTCAATCTACATGTAGATTGGGTGAACCAAATTGGTAAAGGTGCTGAGGAAGAGGATTTCTTGGAATGTATGTGGGATGGTTTTTTGAACCAACATGTCGAGGAACCAACTAGAGAGCAGGCTATTCTAGACTGGGTTTTGAGCAATGAGGAAGGGTTAATTAGCAATCTTGTCGTGAGAGGCCCCTTGGGTAAGAGTGAGCATAATATGGTGGAATTCTTCATTAAGATGGAGAGTGACGTAGTTAATTCAGAAACAAAGGTTCTGAACTTAAAGAGGGGTAACTTTGAAGGTATGAGACGTGAATTAGCTAAGATAGACTGGCAAATGACACTTAAAGGGTTGACGGTGGATATGCAATGGCAAGCATTTAAAGATTGCATGGATGAACTACAACAATTGTTCATCCCAGTTTGGCAAAAGAATAAATCAAGGAAGGTAGTGCACCCATGGCTGACAAGAGAAATTAAGGATAGTATCAATTCCAAAGAAGAAGCATACAAATTAGCCAGAAAAAGTGGCTCATCTGAGGACTGGGAGAAATTCAGAGTTCAGCAGAGGAGAACAAAGGGCTTAATTAGGAAGGGGAAAAAGAGATTATGAGAGAAAACTGGCAGGGAACATAAAAACTGACTGTAAAAGCTTTTATAGATATGTAAAAAGGAAAAGACTGGTAAAGACAAATGTAGGTCCCCTACAGACAGAAACAGGTGAATTGATTATGGGGAGCAAGGACATGGCAGACCAATTGAATAATTACTTTGGTTCTGTCTTCACTAAGGAGGACATAAATAATCTTCCAGAAATAGTAGGGGACAGAGGGTCCAGTGAGATGGAGGAACTGAGCGAAATACATGTTAGTAGGGAAGTGGTGTTGGGTAAATTGAAGGGATTAAAGGCAGATAAATCCCCAGGGCCAGATGGTCTGCATCCCAGAGTGCTTAAGGAAGTAGCCCAAGAAATAGTGGATGCATTAGTGATAATTTTTCAAAACTCGTTAGATTCTGGACTAGTTCCTGAGGATTGGAGGGTGGCTAATGTAACCCCACTTTTTAAAAAAGGAGGGAGAGAGAAACCGGGGAATTATAGACCGGTTAGCCTAACGTCGGTGGTGGGGAAACTGCTAGAGTCAGTTATCAAAGATGTGATAACAGCACATTTGGAAAGCGGTGAAATCATCGGACAAAGTCAGCATGGATTTGTGAAAGGAAAATCATGTCTGACGAATCTCATAGAATTTTTTGAGGATGTAACTAGTAGAGTGGATAGGGGAGAACCAGTGGATGTGGTATATTTGGATTTTCAGAAGGCTTTTGACACAGGAGATTAGTGTGCAAACTTAAAGCACACGGTATTGGGGGTAAGGTATTGATGTGGATAGAGAATTGGTTAGCAGACAGGAAGCAAAGAGTGGGAATAAACGGGACCTTTTCAGAATGGCAGGCAGTGACTAGTGGGATACTGCAAGGCTCTGTGCTGGGACCCCAGTTGTTTACAATATATATTAATGACTTGGATGAGGGAATTAAATGCAGCATCTCCAAGTTTGCGGATGACACGAAGCTGGGCGGCAGTGTTAGCTGTGAGGAGGATGCTAAGAGGATACAGGGTGACTTGGATAGGTTGGGTGAGTGGGCAAATTCATGGCAGATGCAATTTAATGTGGATAAATGTGAAGTTATCCACTTTGGTGGCAAAAATAGGAAAACAGATTATTATCTGAATGGTGGCCGATTAGGAAAAGGGGAGGTGCAACGAGACCTGGGTGTCATTATACACCAGTCATTGACAGTGGGCATGCAGGTACAGCAGGCGGTGAAAAAGGCGAATGGTATGCTGGCATTTATAACGAGAGGATTCGAATACAGGAGCAGGGAGGTACTACTGCAGTTGTACAAGGCCTTGGTGAGACCACACCTGGAGTATTGTGTGCAGTTTTGGTCCCCTAATCTGAGGAAAGACATCCTTGCCATAGAGGGAGTACAAAGAAGGTTCACCAGATTGATTCCTGGGATGGCAGAACTTTCATATGAAGAAAGACTGGATGAACTAAGCTTGTACTCGTTGGAATTTAGAAGATTGAGGGGGGATCTGATTGAAACGTATAAAATCCTAAAGGGATTGGACAGGCTAGATGCAGGGGGATTGTTCCCGATGTTGGGGAAGTCCAGAACGAGGGGTCACAGTTTAAGGATAAGGGGGAAGCCTTTTAGGACTGAGATTAGGAAAACCTTCTTCATACAGAGAGTGGTGAATCTGTGGAATTCTCTGCCACAGGAAACAGTTGAGGCCAGTTCATTGGCTATATTTAAGAGGGAGTTAGATATGGCCCTTGTGGCTGAAGGGATCAGGGGGTATGGAGGGAAGGCTGGTGCAGGGTTCTGAGTTGGATGATCAGCTATGATCATAATAAATGGCGATGCAGGCTCGAAGGGCCAAATGGCCTACTCCTGCACCTATTTTCTATGTTTCTATGTTTATTCCTTGGAGTGTAGAAGAATGAGGGGAGATTTGATAGAGGTTTACAAAATTATGAGGAGTATAGACAGAGTAAATGCAAATAGTCTCTTTCCACTTAGATTAGGAGAGATAAATACAAGAGGACATGGCTTTAGGGTGAAAGGGGAAAGGTTTAGGGGAAACATTAGGGGGAACTTCTTCACTCAGAGAGTGGTGGGAGTGTGGAACGGGCTGCCATCTGGTAAATGTGGGCTTGGATGGGAGAGATCTGAAGGGTTATGGACTGGGTGCAGGTCAATGGGACTAGCAGAATAAAGTTTTGGCACAGACTAGCAGGGCCAAATGGCCTGTTTTCTGTGCTGTAGTGTTCCATGGTTCTATGGTTCTGCATTACCCTGAGATTCATTTTTGAGGGCATTCACAGTAGAACAAGGAGTTTCATCACTAATCACTCAGAGCACTTTATCACAGTGGATGTAAATGCCACTGGATGACACTCATTGAAGCAAGTTACCATGTTCTGCTTGGGCACCGGTATAACTGAAGCCTGATTGGAGCAGATGGGTACCTCACAATGCCGAAGCGAGAGGTTAAAGATATTGGTGAACACACCAGCCTGTTGAATACTCAGCCAGAAAGCCCATCTGCTCTGGATGCTTTCATGGGTTCACCCTCCTGAGAGATGCTTTCATGTCAGCCCTCAGAGGCTGAATCATAGGGTTGCCAGGGGCTTTGGGGGTTCATGAAGATGCCTCCACGTTTTGAGAGTCAAAGCGACCATAAAAGGCATTGAGTTAATTTGGGAGCAAAACCTTGTCACATATGTCCCTTGGTTTCACGTTGTAGGAGGTGATAGCATTCAAGTCCTGCAACAGCTGTCAAATGTTCTTCAGTGATTCATACTTTTTCTGGAATTGTCACTTTGCTTTCTGGAGGTCATACATGAACCTTTTTGTATTTTACTCGCTCAACAGACCCGAACGCCACTGATCTGGCCCGGAGCAGATGACAGATCTCTTGGTTCAACTAGAGTTTCTGGTGGGGAAGGCTTTGAATGATTTTGTGGATACACACTCGTCTACAACTGTCTTTATAAAGTCCATGACAACAGTGGCGCATATTCATTCATATCTTCTAATGAGTGAGAGTAAGGAAGGCAAATGCAATATTAGCAGACACTCCCAGAGGATTAGAATATAAAAGCAAGGATGTAATACTGAAGCTTTATGAAACATTGGCCAGACTGCACCTGCAGTATTGTGAGCAGTTTTGGGTCACATTTCTAAGAAAGAATGTGCTGACTTTTGAGAGGATCCAGAGGAGGTTTACAAGAATTAAAATCTATCGACTATTGAAAGGCCTAAATAGAGTGGACATGAAGAGACTTTTCCAATCTTGGGAGAGTCTAGGACTGCAGGACACTGCCTTAGAATAATAGCAGGATGCCACTTTAGAACAGAGATGAGGGGGAATTTATTTAGCCAGAGAATAGTGAATTGTTGGAATTCATTGCCACAGATGGCTGTGGAAGCCAAGTCATTGGATATAGTGAAAGTGGATGTTGATAGGTTCTTGATTAATAAAGGCATCAAAGGATAGAGGGAGAAGGCAGGAGAACAGGGTTCAGAAGGGAAAATTACTCAGCCATGGTGTGATGCAGAGCAGACTCAATAGGCTAAATCACCGAATTCGGCTCCTCGATCTTATGATCTTATGTCTTAAAAATGACTAGACAAATGAAGATCTGCAAAACAATTGGGTTGGTTCACATGCTTCAATAGAGACACCATATTACCGACCACATTTTGATTCAGACTCGCTATTACAGCCATATATCCTTTCTTGGAATGTGTCCTCTCATATCCCTTTTGCCAATCAACTTTCCAGCTCTTAGCTTCATCCCTCCCCCTCCTGTCTTCTCCTATCATTTCGGATATTCCCTTCCCCCTCCCACTTTCAAATCTCTTACTATCTCTTCTTTCAGTTAGTCCTGACGAAGGGTCTTGGCCCAAAACTCAACTGTACCTCTTCCTGTAGATGCTGCCTGGCCTGCTGCATTCACCAGCAATTTTTATGTGTGTTGCTTGAAATTCCAGCATCTGCAGATTTCCCTGTGTTTACCATGATAGATGTTGTTTTCATTATCGTCGTGACCTATCAGAGTATTTTTTATTTGCTGGACTCCATTTGGGGAGCAGACCTATAAGCTCTTTTTGTTTTTTCGTGTCTATATAGCCAGCCAGTGGTCAGCAGCGAACGTGTTTGTATCTCCCTACATTGCAGAATGACAGAAGTGGTGGATGCTGACTTGCAGTGGGAGATCCTATAATACATTCCATAAGACCATAAGATATAGGAGCAGGATTAGGCCATTTGGCCCATCAAGTTTGCTCCACCATTTCATCATGGCTGATCCATTTTTCCTCTCCGCCTCAATCTCCTGCCCCCTCCCCATATCCCTTTATGCCCTGACCAAACAAGAATCTATCAACCTTTGTCTTAAATATATATAAAAACTTGGCCTCCACAGCTGCCTGTGGCAGTAAATTCCACAGATTCCCCACTCTCCAGCTAAAGAAATTCCTCCTCATCTCCATTCTAACAGGATGCCCCTCTATTCTGAGGCTGTGTCCTCTGGTCTTAGACCCTCCCACCATAGGAAACATCATCTCTACATCCACTCTATTAAGGTCTTTCACTACTCAATAGGCTTCAATAAGGACACCACTCATTCTTCTGAATTCCAGTGAATACAGACCCAGAGCCATCAAATGGTCTTCATATGACAAGCTATTCAATCCTGGAGTTGTTTCATGAACCTGCTTTGAACCCTCTCCAGTGTCAGCATATCCTTTCTAAGATAAGAGACCCAAAACTGCTCACAATAATCCAAGTGAGGCGTCGCTAGGAAGCCCAGCAACCATTAGCAGACACTAAAGGCTGATTTAAACTTGTGCGTACTAACTTACGCCGTAGCCTACACAAGTGGGCTACGCCGTTGTGAGCATTTATACTCGTGCGTTGGTGTGTCTGCAATTCACCACCAAAATGCTAGTTGGTGGTGGGATTTCTATGCCACTGTGTTGAGTTTCTTCATGTTGAAACTCAACACGAAGAAACTCAAACTTCAAACAATGGCGACTGAAACTGAAGGAGGGTGAATTTTCTGTGCTTGTCCGGCCACTGAGAGACATGAACGAGGAAATGCATTTCAAATATTTTCGGATGTTGGCAGGTAGATTTGATGATTTAGTTCATCGTCTCCAACCACTCATTTTGCATCAGTGTACGCACAGTATACTCAGAGACTGGCAATCACCATTCAAGTTTTCGCTTCAGGTGGAAGTCAAAATGGCTAGCTACAAAATGGCATCAAGCACAGGGTCCTCCATAATTTCGGAGGTCTGTAAAGCTTTATGGAAAGCATTGCAGCCAGAGTTCCTTCCCTGCCCATCAGTCGCCCAATGGCAAGCTATTAGAGCGTAGGAGGAAATGCAATGCTACCAAGCAGACCAATCACAGGTGTTGCGGTCTGCGACGCCGCGACACGTAGTTACATTTTGGGAGAGGTGTGCGTTAGGCTACAGCATGGGGTTCGGCATAGAGTACAGCGTAGGGTACACCGCTACGCCGTACCTAAGGCCTACATTTGATGCACAGGTATAAATCAGCCTTTAGTGTCATAACATCAAGGTAGACATTTAAAAAGAGAGAATTGTTTGGAACCTTGATTTGAAAAACCATTTCATGTACTGCTTGTTACTAATACAGCCCATCAAGGTAAGAGAAAAGCCATAAATAACAGGAATTCTTCAGATGCTGGAAATTCAAGCAACACACATCAAAGTTGCTGGTGAACGCAGCAGGCCAGGCAGCATCTCTAGGAAGAGCTACAGTCGACGTTTCAGGCCGAGACCCTTCGTCAGCACTAACTGAAGGAAGAGTTAGTAAGAGATTTGAAAGTGGGAGGGGGAGGGGGAGATCCAAAATGATAGGAGAAGACAGGAGGGGGAGGGACGGAGCCAAGAGCTGGACAGGTGATTGGCAAAGGGGATATGAGAGGATCATGGGACAGGAGGTCAGGGGAAAAAGACAAGGTGCGGGGGGGAACCAGAGGATAGGCAAGGTGTATAGTCAGAGGGACAGAGGGAGAAAAAGGAGAGTGAGAGAAAGAATGTGTGCATAAAAATAAGTAACAGATGGGGTACGAGGAGGAGGTGGGGCCTTAACGGAAGTTAGAGAAGTCGATGTTCATGCCATCAGGTTGGAGGCTACCCAGACGGAATATAAGGTGTTGTTCCTCCAACCTGAGTGTGGCTTCATCTTTACAGTAGAGGAGGCCATGTATAGACATGTCAGAATGGGAATGGGATGTGGAATTAAAATGTGTGGCCACTGGGAGATCCTGCTTTCTCTGACGGACAGAGCGTAGGTGTTCAGCAAAGCGGTCTCCCAGTCTGCGTCAGGTCTCGCCAATATATAGAAGGCCACATCGGGAGCACCGGACGCAGTATATCACCCCAGCTGACTCACAGGTGAAGTGTCGCCTCACCTGGAAGAACTCTCTGGGGCCCTGAATGGTGGTAAGGGAGGAAGTGTAAGGGCACGTGTAGCACTTGTTCCGCTTACAAGGATAAGTGCCAGGAGGGAGATCAGTAGGGAGGGATGGGGGGGGACGAATGGACAAGGGAGTCGTGTAGGGAGCGATCCCTGCGGAATGCAGGGGGGGGGAGGGAAAGATGTGCTTACTGGTGGGATCCCATTGAAGGTGGCGGAAGTTATGGAGAATAATATGTTGGACCTGGAGGCTGGTGACGTGGTAGCTGAGGACCAGGGGAACCCTATTCCTAGTGGGGTAGCGGGAGGATGGAGTGAGAGCAGATGTGCGTGAAATGGGGGAGATGCATTTGAGAGCAGAGTTGATAGTGGAGGAAGTGAAGCCCCTTTCTTTAAAAAAGGAGGACATCTCCCTCATCCCGGAATGAAAAGCCTCATCCTGAGAGCAGATGCGGTGGAGACGGAGGAATTGCAAGAAGGGGATGGCATTTTTGCAAGAGAGAGGGTGAGAAGAGGAATAGTCCAGATAGCTGTGAGTCAGTAGGCTTATAGCAGACATCAGTGGATAAGCTGTCTCCAGAGACAGAGACAGAAAGATCTAGAAAGGGGAGGGAGGTGTCGGAAATGGACCAGGTAAACTTGAGGGCAGGGTGAAAGTTGGAGGCAAAGTTAATAAAGTCAACGAGCTCAGCATACGTGCAAGAAGCAGCGCCAATGCAGTCGTCTATGTTGCGAAGGAAAAGTGGGGGACAGATACCAGAATAAGCACGGAACATAGATTGTTCCACAAAGCCAACAAAAAGGCCCGCATAGCTAGGACCCATACGGGTGCCCATAGCTACACCTTTAGTTTGGAGGAAGTGGGAAGAGCCAAAGGAGAAATTATTAAGAGTAAGGACTAATTCCGCTAGACGGAGCAGAGTGGTGGTAGAGGGGAACTGATTAGGTCTGGAATCCAAAAAGAAGCGGAGAGCTTTGAGACCTTCCTGATGGAGGATGGAAGTATATAGGGACTGGACATCCATGGTGAAAATAAAGCAGTGGGAGCCAGGGAACTTAAAATCATCGAAAAGTTTAAGAGCATGAGAAGTGTCACGAACATAGGTAGGAAGGGATTGAACAAGGAGGGATAAAACCGTGTCGAGCTATGCAGAAACGAGTTCGGTGGGGCAGGAGCAAGCTGAGACAATAGGTCTGCCAGGACAGGCAGGTTTGTGGATCTTGGGTAGGAGGTAGAAACGGGAAGTGCGGGGTGTGGGAACTATACGGTTGGTAGCAGTGGATGGGAGGTCCCCTGAGTGGATAAAGTCGGTGGTGGTGTAGGAGACAATGGCCTGGTGCTCCTTAGTGGGGTCACGATTGAGGGGTAAGTAAGAGGAGGTATCCGTGAGTTGTCGCTGTGCCTCGGCAAGGTAGAGGTCAGTACGCCAGACTACAACAGCACCCCCTTTACCTGCCGGTTTAATAGTAAGGTTAGGATTAGTGCGGAGGGAGTGGAGAGCAGAGCGTTCCAAAGGAGTGAGGTTGGAATGGGAACAAGGTGCGGTGAAGTCAAGACGGTTGATGTCCCGTTGGCAGTTAGCGATAAAGAGATCCAGAGCAGGCAGAAGACCAGAGCGGGGTGTCCATGAAGAGGAGGAGGGTTGAAGGCGGGAGAAGGGGTCATCGGTGGGGGTGGAAGAATCCTTGCCGAAGAAGTAGGCTCGGAGACAGAGACGGCGGAAGAAGAGTTCCGCATCGTGGCGAACGCGGAACTCGCTGAGGTGTGGGCGAAGGGGGACAAAGGTGAGGCCCTTACTGAGGACAGAGTGTTCTGCCTCAGACAGTTGAAGGTTGGAGGGGATGGTAAAGACCCGGCACAGATGAGAGCTGGGATCAGAGGTGGGAGGGGGGAGGCTGGGGGTGTCAATGGAGAGGGGAGGGTTGAGGTGAGAGGAAGATGGAGCCTCTGAGGACCCAGGAGTTGACGGTGGGATCTGAGGAAGACGGGGCTGCGGAGTGGTGGTGGGGGAAGGGGAGACGGGAGTCACAACAGCAGCACATAAAGACCCGGCCTGGAGTTCAAGGCTGGCGTCGCAGTTGGTGGTTGCGTAATCGCTTTGAAGGTGTCCATGGTCGTTGCTGGAGTCCGGGTTTTGAATATGCCCTGAGGTGTTGGAAAGAGAAAAGCCATTGTAGATTTAGGATTCTCACTGTGAGAAGATGCCTAATGACGTGAAAAAAATATAACATCACTGAGAGTCCTAATGACAGCGGTTGGATCAGCGCTTATCTTTTCTCTGACGGATGTAACTGCCATGAACACTTTCTTATGCGTGGGCAAACAGGACCGATGTCCTAAGCTGCTGGGTTTTTATGGAGTCCAGGTGCGTGGAAGTGGCTGTGCCCTTTTTACCCGTGCCCTTTAAGGGAACAGAGATAAACTGTTGCTTTAATTGGTCCAAGCCCTCTGCCCCAGATATGTAGGTACAATGGTGTTGGGACTCTGAAACATAGAGCCCTTCTTCCTCTTATTGGGTACAGCCAGACTATTACTGGGGGAGGGTGGGGATATAAATTTGGAAACAACAACTGTTTTAGAGGTATATACCTCCGTAAAACAATGTTAACCCCAGAGTAAAAGGGCTTAGTGTTGTCCCTGGGGAAGGTAACACTTGCCTATGTAACAGGTAAAGCAGGCAGAAACTGATTAATGTGACATTGACATTGGAAAATTTAGCAAATGAAACTGCATATTATCTCGATCAAATTTAATAAGCAATATCTGAATTGTTGACAAAATTGATGGTATTCCACACAACAGTATTGCAAGAAATTGAATGACTTTTGTTTTGTCCAAAAGATTGCACAAGAATGTTGCATTTATATGCCAACCAGGGGTGCAGTGCTGCCGGAGCTCACCAGAGCACCACTCCAACACCTCTGTAAAAAAAAGTCAAAATAAACAAGCGGAGAATTTAACAGCAGCCGCATATTAAATAGAGGGAATTTTACAGAAGTAGGGGTTGGGGAGACGGGGTGGTGGCTGGTGGGGAAAATACCACTAATAACATTAGGATATTTTATCGTTTTTGGTGAACTCCTAGAGCTGTGACTGTTTTGTGAAATTCCTCCTCGCTCGACCCGTTGTCCCAGCATACCCTGCTGTAGCCTTCCGCCATTTCACAGATTCTCAGTATCTCTCCAGCATTCGTTGTTTGAGCAATGTTCACCGAGAAAATAAAAATCTCAGATCTTTTGAAAGTGGCATGTCGCTTGCTGAAGTGGGCCGTAAAAGAATGAATCGAACATTTGCACAATAAAGCAAAAAGAAGCTGAATTTCATGGAAGCATTAGTGCTACCCCTACAACGGCAAAAATGGTCTCTCTGGTTCGTGACAAAGTGCTTGCAAAGACTGAGAAAGCATTAAGTGTGTGGCTAGAGGACATGTCACAGAAGCATATCCCTGTTGATGGCAAAATTATGCGTGAAAAAGCACTTAGTCTCTATGAGCACTACTGTGAGGAGGTTGAGGAGAATGAGAGGAAGGAGTTTAAGGCTAGTAAGGGATGGCTGGCTGGCTATGTAAAGTGCTACAGCCTCAAGGTTTAAAGATCACGGGAGAACTGACATGGCAGATGTACCAAGTATCCTATTATGGAGCCAATCGAAGTACACGCTTGCAGTCTCTCAGAAAAACATTGTTGATCACAAACTATCAAAATCTCACACTGCCGCTCTAAGTGTTGAAAATATAGCTAGTGAAGGTGCTGTCGGAAAATTATGTGATACCATGAATGCTTCACATCTAAAGGCAACTTGTTCAATTTTTCGTCCCGCATATTATTTAGCTCAGAATGACAGACCGTACTATGATCACTTTGGCTTATTGGAACTTCAAAACAAACAGTATTGACATTGGAATTGGACTGCATTCCCGCACTAATACTACAGAGATAATTAATCACATAGCAGTTAATATGAAAAAGAAAATTTGCCAGCATATCAAGCAGATAAATGGCAAATTTTCCATTCTCATTGATGAATCAACAAGCCCGAGCATTAAGACCGCCCTAATAGTTTATTCGAAATGTGAAAAGGTGATAGGGAAGGTGATCCCCATTTTATGTTTTTCGTTCTAATTGAACTGCCTGATCAGAAGGCTGCAACTATTGCTAAGCATCTATTGAACTGTCTCAATAACCATGGGTTTGATGACTCTTACTTGAAACAGAACCTTGTAGCATTTGCAAGTGATAGGGCAAGCGTAATGCTTGGTGTCAAACCTGGTGTTGCTACAATTCTCAAGGAACATTACTCTGATGTGATTATTTGGCACTGTCTTAATCACGGATTAGAACTTGCAATAGGTGATTCGGTGAGAGAAGTTCATGGAATAAATCATTTTCAATCATTTCTGGAAAAATTCTACTCTGTTTACAGCAGATCACCTCTAAATCAAAAGGAACTGTCTGAACGTGCCTCTCAACTAGAACAACAAGTTTGCAAAATAGGCCATGTTCTGGGCACCAGGTGGGTAGCTAGCTCATTTCGAACAGTTTCAGCAGTGTGACAAAATTATGAAGCACTGGGTTTTCATTTTGAAAAAGCAATGAAGGATGAAACAAGATCTGAGAGTGACAGAAAAACCAGTGAAGGTCTGTTGAAAAGACTCTCTTCAGAAGAGTTTCTATTGGACTTAGCTCAATGTATGACACATTGCATGAACTTGGTTTACTGTCTGTGATTACAGAAACTCACTACTACGATTGTTTATGCAAACAAACTGATCCAACGGAGCATAAGATCACTGCATGGACTGAAAGAGCAACCTGGTATAAAAACTCTAGAAGCTCAAAAGGCAGTTGAAAAGGGGAAGTTTGGTGAAATTACCTTAACAAGCAACAACAAAATTTGTCTCCATTAATTATCTACAGTTTCTTACTAGTCTTATAAACAATTTTCAGCACCGTTTGTTCACGGCAACATCCTTGAAAGGGTCTCAAACTTCTAAACCTCAAAGTATGTATAAATTCCTGCTAAATGAAATGTGTGTCCTTGATAAAGATAACTGGTCTGTTGAAATACCACCTAATTATGGAGAAGCTGCAATATCATCTCTCTGTAAGAGGTTTAAGCTTTCTTCTTCCTCTGTAATAAATGCCTTCAGAGATTATGTGGAGGATCATGGACGCCGCATCCCCCAAGATTTACGCCCATTGCTGAGCTGTTCATGTCGTGGTTTCACAAATGACAAGGAAGCGCCGAAGATTCTTCAAGAAATGTTTAAACTTTAATTTGCAAAGTAAAGCTGAGACAGACAGTGGACCAGGCTGTGTACATCTGTCACTGACTACCAATTTGTCGTTTTCACACAGCATTCTTTATAGCCCTTCTGGGTTAGCATACCTCTGTAAGTTTTTTACTCTAACTAATAAATCAATCACTCTTATCTCTCTTACTTGGCTACATTCATTTTTCTCAAAGGGTTAAAAGTACACAGGTTTCATTCAGTGATTACATCCCAAATACCACAGTAATCCCATGCACTCAGTAACAGACACTTAATGCATAGTAAAGGCATGGTCAACATCTGAATAAACACCTAATACGCGATAAAAACACTTAAAATAACCGCTTAGAAAACAGAGTTAAAATGTTTTCCAATATAACCCCTCCTTTGAGACTGACAAAGTCTCACACAGAGAGAGGAAACTCCGAGTACACACACAAAAGCTCAAATAAGCTCCAGAATTTACTCCCAAATCTGGGTCAAACTATAATTTCTTGTGCTTAGAACTCGAAATGTTCTCTCCCTACCTTCCTAGGCCACTGAGACAAAAACCTGTCCCTTCGTGTCTGAGACAGGAAAAAAGACTCAGGAGCCTTTACAGTCTACTGCCACATTATCATTTCCCTCCTGTACATCTTGCATGTCGTGTAAGCTGTAACAGTACATCATCGGTGTTTCTCTTTCCACTGGGCTTGATTCAGCAATCTCCAAGAGCATTGGAAAGCGTTTTGTTGCGGCCCGCACTATAAGAGACTTGAGACACGGAAGAAAACAGCACAAAGCAATCGCACAGCTTACCAACACAACACCTACAGTTATCACTATCTTGGTTAGCCATGCTCCCCATCCCCCTAGATTACTATCTAACCAGTCAAATAACTGATGTCCGAACCCTGCATTCTGTCTAACTTCTCTTCTCAGACTTTTCAATTTGTTCATTGCTCTGGTAAATGATCCCTCCAGTCTAGCGTTATTTGGTATAAAAGTACAACACTGTTCTCCAAACATTACACAAACCCCTCCTCTTTCTGCCAACAGCCAGTCTAACACCTGTCTATTCTGCCACGCCACTCTACGAGTTGCATCCAGCTGTTGTCCTAGTGCCTCCAGCGCATCATCAGTGTAGTTAATGAATCTCTGTTGATTATAATATATATAATTTATCCACTCAACATTTTTGCTAACCCTATCACGGGTATAAGTGCTTCCCAGCCCGCAGCAATCTCATTTCTTGCCTTAAGCTCGTTAGGTATACCTCTCGGCTGTCCTATACTGTCGATTTGGATCGTTGGATCAGGTTCATATTTTCGCCTCTTCCGCCACAGTGTCTGCTGCTTCAGAGCGTCAAATTGTACTTCAGGGGATACTACAACTTCTTGAATCAGCATAACTCGTGTACATGTACCTGTCCAACCGAGGGGGAGCGTGGATCTCAGACCTCCCTCCTGTCCACACAGCCACCAGGTATCTGCTAACGGGATGGTCTGGGCATTCAGTGCACCATCGGGCGGAGGGGTACCTGTCTTGTATCTTCAGCCTGGGGTTACATCCCAAGTCTTAACACAGTTGCCACTGAAATGCCCAACCGAGAGATCACCCGTCCGCGTGAAGCATTCATAACTCAAATGTTCCTGCATTTTAAGCTTTCCCATTGTGGGTGTCTGGCTTCTTTTATTTATAGCCCACGGTCTGCTGTAATTACAGTTAGAGGCAAGCTTGTTTTGATCAAACTGCGAGGAAGCCTGGTATAACGTACACCAATAAGGGCACATTGGTGTGTTGGCCACACACTTCTGATAACAGGGGTTTACCTTAATGCAAACCCTCATGGAACAAGCCTTGGTCGCACTCGGGCACTGCCGTTCACACCGTCCCCTATGCTCCCCTCGCTATTGCGCACAAGTGGAGGAGTTGTAGGGCATGGGGACTACATACTGTGCTGGGCTCGCCCTTGAGCACAGATAACAATGCTGCCTCTTCATCATCCCTGCTGTATAGTTTGTCCATTGGTACCACGTGTTCTGGTACCATGGTATGGAGGTAACTGTTGTGCTCCTCTTACTCCTTTCTCTCAGGTTTTGTGGGATCCTAACAGTCCCATGCCACATCTGCCAAATTAATGGTCTCCAAGTCTGCACAAGAGTATCTGAGTGTATCATCCCAAGGGGTGAGACTGGTCGCCCCCAAGTCGTCCCCATTATCTGAAAAAGTACTACCACCCATAACTCCATCCTTAGGGTCATCAGACCGGTTCTCAAACCCTAAAACTTTCTTTATGGTCTGATCAAACTCCTGTGGCACAGTGACAACTTCTTGTTCTTCTTGTCTGTCCCCTGCTATCCGTTCCTCTTCACCACTTACCTCGGGCTCCACACCTGGCCGTACCTGCGGGACTGCTCTGGTGCAGTGATTGAGATGGTACCAGGTGGAACGTCCCTCTACTTGAACTGCAGTGGGTGACGCCTTGGTTACCGTAAAAGGCCCTTCCCTTCTTGGTTCATTCCACTTTCTTCAAAAGGCTCGCACATAGACCTGATCTCCTGGCTTGATTGGTCCTTCCCTTTGCACGATCTCTGGTTCTTTCCATTTTTCCTGTGCGTAGATAGACTTATGTATCATGGTTAGTTGCTGCATGTATTGTTTCAGTTCTACTTCCAATTGTTCCAAGCTAGGCCTTTATATGGTCCTCTCCACTGGGGCACTGGCATGGGCCTTCCGGTTAGCATTTCCTGCGGTGTTAGACACGTCACTCGATTAGTTTGCATGCGGTAACTCATTAACATAACGGCAGCGCGTCAATCCAGTTGAGTTTAGTACCCGCACAAATTATATTCAGTTTGGTTTTTAGAGTCCCATTAATTCTTTCCACCATGCCCTGCAACTGAGGGTGATACACGCGTCCAAACCTCTGCTTTATTCTTAGTGCTTGCAATACTAATTTGACCACTTTTTGGATAAACGCTGAACCATTGTCTGAGCTGACTTCTGTAGGTATTCCGAATCTTGGGATCACTTCCTTTGTCAGGAATTTTACCACTGTTCCTGCCCGGTGATCTTTCGAGGGTACCGCTTCTACCCATCTACCAAATCTGTCAATTACTACTAACATGTATCTTTTCCCTCTTACTGTCCTTATCATTGTAACGTTCCGTTATATTGGCTCGTGTATGTCTAGGGGAAATCCCGCCCAGCACTTGCTTCAACACTCCCCTCAGGGTCAGTCGTCGCCCGAATCAATCACAAACATCAATCATCAGCCAGCACACCCAGTAAATTTTAACACATACACTTTATAGATATTACTAATTCTATGGCATTAATATACATTTGATACAGAGAGGAAAGTAATGGAAAAAAAAGCGCCAACACTTATCAAAGTCCAAGTTCTTCGCGCACTACCGTTGGAGCTCAATTCGACGTCAGACGACCATCCGAATTCCGTCAACCCACGGCTCGGGACCACCCGGAGTGATCGACCGGAGCCTCTCCGCACGTCCGCCGTCTTTCTCGTCTCTCCTCCCGACTCCCCGCCAAAACCCAGTCCACAGTCATATCATACAGCATGGCATCCGAAAACAAAACGATACATAACCACCCATTGGCTAATAGAACCTGGTTATCTCATTTGAAAGTAAAACAAACTGTTAGCGCAAACTCTCTGCAGCGTTAAAACACAACAAAGCCGCATTCCCCAGATTAACATAACTAAATCGCCATTTTAAATGTAACAAAAGAAAGACCCCGTACATCATATCTACGTAGTCAATCACTAAATGTTTAAATGGCCCTTCGGGCACGGGTATATGACCTATTGGGGTTGTAATTCCTTTCCGAACATTATTCTGTGCACATACCTCGCACTGCGACAGCACATGATCACCTGAAGCCTGTAAATAAGACGACCAAAAGCTGTCCTTTTTTATTTTCCTTATCACTTCCCCCCTTGCACAATGATCCATCCCATGCACTTCTAAAATCAGGATAGTCAACAATGGGGTGGGTGCTACCAATAAACCGTCCTCCGTGCTCCACAGGCCGTCTGGGCTCTGCTTGGCCCCCCTTCGTCTCCACATTGTCTGCTCTGCCACAGTTGCCTTACCTTGTATTTCAATCAGATCCTCTACCTTAGGTTCCGGCTCCAAGCTTACCTGGGGCGCAATGAAGGCCGACATACATCCAGATGCTTTCCGGGCTGCTTCATCTGCAGCTTGATTTCCCTTAGTTATTACATCGTTTCCTTTTTTATGTGCCTGACACTTCATTATAGCCAGCACTTTGGGTTTCATCATCGCTGTTATTAAATCTAAAATTTGCTGACAGTGCTGAATGGGATCTCCATTACTCTTCTTAAATCCTCTCTGTTTCCACACTGCCCCAAACAAATGACACACTCCATGAGCATATGCCGAATCAGTATAAATGTCTACTTTCTCACCTTCCATCATTTCCCACGCTGCTGTCAGGGCTTTGATTTCCGCTAATTGAACGGAACACAGTTGGGGGCAAGCTTCCATTCTAATAGTCTTAAAGCTTGTCTGATCCTGCTACACTACTGAGAAACCTGCATGATTTCCATCATAATCCCTATAACAGGAGCCATCTACAAGCAAAACCTTTTTATCTTCCTCTTCTAGTGGTTCGGAACATAAATCTGCTCTTAATTCGGCAAATGCCATTGTCACCCTTACACAGTCATGGGGTTCTCCTTCATGACCCAAGGGGATGTAATCAGCTATATTACTGGTGGTACATCTCTGTATAGATATATCTGAAATGTCAATAACATCTGATATGCTGTTATTCTGGCTGGTATCAACACAAATTTACCTCTTTCCAGTAATTCTGTTACCTTGTGGTGTGTGTACAGGATCACAGGATAGCCCATGGTCACGGATGATGCCTTTTCATAGGCATAGTATAATGCTGCTAATCCCTGATAACAGGGTGGGTACCCCTGAGCCACTTCATCCAATTTCGCACTATAGTATGCTATTGGTTGTTTTGCTTTTCCTGTGCCTGTCCCTTGTATTAGAACCGCTGCGACATAGCCTTCCTGCCGGTTGGATACATACAGATGAAAGTCCTTTTCATAGTCAGGCAAAGCTAACGCTGGGGCTGACTGCAATTCCTGTTTAATAGTATTAAACACTATTTCTGCCTCCTCGTTCCACTGTAAGCCACTTTTCAAACTTGCTGTCCTGCCTCCTTCATTATTTTCCTTAATGGCTTTACGATTTCAGCATATTTCCCAATCCAATCTGAACTGTATCCTGTTAATCCTAAAAACGTCATCATCTGCTTTACGGTCTGGGGTTTAGGAGCTTTAGCTATTGCCTCAATTTGACTCGGCGCTATCGCCTTCATTCCCTTGGAGATTACCCTACCTAGGTATTCTACCTGTTGCTTACAGAATTGCAACTTCTTTTTGGATACCTTATGTCCTCCATACGCCAGTCTTTCTGAAAGAGTTACGGTATCCTGTTCACACTGCTCCTCACTTTCAGAGCAAATTAACAAATCATCCACATACTGTATTAATGTACTTTCCAATTGTATACGCTCTAAGTCTGCCTTTAATACTTGATTAAAAATGTGCGGTGAGTGCTTAAATCCTTGCGGCATTCTTGTATAGGTATACTTGTTACCTCTGTATGTAAATGCAAATAAATACTGACACTGATCGGCCAGGGGAATGCTGAAGAAAGCTGAACACAAATCAATCACTGAAAAATAGCTTGATTCTGGCGGAACGTTAGTCAAAAGCGTATGTGGGTTGGGGACTACGGCTGGCCAGTCCTCCACTACCTCATTTACCGCTTGTAAATCATGTACCAGTCCCCATTTGGATTTGTCCACCTTTAAGACGGACAACAGCGGAGTATTACACGGACTATCTATCCTCTTAAGTATGCCTGCTTCGAGCAACCCCTGTATTGTGGGCGCTATTCCCTCCTCTGCTTCTGGTCTTAGAGAGTATTGTGGTCTCCAAGGTGGAACTGCTCCCTTTTTCAGTTTTATTTCTACCGGACTTGCTGTTTTTATTCTCCCTATGTCCATGTCATGTTGCAACCACAGAATAGATGGTAACCTATCCAGCCTGTTATCTTTTCCCTGACCTTTCTCCTTTTCCAATAGTGACATGTGCAGCTGAGGAATTACTTCGACCTCCTTTATAGTTCCTGTCATATCTATATCTACCATTATTTTGATGTAGTTGTTGTCTCCTGATGCCCATACCTCCTGCATAATTTTCCTCCAAACCATTACGGTTCCAGCGCGTTTTACTAAGGGTCCTAGGTCTCTGGACTGGTATCCTTCATTCACCAGCAACGTTATGTGGGGCACAGCCTCCGGTATTCTATACCATTTCTCCAAAAAGGTATTCCACCTGACTTGTAGGGCTGCCCCTTGCTTTCCAATTATTATAGCCTCTCCTCTTAAGTGCTGCCGGGTACATGGCCCCTCGTGCCATCTCTGCTCTAACTCCTTACTCTGAGTCTCGTCAAAAATCACTGTGCAATGTAACTCAGACTCAGGCACTTCCGCCTTGGGCAATATGGCCTGCACGCCCTTTTTCCATTTTTCCCAGGTTTTCCAGATCTGATCTTCTATGTCTCCTATCCAGAAAACATTAGCTTTCTTGATTTCCCCCACTAGTAACTCAGTATTCGCTCTTTCCACACTCAACCCATTTCTAGTGCATTCTAATTTTAATTCTAGTTTTAATAGTGCATCTCTACCTAGTAAATTAATCAGGGTTCCTTTGGACACTAATACTGGCAGAACTATTCTTTTACTGCCCATCCCCAACCGTACTGGAGCTGTATATTGTGTTAACTGTGTTTTCCCCGAGAACCCTACAGTCTTAATAAATTTTCCTGACATGGGAAGGTGAAGGGCATACTGTGGCTGTACACAGGTATACGTGGCTCCAGTGTCTATCATCATGGGTGTCAATTGCCCTTCTAACATAACCCGAACAATGGGTTCCTCTTCTGCCTCCCTTGTTATCACTGGGTAATGTCCCTTCCCACCTGGGTTCTCTGGGCACCCCTAGCATCTTGCATAGGGGTTCACGGGTCCGCTTGAGCCTGTGGGGGCTGGTCCTTGGTTAACCTGCGGTTCCCTTCTCATCGGCCCCTGCTGGTACGTGACGGGCCATAACCTGAGTGGACAGTCTCTTCTCATATGTCCTGGCTGGTTATACCCCCAACACAGTCTCTCTATCTCTCTCTCTCCTCTTGTCTCCTCACTGGCCCTCTTTGTCCATAACCTCTCTGTCCCCCTCCTTGGGGTTTCCAGTCCTGTCTGGGCTGCTGTTTAAATTTACTCTGTTCCTGACAGGGCATTCGTGGGAATGCTCCTCCAAAGACGTTTATTATTGGCATGGGGTTTTCTGGCCCCTGTCTGACAGCGCGACTGGTTCCTCGATACAGTGGTGTTTCATTCATTTCAACGGTTGCACTCAAATCGGGTGCTACTGGCAGCATCTTTTATCCCTTCTCTTTTTCCTTCTTTTTAAGTTCTTCAAGCTGCATTTGTGTTAGCTTTCTTTGCACCTCTTCCTGCTGCTCAATCAGCTTCTGTTTGTCTTTCCGATATTTCTCAACGCATGAATTACATGGTCTGTAAATTCTTGTGTGTTCATTGACATCATTTCGACCACTTCCTCCAATTTAGATTTAACTTGCGGAGGCATTGCTTCCAAAACGGCAGTTCGGAACAGTATGGTCATAAACGAGTTGTCTTCCACTTCTTGCTCAGTCTCCAGCCTACGTTTTTTCAACTGATTTTCTACATAGGCTGCTGGATTCTCAGTGTCCCCCAGCGGATCCCCTTTCAGAGCTTTGGGGTCCACTTTGGGTGGGTAAAACTTCCTGAGGGCCTGCCATACCCTCTGCCTCACTTGGTCAAAGCTGGTCCCATCAGTCATTGGGCTGAACGCATTTAGCAGTCCAGCCGTTTCCATCAACTTTTTTAATTTGGGGGTAACCTGATCATCAGTGCCTTCAAATCTCCCATAGCCAATAACCATCCCATAGTTTCTTCTTCAAAAGCTCTGATCCACTTCCCTGCTCCTTCATGCAAGCTAGGCAGGGTGTTTTTCAGCCATTCCAGGTCCTGGGAGCCCCAAGGAACATATTGTACTTGTCCTGACCTTTTTACTAACAACGGCATCACTTTTTTTCCTTCTCTCCCCATATTCTGTTTTTCCTCCTCATCCGACTCCTCGTCCCCTTCTGACCTCATTCTCACTGGCTGCCACACAAATCTCTCCCGGGTTTGCTCCCTCCCTTGTTTTCCTATTTTCTCTTGACTTCTCCTTAGAGTCCTCTCTTTCTGATTCAGGCTAGCATTTGCTCGAGTCCTCGCGAATTCCTCAAACTGTTGTTGGAAACCCAGTGGGAAACCCAATTTCCGCTGTAATCTCCTATACTCTTTCTCCGCTTCCCTTATCTCCCTTTCCATTCTCTCTTTTTCCCCTTCAAGGAACTCCTCTTCTACCCCTGTCTACACTCTCTTATACCCTCATACTCATTACTTGACTCTTGCTCTTCTGATAAATCATCTTCTTTTTCAGCCTGTTCAGTGCCGTGTTCCTGTAACAGGAATTCCTCCTGATTTTCCCTCAGCCTCAATTCCTGCAACTCTTTGATACATTCTCTTACTATCTTACTTTCTCATTCCACTTTTCTCTTATCTTCCTGCATCTCCTTCCACAGTGCCCCTCTCTCCTCCTCATATTTCCTTCTTTCCTCCTCGTTCTCCCAGACTTTCCCTCCAGTTCTAGTTCTCCTGTTAATACAGGGCACTATTTAAGAGTCTCCTTCTCGTAACAAGAGGGAGGGGTTTCTACGTTTCTCAGGTCTGGGTATAGAGTCGGTTCTTTATTCGATTTCTCCTGTGATTTACCAAGCTGCTTTTCTTGTTTCTCAGTGTCTTCTTTACTTGCTACTGATATTCGTCCTTTCTTTCTCAATCTTTCTCCCTCCATCCTAAAGAGTTTTAACACTTCTATCTCCTATTTTCTTTTTTTCTCCCTTTTTTTAGATTTATCTCTTGATTTATAATTTTTAGTCAGCGCCTCCATTTCCTCACATAAACTTATGTTTATGTGAGGAAACATAAGCATGTTCCTTCTTTCGGCCACTTCGTGACCAGATTTTTGGTTCTTTTTTCCCATTTTTCTGAAATTTCCGCGATCTTACCTTGACACACCAGAAATATTCTACTCAATATTTCTACTGCTGTTCCTTTCCCTGTCATATTGTTGTTCCCCTTTTTAAGGTATTCTTGGCGTCTCACACCAAAGTAATACTATTTTCTGTAACCTATTTTCTATCTAGCCTTATGGTTTCTTCTCATCCACGTCTAAATTATCTACTTAAGCTATCCTTATCTCCTATTCTGTTCTGCCCGTACAGACCCCTTTCTCGGGCGGTATCCGCAGAACCTTCTTTTCGCACCTCACCTTTTCTTAAGGCAGTATTCACGAGGATTTTCTCTTTTCTTTCTTTCCCTGTCCGTTCAGCCCTTCGTCTCGTACGAAGCGGTATCCACAGGGACTTACCAACACTACGTGGAATTTTTCTCACTAAACTTCTTATTACTTTAGTCATACTCACCCCCCTCACTGCAGTGTTCTTGATTAATCCTCCGAGCCTCCTTTTAACCCTCAATTCTGCCAGATTCTTTGAATCGGAGAGACCCTTCAGCAGTTGTTTCACACTTCTGAGTCCCCGAGATCTCCCCAAAAACCAACAGAATTCTTAGTCCAAATTGTGGCTAACAAGCACTTACCTTTGTTTGGGTGCACCCTGAATTCTGTTAGCTCTGTGGAGGTCCCCCAGGGACCGGGAAGCGCCCTCAATTTGCCGTTTCCTTCTTCCATGGGACTCTTCCCAATCCTGCCAACTACGCCAGTTTTGTTGTGGTTTCACAAATGACAAGGAAGCGCCGAAGATTCTTCAAGAAATGTTTAAACTTTAATTTACAAAGTAAGGCTGAGACAGACAGTGGACCAGGCTGTGTAAGTCTGTCACTGACTGCCCCTTTGTCGTTTTCACACAGCATTCTTTATAGCCCTTCTGGGTTAGCCTACCTCTGTAAATTTTTCACTCTGACTAATAAATCAATCACTCTTATCTCTCTTACTTGGCTACATTTGTTTTTCTCGAGGGGTTAAAAGTACACAGGTTTCATTCAATGGTTACATTCCAAATACCACAGTAATCCCAGGCACTCAGTAACAGACACTTAATGCATAGTAAAGGCATGGTCAACATCTGAATAAACACCTAATACACGATAAAAACACTTAAAATAAACACTTAGAAAACAGAGTTAAAATGTTTTCCAATATTCACAAGTTATTCTTATTAGTACTGTTACATACCTCGTAACTGGATTGCCAAACCAGCAGAAATGGAACGCTCGTTGGAGTCTGGATTACTAGAAACTAATAAAGCTTTATTAAAGACATAAGTAATACAGTACTTTAATCATAAGGATATCAATGTAACAGGTTAGCAATGATAATACACACATATATACAGAAATAGGGTAATAGGAATCAACCAAGCTCTATCGCAGTCTAGGGGTAAAATGATCAGTCTTAAGTGAAGCAGAGTTCAGTTCAGTTTAGTGCAGTTCACAGTAATCGCTGTTGTTGTACCGTTGGAGAGAGAGAGAGAGAGAGAGATGCAATTTGGTTCAGGCAGACTTTTGACGTCCTCGCAGTTGGTTTCAGGCAGGCCCTTTTATGTCTTCTAACTGTGGTCACCGACTGTGACCCCTCCATTCCGGATACGATCGTTCTTCCGTTGTGAACCCGGCACCCAGGCAAGGGCGGACACACACCCCAGGTTCCCACCGATCGTACCTTTACACCCTGTGAGCCTCTGGTCGGTTTCCGCGAACCGGACCTCCAAACTCCCAGCACTTGTGGGGGTACACTGCTCTTTCCAGGGTCTCGTGATCTCGTGGTGTGTTCCATACCTTAGCAAACCTGCTCTTTTTATCCCCCTGCTGGGGTAACACCTGTCCATCAAACTTCAAACAGTTCAGGTTCAAAGCAACTGGCTGTCAATATTCTGAATTGTGTTTCTTTTCCGTTAATCCCTCTGTTCTCTCTTATTAGCATTTTGAATGTTTCTCCATTGTCTTTCTTATCTCTCTCATTAGCATCTGATAGCTTTGCTTGGTGTCACACCCCCACCCTTAAAAGGATTTTTACCGGGGTAAAAATTATGGGCATGAAGGCACATTATTAGATACACACTAATATACAGGTAGTCATCAGCTATTCGGCTAATACAGACAACTTTAAGTTTTAACACTTTGACAGACAGTCAGCAATCACATTGTCCGTTCCTTTTATATGTTTTATTTTAATATCAAATTTCTGTAAGACCAGGCTCCAACTTAGTAACTGTTTGTTTTTATCCTTCATAGTGGCCAAAAACACTAATGGATTGTGATCAGTGTAAATTATCAGTGGTTTCCATGCCGGACAAATATAAACCTCAAAATGTTGTAATGCTAGTATGATTGCCAGTAATTCCTTCTCCACAGTGGAATAATTTCTCTGGTGGACATTAAACTTCTTAGAAAAATAAGCCACTGAGTGGTCAATCTCCTCTTTGTCTGTCTGTAGCAGCACCACCCCGACCGCTTCGTCGCTAGCATCTGTTGCCAGAGAGAAGGGTTTTGAAAAGTCAGGCGTATTCAGTACAGGGTGGTGACACAGAATCGTCTTCAGACTCTCGAAGGCTTGTTGACAAAGGTCATCTCACACAAACTTCGCATTCTTTGGCAAGAGCTTAGTAAGAGAGAGGGTAATATCCACAAAGTTTTTGCAAAACTTCCGATAGTACCCCACCATCCCCAAGAACCTTCTCAGGGCTCTCTTGTCTGTCGGGGTGGGGACTTCAGAGATAGCCCGCACCTTAGCCTGCATCGGTGCCAGCTGCCCCTGTCCTACCTCATACCCCAGATAAGTGACCTTCGCGTGGCCGAATTCACTTTTTGCGAAGTTCACTGTCAGGTTGGCTTCAGACAGCCGTTTAAACAGTTCCTCTACTGCCACAATGTGCTCCTCCCACGTCTCACTCCTGACCACTAAATCGTCAATATACGCTTCTGTGTTCTTTAACCCTCTTATCATTGAATTAATCATCCTTTAGAAGGTCCCTGGGGCATTTTTCATGCCAAAAGGTAAAACATTATACTCGTATAACCCGGATGGAGTGACAAATGCTGAGATTTCTCTAGCCTGGTCGGTTAAAGGAACACACCAGTACCCTTTTAGCAAATCGATCTTTGTGATGTACTTAGCTCTCCACACTTTTTCAATGCAATCGTCTACCCTTGGGATGGGGTAAGCATCAGTTTTTGTGATGGCGTTCACTTTTCTGTAATCTGTACAGAATCGTATGCTCCCATCGACTTTCCGGACAACCACACAGGGAGACGCCCATTCTGATTTGGATGGCCTAATAATATCTGTGGCTAGCATGTGTTCAATTTCTTTCTCCACTAGCTTGTCCTTCTCCAAGTTCATCCTATAGGGGTGTTGTTTAATAGGCTGGTCTGATGTGACAACAACATCATGTACCGTCCCTTTGCATCGCCTCGGGACATCCGGACATACATCTGCATGCTGGTTAATTAGCTTTATCAGTGGCTCACTCTGTTCGGGGGTTAAGTGAGAGACCTTATCAGCAAAGTTGGCCAAAACAATAGAGTTCTCCAATCTGGTCGGCACCATATTTATCTTTTCAAGATGAGTCTTCCCCTTATCATTTGGCACCCCAGCCTCATTAATTTTCGTGATAACACCAACTAGATCTGCTTTCTGATCATGGTAAGCTTTTAACATATTAATGTGTACTAATTGTGTTGGTTTATGCCTGTCTGGCATTTCGATAACATAATTCAAAGAGTCTATCTTTTTAATCATCTTGTACAGACCGTGGAATCTTGCCTGGAGGGGGTTGGTTACCACTGGAAACAGAGCTAAGACCTGATCGCCCACTTGAAACACTTGTTCGCGGGCACATCTATCATACCACTGTTTCATTTTAGTTTGGGAGTGTCGTAGATTTTCTTTGGCAAGGTCACAGATCCTTTTAAGCCTCTCACAAAATTTTAAAACATAGTCAATTACATTGACTTGTACTGCCAGACTGGACCATTGCTCTTTCAGTAAGGTCAGGGGTCCTCTGGGCCAATGACCGTAGACGAGCTCGAATGGGCTGAACCCCAGTGACTCCTGAACTGTGTCCCTTACGGCAAATAGCAGAAGAGGCAAGGCATCATCCCAGTCCCTAGCGTTCTCTTGACAATGAATTTTAATCATGGTCTTTAATGTTGCGTGGAATCTTTTCAACGCCCCTTGGGACTCTGGGTGGTACGCGGAGGCCAAAATCTGCTTTGCTTCCATCTCATCCAACATCCGTTGGAATGTGTGAGATGTGAAGACACTCCCCTGATCTGACTGGATTTCCCTGGGCAGCCCTACCGTAGTGAAAAATTTCACAAGTGCCTTTACCGTTGCGGGAGCCTTGATGCTTGCCAGGGGCCCAGCCTCCGGAAACCTGGTGGCGGCACACATCATTGTCATCACATACTCTCGCCCACTCGCAGTTCTGGGCAGGGGACTGACAAAATCCACAATTATTCAGGAAAAAGGTTCCCTGAAAGTGGGTATCGGTCGAAGGGGTGCTTTAGGCAGGACCTGGTTCGGCTTTCCTACCACCTGACATAAATGACATCGCCTACAATATTCAATAATATCCTTCCTCATGTTCGGCCAGTAAAACTCTTTCATAATTCTATCGACTGTTTTCCTCAGTCCAAAATGTCCACCGAGGGGTATCTTGTGGGCCAGGTTAAAAATCTCGTCCCTATAAATTTTCGGTACTACCACCTGGTGTACCACCCCCCACTCCTCATCTGCAGGCACGGTACTTGGTCTCCACTTCCTCATTAGTACCCCCTCCTTCACATAATAGCCCACTGGCTCCCTTTTTATTTCTGCTTCGGAGAGAGCTGTCTCCGTCAAAACTATCAGCTCCTCCTCTCGTTCCTGTGCCTGTATAAATTCCTTCCTCACTAATGATAAATCTACCTCAACTCCCTCATTTCCTTCCGCTCCACTATGCTCCTTCTTCTCACTTTCTAACCCTTCCTGGTACAAGGCTGGTAAAAACATCTCAGCTAAATCTACATTCGCTTTGGTAGCCTTTCTGGACATGTGCCGAGTCACTGCGCAAACAGGATAAACCTGTGAGTCCATGGGCAGGTCCTCAGTCCTGGCAGGCTTGCTTGTCAGCTTTACTGCTGGGTACACATCTCCGCCTGCAAGGTCATTACCGAGTAAGACCTCCACATCTTCCATCGGTAATTTGGGCCTCACCCCTATCGTGACCGGTCCGGAGACCAAGTCGCTTTTTAGGTGTATCTGGTGCAAAGGTACTGCTTCAGTTCCTTTCCCAATGCCTTTTATCACACTGACCTCCCCAGTCTCGGTCTCTGCACTAAAGTCTAACACCCTCCTTAAGATCAATGACTGACAAGCCCCAGTGTCTCTCCAGATCCGTACTGGAACTGGGTTTGACCCCTCCTTCACCGACACCAATCCAGCCGAAATAAACTTCTTGCGCCCTTCCTGAACTCTATCAGACCTCTTCTCCCCTAGCGGTTTGTTTGCCGGCTCAATACAGCCAGTCGGAGTCGTCGTTTTTCCTTTCCCCATCTTCTTCTTTGGGGCAAAACTCCTGGACGCAATGTGACCGGCTTTCCCACAATTATAGCATACGACCCCAGGAGACTTCCTACCAAACTGCTTCCTGTCTTCCTTATCCTTTTCGCTAGTCCCCGGCTTACTTTCTGGATTTTCTGGCGGACTCTCTCCGCCCTCTTGACTACCCTTCTGGTAGCTTTTACTCGGGGTAAACTTTGCTTTGTGTGTTAACGCGTACTCATCCGCTAACTTATCAGTTGTGGCTAAGGTTTCTGCCTCTTTCTCATCTAGATAGGGCCTTATACCTTCAGGGACGCAACCTTTAAATTGCTCAATCAGTATTAGCTGTAGCAGTCTGTCATAATCCCCATTGACCCCTATCAAGGCGCACCAATGCTCACAATACATCTGCATCTCACGGGCAAACTCTAAATACGTGTGGCCCCACTGCTTCCTCACATTCCGGAACCTTTGCCGGTATGCCTCCGGGACCAATTCATATATCCTGAGTATAACCTCTTTCACCACATCATACCTCTGGGCATCTTCTGCGGACAATGCCGAGTAAGCTTGCTGAGCCTTCCCCTTAAGTATGCTCTGAAGCAAAACAGCTCACTTATCCCTTGGCCAGTCCTGACTTGCAGCGACTTTTTCAAAATGTAGAAAGTACTGATCAACATCGGCCTCCTCAAATGGGGGAACCAACCTAACCTCCTGGGTCGCCCTGAACCCTCCACCTTGGTTCGGCATTTGGCCCCTCTCTAGCGTCATCCTTAACTTCTCCAGCTCAAACTCCCTTTCCTTCTGCTTCTCTCTCTCTTCCCGTTCTAACTGCTTGTCTATCTCTTCTCATTAAAACTGCTGTACTCTCTCTTCCTGTTCCAACTGCTGTACTCTCTCTTCCCGTTCTAACTGCTTCATTCGGAACCCCTGCTCGAGTCTCAATTTTTCCATCTGCAGCTGCACTGCTTCTCCACCAGGTTTGCTCATAGGCACCACCTCCAGTTCCCCTTGGGGAAACACACCTCTAGATACATTATGCTCAATGATAGCTCTGTGCATCTCCACTCTCCTCATTGTCGGCTTCCCCTTAAAAAGATTCAACCATTTGGCAACAGTCACCAATTCTGATTTCCTGGCATCCTCTAATGCCTCCAAGGTTGGCGCCTTTAGAAATTCCTCAATCTCCATTTCTGCTGTTTGCCCTTTCTTTCTTTCGGGAATTTTAACCCAATCAATCTACCCTGTCCCAATTTTGGCATTCAAGATCCCAGACGAGCCCCCACTTATGTTACATACCCCATAACTGGGTTGCCAAAACAGCAGAAATGGAACACTCGTTGGAGTCTGGATTACTAGGAACTAATAAAGTTTTATTAAAGACATAAGTAATACAGTACTTTAATCATAAGGATATCAATGTAACAGGTTAGCAATGATAATACACACATATACACAGAAATAGGGTGATAGAAATCAACCAAGCTCTATCGCAGTCTAGGGGTAAAATGATCAGTCTTAAGTGAAGCAGAGTTCAGTTCAGTTTAGTGCAGTTTGCAGTAATCGCTGTTGTTGTACCATTGGAGAGAGAGAGAGAGAGAGAGAGAGAGAGAGAGAGATGCAATTTGGTTCAGGCAGACCTTTGACGTCCTCGCAGTTGGTTTTTGGCAGACCCTTTTATGTCTTCTAATCCCCACTGTGGTCACCGACTGTGACCCCTCCATTCCAGATACGATCGTTCTTCCACGGTGAACCCGGCACCCAGGCAAGGGCGGACACACACCCCAGGTTCCCGCCTTTACCTTTACACTCTGTGAGCCTCTGGTTGGTTCCCGCAAACCGGATCTCCAAACTCCCACCACTTGTGGGGGTACACTGCTCTTTCCAGGGTCTCGTGGTCTCGTGGTGTGTTCCGTGCCTTAACAAACCTGCTCTTTTTATCCCCCTGCTGGGGTATCACCTGTCCATCAAACTTCAAACAGTTCAGGTTCAAAGCAACCGGTCAGTCAATATTCTGAATTGTGTTTCTTTTCCGTTAATCCCTCCCTTCTCTCTTATTAGCATTTTGAATGTTTCTCCATTGTCTTTCTTATCTCTCTCATTAGCATCAATCGTCCGATAGCTTTGCTTAGCGTCACAGTACTGCTGAGCGTGAGAGAAGATTCAGTCACATGAACTTGATAATAACAACAACACACTCAAGAATTCTCATAAATCATGCATCCTCACTTATGTTTGTTAAACTACACAGACCTCCTCTAGTTCAGTGGAATCCTGAGCCGTATATCACATCATGGCTACAGTACCACAGGTCAGCAGATGACACAGGAACAAGAGTTGCTTCAGATCCCCGAACACATATTACGCCTGACTCTTTGTGGAAATTATTGTGAAACTTCTCATTGGTGGCATTGGTAAGTAGGTAATTACTTTTAAATTGGTAAAATACATGATTACCGTCTTTTTCTTTACTTGCTTGATAATTATATTTTATGATAATTAGTGAGTGCAACCGTGCAGTACTTTGCCATATTATTAAATTAAGTATTGTATGTTTTATTGTACCAGTTATTCACTGAAATGTAGTGATAGGCTATAATCTTTTTAATGTCTTAACTATCACTATCTTTCTGTGGAGCTCTGGAATTCATATATTTCTTTCATCTTGGTTTAGTGCTTGACATCATAAGAAGCCCTATTCATATATGAAATATATATATATATATATATCACACCTAATTTGTGTACCTGCTCATTACATGAATGGGGCAAGGAAGTTGCCCAGTACATGAAACGAGCAGGTAAACAAATTGGGTGTGACATATATATAGAGAGGATATGGAAAATAGCAAGCATTTTGTCAGCTCCAGCACCTAAGAAATTAGCACTGCACCTCAATGCCAAATGAATCTGAAGACATAACTCACTTTGTGGATCACATTCAAGTGGCCACCAAAAAGATTAAGAGAGTGAGAGATCAATTTCACAACTATAACACTCCGGGAAGAGGATGGTGGTTGATTATCCCACATTATGGTATAATCTCTGGTGTAATAAGAATAGCTGTTATTCTTTTGTGATTTATATGTAGTTTCGTAGGACTAAGAAGGAGAGTATATTGAAAATAGGTACCTGTTTGTCCAGACTGAAAAAGAGGATTTTACTTAACTGATGTTCTGAGTCAGTATCATTATAAGAATGTTTGAAATCACTTTGATTCCTGTACTCAAACCTTAACAATTGTGTTTTGACGATTATAGTGGTGTCATGAAATGACAACAAGGAGAGAATGTGGAAATATATTTGTAGCCCTGAAGTCTTCATGAATTTGCAACCTCTGTAAAAGGTAATGTGACAAAGTGGAGTCTTTGGTGCTTTGCTGACTTGGATGGGAAAACTTACAAGTTTGTGTGGTTTATAGGAGAAAGCTGCTTTTTATAGCGGACAATTTGTTTTCTGACTGGCTGGGATGTTTTGATAATAGAGATAAGCAGGGTAGAGCTTCTAAAGAACAAATGGTAGGGATCAAAGAGATCGTTGGTCAGATGGGAGGGATCACTGACAATGTTAAGAGCTCTGCATATGTACGTAGCACTCCTGATAAATATCTCTGATGAGTGAAAGAGAGACCTTGATGATTCTCTCCGCAGTCCTTGCAATCCTTTGTCGGGACTTGTTTATGATTACTGGGAAAGCTTAATTGTTAATGCTGGAAGGAATTTCCCTTCAGTGAAGCAGTTTGTAATATGCGATTTGTTAAGCGCTTTCCTTTTACACAAAGAAAATATATCCATTAATAGTTTTAGCATAATCTAATATGCTAATTTTAATGAGATTTTCAAAACATGATATAAAGCACTCCACTGATTTGAGGACTAAAGGCACAATTTATCATCAAGCAGGAATCTTTTCTTTATGTGGTAACTAGTTTGCATCAAATTACATATCTCTAGTGATATAAAGGTTTGAAAACTAATTGGAATGACACTCAATGACCACTTTATTAGGTACAGGAGTGGAACCCCGTGTGGTCTTCTGCTGCTGTAGCCCATCCACTTCAAGGTTTGACATGCTGTGCATTCAGAGGTGCTCTTCTGCACACCACTGTTGTAATGAGTGATACTTTGATTATTTGCATTCCTATCAGCTTGAATCAGACTGGCCATTCTCTTCTGACCTCATTAACAAGGCTTTTTTGCCTACAGAACTGGCACTCACTGGATTTTATTTTCATTTTATTGCACTATTCTCATACAAGTTGGAGACTGTTGTGCACAAAACCCCCAGGCTCAGTAGTTTCTGAGATACTCAAACCACTCTGTCTGGCACCAACAACCATTCCATAGTCAATGTCACTTAGATACATTTCTTTCCCATTCTGATGCTTGGTCTGAACAACAACCGAACCTCTTCTTCTTCTAGTAATGTTTAATGGCAATTGGCAAACTAACATAAGGTGCATTACAGCCACTACTGAGCCAGGGTGTGGAGCAGAGACAGAAAGTGTACACCCTTTAATTTCCCCCACCAACAAAAATAAAAACATCTAATGCTTTCCAGAAAGTCAGATACAGACCAATATACAATATGATGGCAGTGATAACCTAGCATTCTATCCCTGTTAAACTTATCCTGTCACAAAGATCTCATTTTACCAATTAATGCTTCCTTGACAGTACTTAACAAGTACACTGCAGGCAAATGTCCGTATCATGCACAAACCCCATTTCCAGAAAAGTTGGGATATTTTCCAAAATGCAATAAAAATGAAAATCTGTGATATTGTTATGTAACCAGCAACAATGAATATCAATCGAGACAGGTTATATAAAAACAACCAAATGGTTATTAAACACGTATAAATGATAAGGAGAAAAAAACAAAGGAAAACTTTAACCAGCTGTTCATCAACTTCACTCGGCTCTGGTTCTTAAAGCGTTAAATGCGAAAACAGTTCTTAAAGCGATACAGTCAGATATAGTTCTTAAAGCGATAACTTCGAAAGTCCAACAGTTTTACACATTCAATTGGGAGAGACTTCTCTGGAGAAGGATTTCTTCACCGACGCACTTTTACTGCTGGTTCTGTCCACAGGATTCCCGATGCCGAAATTAAACAGTTTAAATCGACTGACCTTAAATTCCTTTTAGAGAGAGAGCCTTTTTGCATGAACTCATTGCATTATTGCAAGAGTTATCTCAAAGCAGGTTCTCTCCAACAAAGACTCAATAAGGTCGATCCTTTATTAAACTGCCAACCGATGCCGACTTCTCTCGATCCTTCACTTCGATGAATTCTTCACTCTCCCTTCAAAACTGTCGGAATTGAGTAAATTGGCACTTCCAGCCACAAATTCCCAGTCCAAGTAATATGGAATCTTTCAACAGAACGTACAACCGTTTTAAAAATGAAACTGCGTCACAAAAACAAACACGCAACAGAAACGGTGATACAACACGTTCTACCTGGAAATCTCCAAACTCAAAATCCTACTGTGTCACCTGAGTCGACCTTTATATAGTCACGGGGCACATGTCATCACGTGACCTCACATCGGCGGGAAAATCACATCAGGTGACCTCCAAGACCATTACAGCATTCTCACCAAAAAAACAGATCTCCTTGAGCATGTAACAATATGTTAATTCATGTGAACCTTTACTTAACTGACAAAAGTATAAAGAAAAGATTTTCAATAGTTTTACTGACCAACTTAATTGTATTTTGTAAATATACACAAATTTAGAATTTGATGGCTGCAACACACTCAACAAAAGTTGGGACAGAGTTAAAATAAGATTGAAAAGTGCACAGAATATTCAAGTAACACTGGTTTGGAAGACTCTACATTAAGCAGGCTAATTGATAGCAGGTGAGGTATCATGACTGGGTATAAAAGTAGCGTCCATCAAAGGCTCAGTCTTTGCAAGCAAGGATGGGTCGTGGCTCACCCCTTTGTGCCAAAATTCCTGAGAATTGTTAGTCAGTTCAAAAGGAACATTTCTCAACGCAAGATTGCAGAGAATTTAGGTCTTTCAACATCTACAGTACATAATATTGTGAAAAGATTCAGAGAATTCAGAGACATCTTGGTGCGTAAAGGGCAAGGTCAGAAACCACTGTTGAATGCGCGTGATCTTCGAGCCCTCAGGCGGCACTGCCTAAGAAACTGTCATGCTACTGTGACAATTATAGCCACCTGGGCTCGGGAGTACTTCGGAAAACCATTGTCACTCAACACAGTCCGTCGCTGCAACCAGAAATGCAACTTGAAACTGTATTACGCAAGGAGGAAGCCATACATCAACTCTATGCAGAAACGCCAGCGAGTCCTCTGGGCCCGAGCTCATCTCAGATGGACCGAAAGACTGTGGAACCGTGTGCTGTGGTCAGATGAGTCCACATTTCAGCTAGTTTTTGGAAAAAACAGACATCAAGTTCTCCGTGCCAAAGATGAAAACGACCATCCAGATTGTTATCAGCGAAAGGTGCAAAAGCCAGCATCTGCGATGGTATGGGGGTGCATCAGTGCCCACGGCATGGGTGAGTTACATGTATGTGAAGGTACCATTGACTCTGAGGCATATATTAGGATATTAGAGAGACATATGTTGCCATCAAGGCGACGTCTCTTCCTGGGATGTCCATGCTTATTTCAGCAGGACAACGCCAGACCACATTCTGCATGGGCTACAACAGCATGGCTTTGTAGACATAGAGTGCGTGTGCTTGACTGGCCTGCTGCCAGTCCAGATCTATCTCCTATTGAAAATGTATGGCGCATCATGAAGAGGAGAATCAGACAACGGAGACCACGGACTGTTGAGCAGCTGAAGTCTTATATCAAGCAAGAATGGACAAAATTTCCAATTACAAATCTACTACAATTAGTATCCTCAGTTCCAAAACGATTAAAAAGTGTTATTAAAAGGAAAGGTGACGTAATATAATGGTAAACATGCCTCTGTCCCAACTTTTGTTGAGTGTGTTGCAGCCATCAAATTCTAAATTTGTGTATGTTTACAAAATACAATTAAGTTGGTCAGTAAAACTATTGAAAATTTTTTCTTTGTACTTTTGTCAGTTAAATAAAGGTTCACGTGAACTAACATATCACAGATTTTTGTTTTTATTGCATTTTGGAAAATATCCCAACTTTTCTGGAAATGGGGTTTGTATATTAGTTCTGAACAAGGAATTATTCAGCCTGGTATGTCGAACACCTAAACCAATCAATCCCTTGACCATGTCTGCATGCTTTTATGCTTTGAGTTGCTGCCATATGATTGGCCAATTAGATATTTGTATGAAGGAGCAAGTGTACCTTATGAATGGCCACTGAGTGTGTTTGCCCAGTAATCCTGCTTCATTTGGGGTGAGCTCATTGCAATGCAAGATGTTGTTTAGTTTATCATTGAACATTATAGTAACATACAGGCCCCTGGGCCCTCAATCTACTCAAAGATCAACATTACCATGCCTCCAACATGGCCCTCCATTTATCTTTTATCCATGTACCTGTCTAAGAGTCTCTTAAATGTCCCTGATGTATCTGTTTCTACCACCACCCCTAGCAGCACATTCCATGCACCTACCAATCTCTAAACAAAACTACCTCCAATATCCCCACTACATTTTTCTCCAATTACCTTAAAATTACGCCCCCGGATATTAGCCACTTCCGCCCTAGGAAGAAGTCTCTGGCTGTCCTCTCGATCCATGCCTCTTATTATCTTCAACACCTCTATCAAGTCACCTCTCATCCTTCTTCACTCCAAAGAGAAAAGTCCCAGCTCACTCAGCCTATCCTCATAAGAACATGCTCTCTAATCCAAACGGCATCCTGGTAAATCTCCCCTGCACTCTCAATAAAATTTCCACATCTTTCCACTGATGAGACAACCAGAGGACCTCTTTTGGTTGAGGTCGACCATGGATGATGCGTCTCGGCTGTCTAGGTGATACGCAAGCCAGGGCAGTACCATTGTCATAGTCATAGTCATACTTTATTGATCCCAGGGGAATTTGGTTTTTGTTACAGTTGCACCATAAATAATTAAATAGTAATAATAAAACCATAAATAGTTAAATAGTAATATGTAGATTATGCCAGGAAATAAGTCCAGGACCAGCCTATTGGCTCAGGGTGTCTGACCCTCCAAGGGAGGAGCTGTAAAGTTTGATGGCCACAGGCAGGAATGGCTTCCTATGATGCTCAGTGTTGCATCTCGGTGGAATGAGTCTCTGGCTGAATGTACTCCTGTACCCAACCAGTCCATTATGTAGTGGATGGGAGACATTGTCCAAGATGGCATGCAACTTGGACAGCATCCTCTTTTCAGACACCACCGTCAGAGAGTCCAGTTCCATCTCCACAACATCACTGGCCTTACGAATGAGTTTGTTGGTTCTGTTGGTGTCAGTTACCCTCAGCCTGCTGCCCCAGCACCCAACAGCAAACATTACCGCACTGGCCACCACAGACTCGTAGGACATCCTCAGCATCGTCCGGCAGATGTTAAAGGACTAACTGGGTTTCATGATCTGTCCAGATGTCAACCGATGTCCAGTTAGTCCTGACAAAGGCTCTCTGCCCGAAACGTTGACTGTACCTCTTCCTAGAGATGCTGCCTGGCCTGCTGCGTTCACCAGCAACTTTTATATGTTTTGTTTGAAATTCCAGCATCTGCAGACTTCCTCGTGTTGGAGTTTTAAATCAGCGTTTTCCTTCTCCTAGATGAGCTGCTATCCTGGGCCGACGAGCCCCATCTGCCCAAGCAACTGGCTTTAAAGCACCAGACCTGTTGAGTTCCTCCAGCATTTTGTGTGTTGCATTTAACAGCTTTTTTGCCATTTCTGTCAGTAGAAACGGTTTCGTCAGATTTAGTAGCTAAGCACACGTGAAAGGCAGGTGCTGGACTTGATCGTTAGAGGCTATTTGAGACACACGCCATTGGGAGCATTTAATAGGTAGTGGGAGCTTATTCCCACTGCCACCTCCGGTTATAACAACCTTAAAGAACAGGGCGACCAGAACTAAACACAATATGTCAAGTGTGGTCTAACCAGGTTTTATAGAGCTGCAACATTATATCACGACTCCTGAATTCAACCCCTCTGCCTAATGATTGTCAACACTCCATACGCCTTTGTAACCACCTTATCAATTTGCGCAACAATTTAGTGGGATCTCTGGGTGTAACCTCACCCCCCCCCCCCCCCCCCCAGCCGGGTCTTTCTCCAGATGGCGCGGGTTCCCATGGTTGTGCGCGCTCTCGTTCTAGGCATTCCCGGCACGGTTCGGGATCCCGTGGCTGTGCGCTCGCTCGCTCCAGGCATTCCTGGCACGGTTTCTAGGGCTGGTTGGTCTCGGTGCGGGCTCCCGCGACTGGGCGTGCACGCGCGTACGCTTTCCGGTGGCCCTTTACAGCTGCTCGCTCCGCGGCTGCCGTAGGGAGAAAGCGCCGATGGGCCTGGTCGGGGACGGCCGGCCGCTGCTGGCGGCTCTCTTGGTCGTCGGAGTAGGTAAGGACAGAACGGCGGCAGAGGTAGGGAGAGATACAGGCCCTTTGGCCGAGTACCCCACACGGCTCCTCCCAAAATCCTGCGTTCGGCCGGCCCGTATCTCTGCCACCAGATCTCCGCCCCTCCCTCTTATCTCCTTAAATGGCACCGTTGTATCTCCTTAAATTAAACAATAATGTACCCGCTCCTTAAATCTCACCATTGTACCACACCCCCCCGGACAGTTAACTGAAGAAGTTATAGCCTATTTAAATCTTTTCCCCTCATCTGACCTATGCCCCCTAGTTTTAGACTCGTCTACCCTGGGGTGAAGACTTATCGTCCACATTATCAATGCGTCACATAATTTTAAAGACTTATATGAGGCCACCTTTCCTTATCATATGTCCTAAGGAATAAACATCCTGGTAAATCTTTTCTTCACTCCTTGCAGTTTCCTTCCCCTCCCACCTCACCTGGTTTCCCCTATTAACTACTAGCTTGTATTTCTCTCCTCCCACCCCCCCCCCCCCACCCACGCCACACCTTATTCTGGCTTCTTTCCCCTTTACAGTCCTGGTGAAGGGTTTTGGCCCAGAATGTCAACTGTTTATTCCTCTCCATAGATGTTTTCTGACCTGCTGAGTCCTCCAGCGTTTTGTGAGTTGTTCTAGAGCTCCTGCACCTGCAGAATCTCTTGTGTTTATAACCCAATTTTATATTCAGATTTACTTACCACAGGTACATGGCAACATACAGTGAAATGCATTGTTTACAGTAACAAACAACACAACCTAAGGATGTGCTGGTGGGCAGCCCTCAACTGTCATCACACATCCTGGCACCAACACAGCATGCTTGGCAGAACAATACAGAACACACAGCAGTAAAACAAACCCCTTTTCTCCTATCCACACACCACACACTCTGCTCCAAGCCCAGAACAAGTCTCCAGTCATCAGCTGGATGGGGTTTCATCGTACAGATTGATCTTTGGTCTAGCCATTGAGAATGATTGAAATGGGGTACTTAACTAAAACTGTGCATTGTACTCCCAAGTGCAGCTTCACAAACAACATATACCAGATATAATATAAACACACGAGATTCTGCAGATGTTGTAAATCCAGAGAGACGCACAAAATGCTGGAGGACCTCTGCAGGTCAGGGGGCATCCATGGAAATGAATAAACAGTCAACTTTTTGGCTGAGTCCTTTCCTCAGGACTGGAAAGGAAGAAAGAAGATGCCACAATAAAAAGGTAGGGGGAGGGGAAGGAAAACTAGCTGTAAGGTGTTAGGTGAAACCAGTGGTGGGAAAGATAAAGAGCTGAGGAGAAGGAGATCTGAGAGGAGAGAGGACAATGGGAGAAAGGGAAGAAGGAGGGCCACCAGGGGCAGGTGAGGAAAAGTGGTAAGGAGCCAGAGTGGAGAATAATATAATATCCCATGTCCTATAGTCAGTGCTCTGACTGATAAAGGCCAGTGTACTAAACACCTTTTTCATCACTCTGTGTACCTGTGATGCCACTTTTCAACTAACTATGCACGTGCTCCCGAGTCTCTCTGTTCCATTACACTGCTTTGTTCTGTACTGTACGTAGCATAAGTCCTATGCTGGTTTGACTTTCCAAATGAATCACCTCACACATGTCTGTGTTGAAATTCATCTGCCACTCTTTGGTCCACTTCCCTATCTAGATTCCTCTGTAATCAGCACCACCTTCACTATCAACATGTATTTGCCATATACATTTGCATGTATTAGGATTTTACCATGATGTGTTGGCGTGCCATGCAACAAAACACAACATTCAACCATTATAAAGAAATATATAAAAAATAAAGTTAGAAGTTTAAGTATGGATATAAAATTACATAAATACCAGCATGTATTTGCAATGGAAACAGCATTATAACAAGTGGTTAAAATGTCTACAGTGCAATGACTGAGCTAATAGATAGAGGGGAGTCGGGGGGGGGGGGAGGGCTAATTAGAATGGTTGCTGGTGGGGGTGAGGAGGAAGGAACTTTTAAAATGGTTTGTTTTGTGTTAATAGCCCAATAGCATTTTTCAGAAGAGAAGATTTGGAAAAGGGAGTTTGCTGGGTGTCTGTAGTGATTCTTACCTGCCCACTTCCAAGTCCTGCCAGTGACCTTTTCTGCTGACCTGACAGTTTGCTGTGGTTTTCATATATTGTGAGAGGATGCTGCACCAGACTGGACAGTGATGGCTGGTCTGTGGGTTATCTTTATGATGCCGTGTAGAATTGCACCGGGGTGTTCTAGGGAAGATGGAATTTTACCAACTGGCACAAGAAGTACCTCCTGTGCTGTATGTTGCTATTAATGAAGGAGATATGGTTTTCTCACATGAGCTCCTGTGAAATAATGATGCCCAGAAACGGGAATGTTGAAACAATGTTAACTATAGAGTTGTTGATAATGAGAGGGTGGAGAGGAAACTCATTTGTCCTGAAAATATGCATCTCCATGGCATGAAGGCATTCAGCTCCAAGTTATTGTTTATTTGCCAGTGGTACTTGGATTTGTTGCCTCAGTTCAAAGTAAATTTATTATCTAAGTATATGTCACCATAAACAACCCTAAGATTCATTTTCTTGTGAGTAAATACAAGAAACACAATAGAATCAATAAGAGACCACACCCAACAGGAAAAACAACTAATCTGCAAAAAAGGGAGAACAAAACTCCAGATACAAAAAGAAAGTGAAAAAAGAAATTATAATAATAAGCATTATAAATAAATAAGCAATGCATATCGAGAACATGAGATGAAGAGCCCTCGAAAATGAGTCTGTAAGTTGTACAGTTCATTGATGATTGAGAGAAGTTTTCTCCTCTGGTTCAAGAGCCTGATGGTTGAGGGTTAGTAACTGTTCCTGAACCTGGTGGTGTGGGTCCTGAGCTTCCTGTATCTTGTTCCTGATGGTTGAGGGGTAGTAACTGTTCCTGAACCTAGTGGTGTGGGTCCTGAGCTTCCTGTATCTTGTTCCTGATGGCAGCAGCAACAAGAGAGCCTGACCTGGTAGGTGGGGTCCTTAATGATAGATGCTTCTTTCCTGCAACAGCACTCCATGTAGATGTGTTCCATGGTCTGGAAGGCTTTACCTGTGATGGACTGGTTCTTATCAGTTGCAGCAGAGTTACAGATTGGCATGTATGATGTTGTAGGCATCACTGAATCATGCCTGAAAGATTATAGCTAGCAGCTTAAAGTCCAAAGATACACATTGTATTGAAAGGACAGGCAGGAAAGTAAGGGGAGTGGCATTGCTCTGTTTGTTAAAGATTGAAATGAGATCATTAGAAAGAAGTGACATAGGGTTGGAAGGTGTTGAATCATTGTGGATAGAGCGAAGAAACTGCAAGGATAAATGACCTTGATGGGAGTTTTATACAGACCCATAGACGGTAGTAAGGATATGGGCCTACAAATTACAATGGAGATAAAAATGCATGCAAAAAGGGCAATGTTACAGTAGTTACAGGGGCTTCAATATGCAGGTAGATTGGGAAAATCAGGTTGGTGCTGGATTCCAAACGGGGGAATTTCTGTGAGATGGCTTTTTAAAGATGTGCCTCATGACGAGCCTCTCGAAACACTTCATGATGATGGATGTGAGTGCAATGGGACGGTAGTCGTTGAGGTGGGGACGATGGTCGCGGCCTTGAAGCACGTTGGAACGTCGGTTCTGCTCAGGGAGATGTTGAAGATGTCAGTGAGAACATCTGCCAGCTGGTCTGCACATCCCCTGAGCACTCTGCCAGGAACATTGTCTGGTCCAGCAGCCTTCCGTGGGTTGACCCTGCATAGAGTTGTCCTCACACTGGCCACGGTAAGACACAGCACCTGGTCATTGGGAGGAGGAGTGGTCGTCCTCGCCACCACGTCATTTTCCGCCTCGAAATGAGCGTAGAAATTGTTCAACGCATCTGGGAGGGAGGCATCACCAGCACAAGCAGGTGGTGTTGTCTTGTAGTTGGTGATGTCCTGAATTCCCTTCCACATGCGCCGCATGTCGCCGCTGTCCTGGAAGTGGCTGTGGACTCGCTGGGCATTTGCACGCTTTGCCTCTCTGATGACCTGGGACAGCTTGGCCCTCGCTGTTGTTAGGGCTGCCTTGTTGCCTGCTCTGAAGGCGGAGTCACGGGCCCGCAGCAGCGCACGCACCTCCGCGGTCATCCATGGCTTCTGGTTAGCGTGTGTAGTGATGGTCTTGGCCACAGTGACATCATCGATGCACTTGCTGAAGTAGCTAGTCACTGATGCCGTGTACTCCTCTAAGTTGGTAGAGTCGCCATCGGTTGCAGCCTCCCTGAACATGTGCCAGTCAGTGTGCTCAAAGCAGTCTTGAAGAGCAGAGATGGCTCCTGCTGGCCAGGTTTTCACCTGCTTCTGAACTGGTGTGGAGCGTCTGATGAGCGGTCTGTATGCTGGGATTAGCATAACAGGGATGTGGTCTGAGTAACCGAGGTGGGGCCAGGGCTCCGCCCAGTACGCGTCGAGAATGTTTGTATAAACAAGGTCCAACGCTTTCTCCCCTCTCGTTGCAAAGTCCACATACTGATGGAATTTGGGGAGCACTGACTAGAGGTTCGCGTGGTTAAAATCTCCGGCGACAATAAACAGAATGAGGAAGAAATTATATCTCAGTGATTTTGATCGTGGAATGATTGTTGGTGCCAGACTGAATAGGTCGAGTTTCTCAGAAACTGCTGATCTGCTGGGATTTTCACAGGCAACAGTCTACAGACCGTAGCTACTATTACTCTACTGTCACCAGTGACCCTGTACACTTACTATTCTCTCTATCAGCACAAATTTGACATCTTCACCCTCTGAGCCATTATTATACCTCAAAACTGTTGTAATCTCATTATTTATTAACAACTTTACCCATCTACCTGCCTTTAAAAGTTAATAAAGGTGTACATGATGATAAGAGACGAGCTGTAGATTGAGTGGACAGCCAGATACATTATCTCAGGGCAGCAATGGCTGAAGCCAGGGTGCATAATTTTAAGGTAATTGGAGGAAAGTATAGGGAGTGGGGATATCAGAAGTAGATTTTTTTACGCAGAGAATAGTGGGTCCATAGATTGCACTGCCAAGGGTAGTGGTAGAGGCAGATACATTAGAGACATTTAGGACAGATGAATGGAGGGCTATATAGGAGGGACGGGTTAGATTGATTTCGGAGTAAGTTCAAAGGCCAGCACACTGTTGTGGGTTGAAGGCCCTGTGCTGTGCAGTAATGTTCCATGTTCTGTATCCTCTAATATTTACTGTCCAGCTTTCATCATGTTGAAACTATACCTCTATACCACTTACTTCTCTTTCTACCATCAACTTACCTCTCATTAGGAATAGTGTGTGCATTCAGATAAACAACCTTTCCTGATTCTGACTCAATTTGCTGGTGCAATCACAGATATGAACATCAGCTCTCGATACACTCTGGTTATGGAATTTAGTCCATTGACACCACGTCTTTGGTCAAGAAAGTACAGTAGCATCTGAGGAGACTGAGGTGAGAGAGGCTTCCCCCCACCATTCTAATCAATTTTTATAGGAGCACTATTGAGAGTGCTCTTGCAGTTGCATCACCATCAGCTACGGGAATTGTAAGGCAAGTGACCACAAGACCCTGGAAAGGATTAAAACACTGCTGATAGGATCATCGAGGTTGCTCCTCAACCATTGGAGATATTTATCAGTAGTACTGGGTATGCAGGACCCTTAGCATTGTCAGTAACCCCTCCCATCCATCTCCAATCTCTTTGATCCTCTATCACTAGGCAGGAGGTGCTATAGCATTTGGACAAGAACTGTTAGAATGGCAAACAGCTTCTTCCCCCAGGCCATAAGACTACTGAACTCCATTCAGGTCTCATCACAATTGAAGCGCCTGTAGCATTATACAGTTTACATCTTAACTTATAACATACACGCACCTTATTAGTTGTTAATTTATTTGTGGTAATTTTACTGCTGTGGGCTGGATCTGTGGCATTTAAGTCTGGTGATCCAGGTCTGTAAAAGAAAACTAGGTATGACTTGTGGAGGGCTACCTCAGGAGCTAAGAAACAATTCCAGGAGAGGTTGGAGAAGACATCGGATGCACGTCAGGGGGTTTGCGGGATATTACTTTTTACAAAGCAAAACCCAACATCGTGAATGGCAGCGATGATTCAGATGAGTTCAATGCCTTTTATGCTCACTTTGAAAAGGAGAATAAACCCACAGCTTTGAGGGTCGTGCAGGATCCGATGACCTTGTGATCTCTGTCTCAGAAGTCAATGTCAGGCTATCTCTCAGGAGTGTGAACCCTCGCAAGGCAGCAGGGCCCAATGGTGTACCTGGTAAGGCTCTGAAAACCTGTGCCAACCATCTAATGGGAATATTCAAAGACATTTTCAATATCTCACTGCTACAGTTGGAAGTTCCCACCTGTTTCAAAAGGGCAGCAATTGTACTAGTGCTCAAGAAGAGCAGAGTGAGCTGCCTTAATGACTATAGTCCAGTAGCACTCACATCTACAGTAATGAAATGCTTTGTGAGGTTGGTCATGGCTAGAAACAACACCTGTCTCAGGAAGAACCTGGACCCACTGCAATTTGCCTATCACAACAACAGGTCTACAGCAGACACGATCTCAATGGCTCTCCACACAGCTTTGGATCACCTGGACAAAACAAATACCTGTGTTAGGATGCTGCTTATTGACTATAGCTCAGCATTTAACGCCATCTACAGTCCTGATTGAGCAGTTACAGAACCTAGGCCTCTTTACCTCCCTCTGCAACTGGATCCTCAACTTCTTAACCGGAAGTTAGGAAGTGGAAATAACATCTCCACCTCGCTGACAATTATCACTGGCGTTCAACAGGGATGTGTGCTTAACCCACTGCACTACACTCTACACCCAAGTCTGTGTGGCTAGGTATAGTTCAAACTGCATCTATAAATTTAGACCATAAGAGATAGGCTAATCCCAGATGCCACTCAACACCATATATCTACCTTTTTGCCATATCCTTTGATGCCCTGACCAATCAGGAATCTATGAACTTCTGCCTTAAGTATACCCACAGACTTGGCATCTAATGCAGTCTGCGGATTCTGTGCAGTCTACCGCGGAGCATTCCACAGATTCACTACTCTCTGGCTAAAGAAACTCCTCCTTACCTCTGTTCTAAAGGGTCGCCCCTCAATGTGGAGGCTGTGTTCTCTAATTCTCGATTCACCCACTATAGGATATATCCTCTCCACATCCACCCTATCTACTCCTTTCAACATTTAGTAGGCTTCCATGAGATCCCCAAGCATTCTTTTAAATTCCTGTGATTACAGGCTCAAAGCTGCCAAAAGCTCCTCGTATGTTAATCTCTTCATTCCCAGAATCATCCCTGTTAACCTCTCTGGACTCTCCAATAACAACACATCCTTTCTGAGATAAGGGGCCAAGACTATTGACAATACTCCCAAGTACGGCCTGACAAGTGTCTTATAAAGCCTCAGCATTATCTCCTTGCTTTTATATTCTATTCCCCTTGAAATAAATGCCAACATTGCATTTGCCTTCTTTACCACAGATGCCATCTGTAAATTAACCTTCTGGGAATCTTGCACGATGACTCCCAAGTTCCTCTGCACCTCTGATGTCTGAATTGTCTCCACATTTGGATAATAGTCTGCACTATTGTTCCTTTTACCAAAATGCATTATCGTACATTATTTGCTGATGATACAATCATGGGTTGTTGCCAGAATTTCTGATGGTAGCAAAAGGATGTACAGGAGTGAGATATACCAATTAATTGAGTGATGTCGCAGCAGCAACCTTGCATTCAGTGTCAGCAAGACCAAAGAGCTGATTGTGGACTTCAGGAAGGGTAAGGCGACAGAACACAAACCTGCTAATTAAATTTGCTAACGACACTAAATTGATTGGCCTTATCTCAATCAATAACAAGGTGGCCTACAGAGAAGAAGTCATCTCTCTGACACAGTAGTGTCAAGAAAACAACCTGTCCCTCAATGTTGCAAAAACAAAGGAGCTAGTTGTGGATTACAGGAGGATTAGGGACGGGCTAACCCCTAATGAAATCAATGGATCTGGGGTTGAGAGGGTAAAAGCTTTAAGTTCCTTGGCATCCACGTCACCGAGGACCTCGTGGTCTGTACACACCAGCTGTGTGCTGAAAAAGGCACAGCAGTGCCTCTTTCACCTCAGATGGTTGAGGAAGTTGGTATGGGCCCCCAAATCCTAAGAATTTTCTACAGGAGCACAATTGAAAGCATCCTGACTGGCTGCATCGCTGCCTGGTATGGGAACTGTACTTCCCTCAATCGCAGGACTCTGCTGAGAATGGTGCGGACAGCCCAGCGCATCTGTAGACATGAACTTCCCATGATTCAGGACATTTACAAAGACAGGTGTGTAAAAAGGGCCCTTAGGATTATTGGGGAGCCAAGTCACTCCAACCACAATCTATTCCCAGATATCCCACCCTGCAAAAACTCATTTCAGGGAGGTAGCACCATCATTTCAGGGAGGTAGCCCCCCCCCCCACCGTCGACCTCCAAGGGTGTATGTAATACTTTGTTCAGTGATTTTGTCTAATCTGTAAACCAAGTTGGGTATATGCAGAAAATGTGACATTAAAATATGTACTTATATTATCATGTTTATTCTATTACAACTTTAAGCAAGTCTACAGGGAGTTTGGCCTCATCATGTAGGACATCAATAGAGTATCTCCTTAGCAGCTAGCCAGCTAGTTTAAATAACATTAGCTATGCTAATGAACGAATGACACCTGTTAAACTCACCTCAACATGTCATTTACATTTTAACCCACCAGGGGCAATAAAAAAGTCACTGTTGCAGACAGTGCAGCGAGCAACACTGTCATTATTTTTGAGGTTGACTGTAAAGCCCGCCCACAGAGAAAACTGACAGATCTACTTAGCACGAAGAGAAACCAATCAGGATTCTTGCTCTCCTTCTCCCTCTCAAAAAATCGATTTCCAGGATATTGTATATAATCTCCGGGCGTCAGGGAGCCGCTCTCAATATGCGGGAGACTCCTGGAACTTCCTGGAGAGGTGGGATGTCTGTTTTCCAGCTGCTACCATCTGGGAAATGGTACTGCAGCATAAAAGCCAAGACCAGCAGGCTCTTCCAACAGGCCATCAGACTGATTAACTCACGCTGATTTAAGTGTATTTCTATGTTACATTGACTGTTCTATTTATTATAATTTACCATGATTGCACATTTAGATGGAGACATAACATAAAAAATTTTACTCCTCCTCATGTATGTGAAGGATGTAAGAAATAAAGTCAATTCAATCCTCATAGGGGGATCTGAACTGGGAATTTCAAGTTCCTGGGTGTCAATATCTCTGAGGACCTAACCTGGATACAACATATTGATGCAGCTATAAAGAAGGCAAGACAGAGGCTAGATTTAATAGGAGTTTGAGGAGATTTGGTTTGTCAACTAAAGCACTGGAAAATTTCTACAAAAGTACTGTGGAGAACATTCTGACTGGCTGCTTCACCATCTGGTATGAGGAGGGTGGCAGTAGGAGCACTACTGCACAAGATCAAAATAAGTTGCAAAAACTTGTAAAATGAGTCAGCTCCATCATGGGTATCAGCCTCTGTAGTACCCAAGACATCTTCAAGGAGTGATGCCTTAGGACTGCAGTGTCCATCATTAAGGATCTCCACTACTGAGGATGGCCCTCTGCACACTGTTACCGTCAGAAAGGAGGTTCAGAATCCTGAAGGCACACACTCAGCAATTCAGAAAGAGCATCTTCCTTTCTACTATCCAATTCCTAAGTGGACACTGAACCTCACTATTTTTTTATTTCTGTTATTTTGTACTACTTAATTTAATTATTTAAGACTTATATATACTTAATGTAGCTCTGTATTTCCCTCTATATTTATTCATCATGTACTTCATTGTACTGCTACTGTAAAGTTAACAAATTTCATGACATATGCTTGTGATATTAACCTGATTCTGATTATGTGTTGTGTGTGAGTTATATGTACTGTGTTGTGCACCTTGGGGTATAGTTGAATGACAATAAACTTGAACTTGTATAGAAAACATGAGAAATTCTGCAGATGCTGGAAGTCCAAAGCAGTACACACAAAATGCTGGAGGAACTCAGCACATCAGGCAGCAAGTATGGAAATGAATAAACAGTCAACTTTTTGGGCCATGACCCTTCTTCAGACCTGGAAAGGAAGGGGAAGATGGCAGTATAAAAAGTGGGGGGAGGGGAAGGAAGAGGACAGCTATAAGGTGATACATGAATCCAGGTGGGTAGGAAAGGTAAAGGACTGGAGAGGAAGGAATCTCATAGGAGAGGAGAGTGGACTGTAAGAGAAAGAGAAGGAGGAGGGGACCCACGGGGAGGTGATATGTAGATAAGAAGAAGTAAGAGGTCAAAGTGGGAAATAGAAGAGGAGAGGGAGAGGGAAAAAATCATATATTCATTTCCATAGATGCTGCCTGACCTGCTGAGTTCCTCCAGCATTTTGTGTGTGTAACTTAAATAGTTAACTGGAATGAAAACCACCTTCAATGGAATGAGGATCTGGCCCAATTAAATTAGAACTAGAGTTTTGCAGGCAATTCTGTTACTTAATGGTGAGCTGCCTCTGATGAGGAGACGGTTCAGGTACGTGGAGGCAAATTCCCCCGAGGAACCAAAAAAGAACAAACAAGTTGAGAGCTCCCTGGCTCACTAAGGAGAAACAGAGGAAAATAATGCTTAAAAACAAACTGCTTGTGACTGTCTATGCCAGGTTAAAAATACCATTTAGAACTCATTCATTACCAAAGAACAAGAGGGCAGGTAGAAAGAGATGTAAAAATGCATAGGAGTAAAGATTAGTTGTATCCGAATGGTAGATTTCTACTGGTTAGTGGTCTACTATTCAATAAAAAGGTAGTTTTGGTTAACGTTTATGCTCCCAATATGGACTGTCCAGAATTTTATAAATCATTATTTAATCGGTTCCCGAATTTGAATGAGTTTTCATTGATCTGGGGCGGAGATCTTAATACTTGCTTATCTCTAGTTTTGGACCGTTTGGCTCCTCTACGGACCTTACCCAATAAATCTGCAACTTTGATTAACTCATTCCTCTCTGATTCTGGGTTGACGGACATTTGGCGTTTTTTGCATCCTCAGGAAAAAGATTTTTTTTTTCACATGTTCACCATTCCTAGTCAAGAATTGATTATTTTTTTATTGACTCTCGGTTTATCTCTTCAGTGATTAAATGGGATTATGATTCTATAACCATTTTGGATCATGCTCCACTTAAGCTTTCTATTAAAATTCAGGTCAATACACAAAATAATAGACAATGGCGTTTTAATTCGTTGCTGCTTCAGGACTTGGATTTTGTTAACTTTATGAATGAACAGATTGATCTCTTTTTTACAATCAACTACACAGAGGATATTTCTGTGAACATTCTTTGGGATACTTTTAAAGCTTATATTCGTGGTCAGATTATCTCGTATTCTGCTGCTTTGAGGAAGAAGTTGAAGCAGGAGGAGTTGGTAATTGTGGACAAGATTAAGGAAATTGATAAGAAATATGTTACAGCTCCCTCTGAGGAGCTGTATAAACAAAGAACTGAACTTCAAATGGAGCACAGCTTATTACTTTTGTCCTCGATTGTAAACCAATTAAAGAAAACAAGAAGTGAATTTTATGTACACAGTGACAAAGTTGGTAAACTGTTGGCTAACCAACTGAAGTCTAATTATACTAAATCTCAAATTAATCAGATTTATAATCAAAATAATCGACTGATATTTGATCATGCGGAGATCAATCAAACCTTCTTTGATTTTTATTCTTCCTTATATCAATCTGAGTCTTTACGAGACTCTTAAGTATATGAATAACTTTTTAGATAACCTAGATTTCCCTGAGATTTCACAGGATATGTCTTCTATGCTTGATACTCCCATTACTACTGATGAGATTAAGAATGTTATTTCCTCTATGAACCTGGGGAGAGCTCCTGGCCCTGATGGGTTTACCGTGGAATTTTATAAGTTTTTTGCACCTTCATTAATCCCTTGGTTCTGTAGGGTTTTGGAGGCTTCATTAAAACTTGGTAAATTTCCCGAATCCTTTTATAGAGCGTCAATCTCTCTAATATTAAAGAAGGATAAAGATCCTGCTCAATGTGCATCTTATAGACCAATATCTTTATTAAATGTTGATTCTAAAATTTTTTCTAAATTATTAGCAAACAGATTAGAAAAAGTACTCCCTTTTATTATTCGGAAGACCAAACGGGTTTTATTAAAGGTCGTTACTCTTTCTATAACATTCGCACACTGTTAAATATTGTTTATACCCCCTCACAAAATGTTCCTGAGTGTGTTATCTCTTTAGATGCTGAGAAAGCTTTTGTTAGAGTAGAATGGCCTTACTTATTTAAGGTGCTTGAAATGTTTAATTTTAGCTCGAAATTTATATCCTGGATTAAACTGTTATATCATTCTCCTATGGCCTCGGTCCGTACTAACTCTTTAAGCTCACCTTTTTTCCCTCTTTTTCGAGGTACTCGACAAGGTTGTCCTCTTAGTCCTTTATTATTTGATATTGCATTAGAACCTCTTGCAATTGCCATTCGAGAATCTCCAAATATTATTGGGATAACTCGGGGCTTAAAGTCCCATAAAATATCACTCTATGCTGATGACTTACTTTTATATATTTCTAATCCTCAAAAATCTATCCCTGCTGCTTTAGATTTATTAGCACAATTTAGTCTTTTTTCAGGTTATAAATTAAATCTTAGTAAGAGTGAACTTTTTCTGATTAATAAGCAACTTCCCTTGTAGCATAACTTTCTGTTTAAATTGATTAATAATTATCTCTCATATCTTGGCATTAAAATTACTTGTAAATACAAAGATATATTTAAGACTAATTTTTTACCCTTAATTAATCATATTACTCAACTTTCATCTAAATGGTTTCCATTATATTTAACTTTGATTGGTCGTATTAATGCAGTTAAGATGTTTATTCTGCCAAAATTTTTATATATATTTCAGGCATTACTGATTTTTGTTCCAAAATCTTTTTTTAATAAAGTTGACTCTAAAATTTCTTCATTTATTTGGCAAAATAAAAACCCAAGATTGGGTAAAATACATTTACAGAAAGCCAAGAGAGATGGAGGTCTAGCATTACCTAACTTTAGATTCTATTATTGGGCAATTAATATTCGACATATGAAATTTTGGTTACTTGACCAAGATACACTATCCATTCCTAAATGGGTAGTATTGGAATTACAATCTGCTCAGGGCTATGCACTTGGCTCTATTTTAGGTTCCTCTCTTCCTTTTGATTTGAAACACCTCAAACTGGTCTCTAACCCGATAGTTAAATATACCTTGCGTATTTGGTTTCAATTCAGAAAATTTTTTGATCTCAACCAATTTGGTCTAGCGATCCCTATTTTAGGTAACATTTTTTCCTCCCTCTTTCACGGATCGTGCGTTTCAAATTTGGAAGGCTAAGGGTATTTCACGGTTTTTCGATTTATTTTTAGATGGTTCCCTTATGTCTTTTGAACAATTATCTAATAAATATAATTTACCAAGAATACATTTTTTAGATATCTTCAAGTTAGAAATTTCCTAAGTACTATACTTTCTTCCTTTCCAATGATCCCTCCTACATACATTTTAGATATTATAATTAACCTTAATCCATGTCAGAAAGGTGCAACGGCTATTATTTATAATATTATTATGAAACTTAGGAAAGCTCCATTTGATAAGATTAGGTCAGATTGGGAACAAGAATTGGGTTCTATTATTTCCGTGGATGACTGGGGGCTGATTTTACAATTAGTCAATACTTCCTCTATCTGTGCTAAACATTCCCTAATTCAATTTAAAGTTGTTCATAGAGCACATATGTTCAAAGATAAATTAGCTCGTTTTTATTCTCATATTAATCCTTTTTGTGATAGATATCCAGGGCAGATAGCCTCTTTAACTCATATGTTTTGGTATTGTCCTACTCTGGAAACTTTTTGGAGAGACATTTTTAATATTATCTCAAAGGTATTGAATATAGATATCTCTCCTCATCCTATTACTGCTATCTTTGGATTACCTAAAATTTCCAGTAATCTTTTCCCTTCAGCCCATAGAATGATTGCATTTCTTACTTTAATGGCGAAAAGATGTATCTTACAACATTGGAAAGAGCCTAATGTTCCAACTACCTTTTTTTGGTTTTCCCAGACGATATTAGTAATCTTTATGATTCCTCACTTAAATTTGAACAGACCTGGAGATGTTTTATTCAATATTTTCATTTAATGTAATTTTTTTTCTCTTTTGTTCCATATTTATATTCCCTTCTTGCCTTTTTTTTAAACTGTTTTTAATGGAGGTCGGGTTTGAGGACGTGATTTTAAGTTCTTTAACTCTACCTGTTTCCAAGTTAGCCCATTGCTTTGCTTTTAGTTTAGTTGCACGGTGGGTTTTTTTTTGGGGTCTTTTTTTGGGGGTTTTTTCCTTTTCTCTATTGATATATATATATATATATATATATATATATATAAAAAATTAGTATACTATTATTTTACCATATTATTTTATGTTTAAATTGCACTGCTTGTATCAATTTTTTCTTCTGTATTAATATCTCCTGTAATTTCTAACAGTGTATTAGTGCCTTTATGGTTTACCCTTTGTATACTTATTCAATAAAAAGATTTAAAAAGAAAGATTAGTTGCTAAAATACATTCAGTGCCCACCTTATGAGGACCCTCCTGTGCCTAATAAAGTGGCCACTGAGTGTACGCTTGTGGTCTTCTGTTGCTGTAGCCCAACCACTTCGAGGTTCAACATTCAGAGATGCTCTTCTGCACACTACTGTTATAGCACGTGGTTATTTGAGTTACTGTTGTCTTCCTGTCAGCTTGAACCAGTGAACCTCTGACCCCTCTCATTTACAAGGCATTTTTGCCCACAGAACTGCCCCGCTGGATTTCTTTTTTACCATTCTTTGTAAACTCTAGAAATTCTTATGATCAAAAATCCCAGGGGATCAGCAGTTTCTGAGATTCTTAAACCGTCCCATCTGACACCAACAATCATTCCATGGTCAAGTCACTTAGATCACGTTTCTGCCCCATTCTGATATTTGGTCTGAACAACAACTGAACCTCTTGACCATGTCTGCATGCTTTTATGCATTGAGTTGCTGCCACGTGATTGGCTGGTTAGATATTGAGCAGGTGCACCTAATAAATTGGCCACTGAGTGTGTATCACCATACACCACTTTGAGATTCATTTTTGTGCAGACATTTACAAGAAAGTAAGGAAATAGAATAGAATTTATGAGGGAAATCTATACAAAAATAAAGATAGACAAATAACCAATGTGTAAAAGAAGACAAATTTGTCAAAAAGGTTCTGTTATTTCTGATATTTGAGATCTTAGTAAGTTTTTGTAAGTGAAGTCTTTCACAGAATGAAAAAAATGCGTAAAGATTCGTCAGGTGCCACAGTAATGTAGTGGTTAGTACGACACAATTACAGCTTGGGGCATCAGAGTTAAAAGTTCCATCCCAGTATCCTCTCCAAAGAGTTTCTGTATGCCTTTCTGTTGGAATGCGTGGGTTTTCTCCAGGTGCTGTGGTTTCCTCCCATAGTCCAAAGATGTACCGGTTAGTAGGTTAATTGGTCATTGTATGTTGTCCTGTAATTAGGGTCATTGGAGGGTTGCTGGGTGGTGTATCTCAAACTGCCAGAAGGACTTATTCAGCACTGTATCGCTAAATAAATCAAATAAAATATAGTGCATATGAATTTTCAAAAGACATTCAACAAGCTGCCATAAAAACTACAGAAATTAGGAGCCAAGTTATTGGAGGAAAAGTATGGATTGAAAACTGATACATCGCAAGCGAAGTGTTGGACTCTCTTTCAGACTGGACAGCTGTAAGTGGTGGAGTACCCTGGGGATAAGTTCTTGGCTTCAGTTTCTTTAGTATTTACATTAACGGCCGATCCAGAGGATGGAACAAATGTAAGATCCAATTTTGTTACTGATATAAAAATAGGCAGAAAGGCATGTTGTGATTAGGATACTGCAATTCTACTAAAGAATACTGATAGATTGAATGATTTGGACAAAAACACAGGAAAATTCATGATTAATGCCATTTCCAGTACACAAATATAAAGGAGATCGAAATAATTATTACTCTGGCTCCGATACAGCACAAAAACACAAAGATAAAGAACACAATAATAATAATAACAAACAAAAAAATATAAATACACAAGATAGGTTATATACATTGACTGATTGTATGTTCATATAGTGGTGCTAGGCACAGGAATGTCTGTACACAGGTGACCCTGACCAGGAAATGATGAAAGTTGTGGTGGTGGAGGTTGTTCTGGTGTGGGTTAGTGAGTGGAGGTGTTGATCAGTCTTACTGCATGGGGAAGGTAACTATTTTTGGGTCTGGAGGTCCTGTCATGGATGCCATGTAGCCTCCTTCCAATGGAAGTGGGACAAACAGTCTGTGAGCAGGGTAAGTGAGATCCTTCATAACGTTGCTGGCTCTTTTCCAGCACATTTCTGGATATACGTCCTTAATGGTGGGTACTTTGGTACCAGTGATGTGTGACATATTGACTACCTGTTGTAATGCCTTCCTGCCCATCGCAGTGTATTTTCCAGTCTACGCGGTAAGGCAGCTTGTTAGGATGCTTCCTGAAGTTAGTAGACATGTGCATAGTCCAGCTGTCCAGCCGCTTAGAAAATAGAGGTGTTGTAAATGGAGTTTAATGCAGGCAAGTGTGAGTTCATGCATCTTGGTAAGAGGAATCAAATGCTGGATTATTATGGAAATGGAGAGAGACTGTTGATAAATGAAGTTCAAAGGGGTTGAGATTTTTGAATATATGAATCACAAATCATTAGCAACCAGTTGCAGGAAGTAACTAAGATGACAAGAGCATGTTGGTCTTTATTGTGAAGGGGTTGTAGTTTAAGAATAGAGAGATGTTGTTACAGTTGTACAGGGTATGATGAAGTCAGATTTGGAAAACTTATCTTGGTCCCCTTGGATATAGTAGCATTGGAGGAGTCCAAAAGTTCAAAAGGCTAACTCCTGGGATTCAAGATGGCCAGAGAAGGTTGACGAGAATGATGCCAGGAATGAAAATGGTTACATATGAGGAGCGTTTGATGCTCTAGGTCTGTACTAACTGGAGTTCAGAAGGATGAAGGGGGAATCTCATTGAAACCTATAGAATATTGGAAGGCCTATATAGAGTGGACATGGAGAAAATGTTTCCAACAAGGGAAGAATCTAGGAACAGAGGACACAACCTCAGAATACAAGGACATCCCTTTAAACAAAGATGAGAATGAATTTCTCTGGTTGGGGGATGGTGAATCTGTGGAATTCATTACCACATGCAGTTGTGGAGGCCAAGTCATTGAATATATTTAAAGTGTAGTTTTTTGATTAATCAGGGTGTCAAAAGTTACAGGAACAACCGGGAGAATGGGGTTGAGGGATAATAAATCAGCTGTGATGGAATGACAGGGCAATCTCAATGGGCCGAATGGACTAATTTTGCTCCTATGTCTTATGGTCTTATGAGGTGCTTGCCCTCCAGCATTTTGTGTATGTTGTTCCAGTATTACAGTGGAATAAAGAGAATTACAGAGGCATGAGAGTGGAGTTGGTCAGAATTGAATGGAAAAGAACACTGGCAGTGATGACGGCAGAGCAGCAATGGCTGTGATTTCTGGAAACAATTCTGGAAACAGGATATATGCATCCCAAAGAGGAAGAAGTATTCTAAAGGAAAGATGACACTACCTTGTCTAACAAGAGAAGTCAAGGCCAACATAAAAGCCAAAGAGATGGCATATAATAGAGCAAAAATTAGTGGGAAGTTAGAGGAATGGGTAGCTTTCAACTACCAACAGAATGCAACTAAGAAAGACATTAAAGAGGTAAAGATGGAGTATGAAAGTAAACTTGCTAATAATATGAAAGAGGATACCAAAAACTTCTTCAGATACATGAAGTGTAGAAGAAATAAAAGAGTTGGCTATTTTCTAAATGGAGAGAAAATACAAAAAACTGAGGTGCAAAGGGACTTGAGAGTCCTTGTGTAGGATTCCCTAAAGGTTAATTTGCAGGTTAAGTCTGTGGTGAGGAAGGGAAATGCAATGTTAGTATTAATTTCAAGAGGACTAGAATATAAAAACTAGGGTGTAATGTTGAAACTTTATAAAGCACTGGTGAGGCCTCACTTGGAGTATTGTGAACAGATTTGGGCCCCTTATCTTAGAAAGGATGTCGTGAAAGTTGAGAGGGTTTGAAGGAGGTTCACAAAAATGATTCCAGAATTGAATGGCTTGTTATATGAAGAGCATTTGATGGCTTTGGGCCTGTATTCACTGGAATTCAAAAGAATGAGGGGTGACCTCATTGAAACCTGCTGAATGGTGAAAAGCCTTATAGAGTGGATGTGGAGAGGATGTTTCCTATGGTAGGAGAGTCTAAGACCAGAGGACACAGTCTCAGAATAGAGATGCGTCCTTTTGGAATGGGGATGAGGAAAAATTTCTTTAGCCAGAGAGTGGTGAATCTGTGGAATTCTTTGCCACAGGCAGCTGTGGAGGCCAAGTCTTTATGTATGTGTAAGGCAGAGGTTGATAGATTCTTGATAGGTAGCGCATGAAAAGATATGGAGAGAAGGCAGGAGATTGGAGCTGAGAGGAAAATTGGATCAGCCATGATGAAATGGTGGAGCAGGCTCAATGGACCATATAGCCTAATTCTGCTCCTTTATCTTATTGCCTTAAGAGTAATCTCTGTAACACCTTATTTAAGATCTTAAGGGGCTGGACAGGAAATGTGTTAAGATGTTTTCACTGGTGGGAGAGGTGCAAACAATGGGACATAGTTACAAAATCAGGGGCAGTCATTTAAAACAGGAGTTAGTAGAAAAGACTTCTGTGAATATCGTGAATCTCTGAAATTTTCTGCTCCTAAGGGTGGTATAAGCCAGTTCATTAGATATATTAGACCATAAGACATAGGAGCAGAACTATGCCATTCATCCTATCAAGTCTGCTCTGCTATTCCATCATGGCTGATCCCAGATCCCACTCAACTCCATACACCTGCCTTCTTGCCATTTCCTTTAATGCCCTGACCAATCAGGAAACAAATCAACTTCTGTCTTAAATATACCACTGACTTGGCCTCCATCACAGTCTGTGGCAGAGCATTCCACAGATTTACTGCGCTCTGGCAAAAAAAAAATCCTCCTTACCTCTGTTCTAAAGGTTTGCCCCTCAATTTTGAGGCTGTGCCCTCTAGATCCTGATACCCCCACCATAGAAAACGTCCTATTCTCTTTTCTCACTGCTGCCTCAGGATTTGTACCACCAGGTTCAAGAACAGTTCAAAAGTTCATTTATTATCAAAGTATGCAACTTTGAATTTCTTCTGCTCCATTTAGCCATAAAACCATGAAAGAAAAGGATGGCAGCACAATCATGAACCCCCAAATCCCTCCTCCCCAGATAAAAAAGAACAAAAACAGAGCAGGCATATCGACCCCCAAATCCCCTTTCCAGTACGTAAAAAAAGAGAAAGATTGAGTGAAAAACACAACATATAAAAAACTACAAGATTGAAAAAAAGTCTATAGTCCAAGTCCACATCCAAAACACAGAAAACCTGGGTAACGTTCTCCGGGTACAACAGCAGGCCTTTCGCTCTCCAGTAGCAGAGCAATCAAAGGGCAGTCTTCCCTCTCTGTAGCAGAGATATCCAACCAGCAATCAAAGGGCAGCTTCCCCTCTCTGTAGTAACTCTCCAGTCAGATCCCTCCTGTACGCCCAGAACATCGTCTCCACACCCCACTGCCCACGGGAGGACTGCAGTGAGGAGGAGTCTGTGACCCAGCTCTTTGCACACTGTGAGTTTGCAGAGAAGGTGTGGAGGAGGATGGACGGGCTAGTGTCACGTTTCATCCCCAGCAGCTGCATAACAGAGGACTCTCTGATCTACGGGCTGTTCCCAGGAATGCTCACGGAGACCAACATCCGGTGCTGCTAGCAGATCATCAACTCGGTGATAGTTTGGTCGGCCCAAAACTTGATGATCTACCAGCACGTGGAGATGTCAGTGGGAGAATGCTGCCAGCTGGCACATTCTGGTCTGCTGGAGTACGTGCTGAGGGACGCATTGAAACTTGGTGCAGCCACCGCAAGAGCCCGTTAGGGAAGGATCACGGTTTAGGGTTCTTCTTCCGCGGGAGTGGGAGGGGTCGGGTGGTGGGGAGTATACCCCTCAACAATGGTGTGGAAAGGTGAAACAACAGAGTGCCATATGGGTGGCTAAAAGTGTGGAAATGTATAGACCGTAATGGAAACATCTGTAAAGGATTGACAGACATTGAATGGTTTATTGTATATAATTTTATTTTTGAATAAAGTATATTTTGGTTTAAAAAAAACTCTCAACCAAAAGGCTCTTGAACAAAAGAGGATAACTACACTCAATCTATTTCTGGTGTTTCCACAACCAATGATCTCACTCTAAAGACTCTTTATCTTGTTATTTCATACACTTGTTATTTATTGGTATTTATTTATATTTGCATTTTCACAGTTTGTTTTCTATACTTTTGTTCTTTCATTGATCCTGTTTACAGTTACTGTTCTATAGATTTTCAAGCCATAGGGTGGTAGTAGGGACAAGCTCCCACTACCTAAAAGTGCTCCTCACGGCATGCGCCTCAAATAGCCTCTGACAACCAAGTCCAACTCCTGGCCTTCTCATGTGGCTTAGCCTCGTAAGCCCAGCAGAACTGTTTCTATTGACGGGAGAAGGGGCGAAGGCAGGTCCTGGCGCCTTAAAACCAGTGCTTCAGGTAGATGGATCTCGTCAGCCTGGGAAGGCAATCCATCTGAGAGAGGGAAACTCTGATTTCAAACCTCCGCTGCCTTGCGACCATACCCACTCATGGGAAAGGCTTCAGGAGTAAATCCTGAGGACGAATCCGGAGCTGGAGTCCCTAAGGCAGTTGGATGTTGCCTTCAACCTCATTCTGGCAACTCCGATGACACTGGTGCCAAGCTGTATCGGCCCTTGCCCTTCCCTTGGACAACATCGGTGTCCTGGAGAGGGGGGACTTGCAGCATAGGCAACTGCCAGTCTTCCATACAACCTTGCCCAGGCCTGCGCCCTGGAGAGGACACTCCAGAGCAAGACCTTCCAGGCGTAAATCCATGGTTTCACGAGACTAACAGATGCCACCACTCTATAGATTTGCTAAGTATGCAGGAAAAAGAATCTCAAGGTGTATGTGATGACATGTATTATTCTGATAATAAATTTTACTTTGAGCTTTAAAAATACCCAATGATGGCCTCCACAGCTTTTGGCAAAGACTTCTACAGATTCACCAACCTCTAGCAAAAGAACTTCCACATCTCTGTTCTAAAGGGACATCATTCTAAGGCTGTGCCCTCTGGTCCTAGACTTACATTATTGGCAAGTCCACTCTATCTAGGGCTTTCAATATTTGTTAAGTTTCAATGAGATTTCCCCCTTCATTCTTCAGAACAGTAAATATGGGCCCAGAGTCATCCAACGCTCATCATGTTAACCCTTTCATTCCTGGGATAATTTTCATGAACCTCTTTTGTAACCCTTTCCAATGCCAGCACATCCTTCCTTAGACAAAAATCCCAAAACTGCACACAATACTCCCAAGTCCCATCTGACCAATGCTTCATAAAGCATCACCATTGCATCCTTGCTTCTAGTCCTCTTGAAATGAACCCAAACATTGCATTTACCTTCCTTTCTACTGACTGAACCTGCAAGGACAGGCTATTGGTGATGTTTCCTCCAAGCAGCTTGAAGCTCTCAACCCACCTGTCCCTAGTACCATCAATATAGACAGAAGCATCTGCATCACTCTCTTCCTGAAGTCAAAGACCAGCTCTTTTGTTGTGCTGACATTAAGGGGTAGGTTGTTGTCATGAAGAAGATACAAGAGCCCTCAGAACCCGTATCTCCTGGATCATGAACAGTTACTACCCCTCAACTGGGGTGATAGCTTCACTCACCCCATCACTGAATTGTTCCCACAAATTATGGACTCACTTTCAAGGACTCTTAATCTCATATTCTTGATGTTTATTGCTTACTTTATTATTATTGTTATTCCTTTTTTATTTTTGTATTTGCAGAATATGTTTGTCTTTTGCACATTGGTTGGGGGTGGTCTTCCATTGATTCTATTGTGATACTTGTAGTTACTGTGAATGCTGCAAGAAAATAGATATCAGGGTTCTATAGTGACATATATGCATAGATGTACTTTCAAAAATAAATTTAAATTGTACTTTGAACCATGTCAATAAGCTCTCTGTCTCCTTGTACTCCAACTCATCATTATTTGAGATATGGCCCAAGGCAGTTGATATGGTCTAAGACTAAAAATCCTGCCCTCAACATAAAAGGCAGGATTCCCTTATCTGTCTAAATGTATGTTTCATTAAAATCTGAATGGTAATATATTTCTATCATCATCCTTTATTTTTGATTTTATTTATTATTTTCTTTTATTTAAAGATACAGTGTGGAACAGGCCCTTCTGGACCAACAAACGGTGCCACCCAGCAATCACCTGTTTAACCCTAGCTTAATCACAGGACAACTTACAATGACTAATTAACCTGCGAACTACTATGTCTTTGGACTGTGGGAGGAAACCAGAGAACCCAGAGGAAACCCACCGATTCACAAGGAGAACATGCAAACTCCCTCCAGATGGCGCCAGAATTGAACTCCAAACTTCAGACACCACGAGCTGTAATAGCGCCATGCTAACTGTTATGCCACCAGGGTGCCCGTCAATTCTTTACACATTTCTTTCATGCTGTGACTTAAATATTCCACTTACAAGATCTCAAATATCAGAAATACCAGAACCCTTTTGACAAAAGCTATCTGAGTAAATTATTATGTTAATCATTTTCCTATGAAGGAATTAACCACATTATATAAATTGGTAAAATTTGATTTCATTGAATTGATAAAACTCTACTCTTTTTGTAAACAAAGTTCTGTTTTTTTTTCTTTTTAGACACACAAGTATATATTCCCAGATTTTGTGTGCAATGACGACTGCATATATATTCAATGACCATTTTATTAGGTACAGGAGGTACCTAATAAGTTGGCCAGTTAGTGTTAACATCTTGGTCTTCTGCTGCTGTGGCCCATGGACTTCAAGGTTCGATGTGTTGTGCGCTTAAAGATGCTCTTCTGCACACCACTGTTGTAACAGCTTGAACCAGTGTGGCCATTCTCCTCTGACCTCTCTCATTAATAAGGCACTTTTGCCCAAAAAACTGTCACTCTCTGGATTTTTTTTTTGTTTTTCACATCATTCTCTGTTACCTTTAGAGACTTTGGTGTGTGAAAGTCACTTAGATGACATTTCTTCCCCATTCTGATGTTGGGTATGAATAGCAACTGAACCTATTGACCATGTCTGCATGCTTTTGTGCATTGAGTTGCTGTCACATGTTTGGCTGATTAGATACTTGCTTTAACAAGGTGTACAGATGTACCTAATAAAGTAGCCATTGAGTAGATATTCAGTCCTTTCTCCTTTGTATTGCTCATATGGTGTCCTTTACTCTCCCCCAGTGTCTGCAGGTAATGACTGTTTGTGGTATACCGATAAACAAGGAATATGGCACATTGGCTTTGACTGTTCGTTCTTTCAGTTTTGCTGTGGAAACTGCACATACCGTTACTGCTGCCTGGATCCAATGCAGCAGATTACAGAAAGACAACAGAAGTATTGTGCAGCCACCAATCTCAGGTCAGTCTCTGTAGTCTTTGTACTCCAATTAATACTGAAGATACGTACCACAAATGCCTGTACCCTGTGGCTTCTGGCGGAAGGTTGTAAATAGATTATGTTTTGGCTTTAGATACACAGTGGATTCTGATCAATTCGACCATTGGTTATTGGGGCAACTGCTTAACAGGGACTACTCTTAAAGAGCAAAAACTAAATCGAGAAAATAGCTGGGATTCCCTTCATTTATTTGGAGCATTATGCCATCTAATTGGGAATTTCTAACTAGCGTCAGTCAAGTGCACTTGCATGGACCTTAGGCATTGCACTGTGCTTAGAGTAATCAGCTTTTAAACAGCATCAGTTGCATGTGTTTATGTTCAAAAAGCAGTGATTTTTTTTGTCACAGACAGTTGGCAAGAAATAAGTAAGAAGACAATTCAAGGCTGTTTTGCTCAGCACAGTTTCAAGCATTCAGGTTGGGAGATGCAGAAACAGCTTGGAGTGAAAATGAAACTATTTCAGTACTTCGACAAGTTAGGAATTACGAAGAATTTGAAGGTGTCGACAACCATGTTGAATATTACAATGATAATGAAGATTTGCAATCATCTAAAGCAGTGACCCCCAAGGAGGTGATTATGTGTCTTAAGGGGGTGTTAGGGGAAATAGAAGTCTTCAGGGGGCGTTCAAGGTTCTTTTGGGGGTGGAGGAGGCAGTAAGTGGCACCCTAACTTGAGAAACGAGAGCTGACCAGCTGTTAGTAGAGCAGGCACTTCCAAAAAAAGGATGAGGCACTGGAACACAGGAAAACCCAAAGCTTTGCAGGTGGTGAGCACTCATCATCACAATACGTCTGAAACTCTGCACTCTCATCCGACCTTACCAACCAAACAGACATTATTGGGGATGCATAAATTAGCAACCAAGTTGCCCAACAGTTCCTCTTGGCTCATGGCCAAGTTCATGCAATTTAACACTTCGTAAGTCAAGTACACCCTCTCAACTTTCTCTACGGATCTACGATACAGCACTGGCCGCAGCCAAACGGTGAAATAGAGCCAATCAGTGAATCTGCGGATTCCTCTTGTGTGTTCAAAGTGACCTCTTCTTTGGGGATTATGAGACCATATGTGATTGGTCAATGGCGCTAACTGGAATAGTATAAAGGTAGTTTGCCAAACACCAGCCCTACCCTGACTAACATACATATTCCAATCTGGATCCTTGTCAATGTAATTTTCGCTGCAGTGATCATGTTCATCTTCACCTCTCCATTCCTTTGTGTGTCACTACCATCGATCCATCCGTGTCAATTCGCTGCCGTCATCAACATCCGATAGGCATTCGCAGTTTGTGTTCATTTTTTATTTTAATTTAGCCCCATTAACGATGGATAAATATGTACAGTGTGATCTCTGTGAGTCTGAAGGCGGTGAAGCCTCGAATTCTAATCCTGCTAAGAAACAGAAGCTACAGAAAGTTTGTCAATACAATGTTACCTACCTGGAGTATGGTTTTATTCAGTCCCCGTCGGATCAGTGACACCCCATGTGTCTTATTTGTAATACTGTAGTGTATAATGAAGCCATGAAACCATCAAGATTGCAGGAACACTTCCATAAAAGACTCCCTGAAAAGGCTACTTACGGTATTTTTCTCAGTTCCAGAAGATGAAAGATGCTTTTGTAAAGTGTTGTACACAGGAGTCATTTGCCAAGAAAGCTAAAAATGACGTTGACAGTGGTCTCATTGCTTCTTATAACATTTCCAAAATGATAGCAGTGTGGAAAATCTCATACAATTGGTGAAAGATTGATAATGCCTGCTATATCAGAAGTGATCACTACTGTTCTCAAAATGGATACCAGTATTTTAAAATCAATTCCTCTGAGTAATAGCTCTGTAGCTTGTTGTGTTGATGAAATGAGTGAAGACATTGAGTATCAACTATGCACAGAGTGACAAAAATAAGAATTTAGGATACAACTGGTTGACTCAACTGTGCGAGACATGAGACATTGCTAATGGCATATGTATGGTTTATCAAAAATGGAAAAATATATGAAGATATTCTCTTTTGCAAAAAGTTAAAACAAATTTAAACAGAGAATCAATCTACAACGAGCTCAATATATATATTGAGGGTGAAAGTATTCCAATTAGGAACATGATTTTTTGTGCAACAGATAGAGCAACATATATGACAGGTCACAATGCTGTTTAGAATCAAAATCAGAATCAGGTTTATTATCACTGGCGTGTGTCATGAAATTTGTTAACTTAGCAGCAGCAGTTCAATGCAGTACATAATATAGAAGAAAAAAGTAATAAGTAAGTAAATCAATTACAGTATACGTATATGGAATACATTAAACATTCTGCAGAAACAGAAATAATATGTATTTAAAAAGTGAGATATTGTTCATGGGTTCAATGTCCATTTAGGAATCGGATGGCAAAAGCTGTTCCTGAATCGCTGAGTGGGTGCCTTTGGGCTTCTGTACCTCCTGCCTGATGGTAACAGTGAGAAAAGGGCATGCCCTGGGTGCTGAGGGTCTTTAATAATGGACACTGCCTTTCTGAGACACTGCTCCTTGAAGATGTCCTGTGGACTTTGTAGGCTAGTACCCAAGATGGAGCCGACTAAGTTTACAACCCTCTGCAGCTTCTTTCGGTCCTGTGCAGTAGCCCCTCCATACCAGACAGTGATGCAACTTGTCAGAATGCTCTCCATGGAACATCTGTAGAAGTTTTTGAGTGTTTTTGTTGACATACCAAATCTCTTCAAACTCCTAATGAAATATAGTCACTATCTTGCCTTCTTTATAGCTGCATCGATATGTTGGTCCTCAGACATATTGACTCCCAGGAACTTGAAACTGCTCACTCTCTCCACTTCTGATCCCTCTATGAAGATTGGTATGTGTTCCTTCGTCTTACCCTTCCTGAAGTCCACAATCAGCTCTTTCATCGTACTGAAGTTGAGTGCAAGGTTGTTGCTGTGACACCATTCCACTAGTTAGCATATCTCACTCCTGTACACCCTCTCGTCACTATCTGAGATTCCATCAACAATGGTTGTATCATCAGTAAATTTATTGATGGTATTTGAGCTATGCCTGGCCATACAGTCATGGGTATAGAGTGAGTAGAGCAATGGGCTAAGCACATACCCTTGAAGTCCACCAGTGTTGATCATCATTGAGGAGGATATGTTATCACCAACCTGCACAGATTATGGTCTTCCAGTTAGGAAATTGAGGATCCAGTTGCAGAAGGAGGTACAGAGGCCCAGGTTCTGTAACTTCTCAATCAGGATTGTGGGAATGATGGTGTTAAAAGCTGAGCTATAGTCAATGAATAGCATTCTGATGCAGGGGTTTGTGCTGTCCAGGTGGTCTAAAGCTGTGTAAAGAGCCATTGAGATTGCATCTGCCATTGACCTATTGTGGCAATTGGCAAATTGCAATGGGTTCAGGTCCTTGCTGAGGCAGGAGATCAGTCTAGTCATGCCCAACCTCTCAAAGCATTTCATCATTGTAGATGCGTATGCTACCTAGTTATTTAGGCAGCTCACATTATTCTTCTTAGGCACTGGTATAATTGTTGCCTTTTTTAAGCAACTGGGAACATCTGCCCATAGCAGTGAGAGGTTGAAAATGTCCTTGAATACTCCCGCCAGTTGGTTGGTACAGGTTTTCAGAGCCTTCCCAGGTACTTCATCGGGACCTTCCGCTTTGCGAGGGTTCACCCTCTTTGAAGACATCCTAACATCGCCCCTGAGACAGAGATCACAGGGTCATCAGGTGCAGCACTGATCTTCACAGCTGCAGTTATATTCTCCTTTTCAAAGCGGGCATAGAAAGCATTGAGTTCATCTGGTAGTGAAGCATTGCTGCCATTCATGCTATTTGGTTTCGCTTTGTAGGAAGTAATGTCTTGCAAACCCTGCCAGAGTTGTCTTGCATTTAATGTTGCTTCCAACCTCGTCATCATGGCATTTGTGAAAAAAGAAATTCCAAATCTGTTTGCAATCCATTGTGTGATTCACCATCAACATCTCACAGCCAAAAACCTCAGCCTGTGACTTTTTTCAAGCATGACTCTTGCAATATCAGCTATCAATAAAATTAAAGCTAATCCATTAAATAGCAGAATATTTTGCCAGTTATGCCAAGATAACGATGAAGAGTTTGAACACTTGCTTCTTTACACTGAAGTGCATTGGCTGTCAAAAGGCTGCTGCTTAAAATGTTTCTTTGATCCTTTTGACACTGGTTGAATTTTTGGTCAAAGTCGACAAGAGCTTGGGAAACAAGATTGAACATCTACGTGGAGGTGTTGCATACCTAGCTGATCTGTATGACAAAATGAACATTCTAAATATGAAACTGCAGGCTGAGAATTTCAGTTTAATCCAGGCAAAAGTGCAATGTCCACTTTTATTGGGAAATTGGAAATATATAAGCAAAACATTGGGAGAAGAATGTTCTCACAGTTTTCCTGCCTGGAAAATATGGCATTCTTTTTCACAGACGGTGATTTGTAAGAGTACTGCTTACACCTGCAATCACTGAAGAAGGATTTTCAGAATCAACTCAAGGATTTGAATGATCTGGAAATTCAGTACTGGGTAATTAACCCACTTCTTTGCAAGGTGGAAGAACAGGAAGAGAGCTTGCAGGAAGAAATTATCAAAATTCAGAATGATGAAGAAGCAAAAATGTTTTTCAGAAATGTCGGCTTTTGCTGTATGTGGCTACACAGTCATGTGAAGTTTCCAGGTCTTTGGAGAAGAGCCAAACTGCTCTTCATTGCATTTCCATCCTCCTACCTTGTTGAAGGAGGCTTCAGTGCAGTGAACCAAATACAAAAAAAACACTTGGACGTTGTTACACGTGGAGATTTGAAGCTTTTGCTGTCACAACTTGAATCAGGTATTCCAACTCTTGCTGAAAACCATCAAGCTCAAGGATCACATCGATATTGAAACTGCTGTGCAGCACACATGTACTGTATAAGCTAGGTTTAAAGACAAATAAAAATTTAAAGCAGAATCACTTTTCTTATGTTAGCATATGCTAGGTATGTTGTTACACTATGGGGGCGTGGGAAGTATTTTGTGCCTAAGAGGGGTGTTGGCAAGTATGAAAGTGCTTTAGGGGGATGTTGGGTGAAAAAAGGTTGAGAAACACTGGTCTAAAGCATTGTATGAAGGGAGTCAAGAAAACATGGCAGATGAATTCCTCTGTCGATAACTATTACACAATTTTACAGTATCGTAGTACTATTGGTAGTGTTCTAATTTGTTCTATGTTTCATTTAAATTATTACTCAGTTAAATGATTGTTTGTCTTTTTTATACCTTTCAACTATTTCCATGAAACTTCGGCTGGTAGGGGCAGTCACGTAGTATTTGATGTGTTCCAATTAATCGGAGTTCTCTGTAATAGTCTGCAAATTTTGATGCCTCTGTTGAAAGGAGCAAGCCCATTGAGATTTTTCAAAATAGAAAGAAAATTTATCATCAAAGTACATATATGTCACAACATATAACCCTGAGAATCACTTTCAGAATCAGAATGAGGTTTATTATCAGCAGTATGTGTCATGAGATTTGTTAATTTAGCAGCAGCAGTTCATTGCAGTACATAATATAGAAGAAAAAAACAAAATATAATAATAAGTAAGTCAATTACAGTATGCGTATATTGAATAGATTAAAATTGTGCAAAAACAGAAATAATATATTAAAAAGTGCAGTAGTGTTCACGGTTTCAATGTCCATTTAGGAATCAGATGGCAGAGGGGAAGAAGCTGTTCCTGAATTGCGGAGTGTGTTCCTTCAGGCTTCTGTACCTGCTACCTGATGGTAAAAGTGAGAAACCATTCCTTTTCTGAGACACCACTCCTTGAAGATGTCCTGGGTATTTTGTAGGCTAGTATCCAAGATGGAGCCGACTAAATTTACAACCATCTGCAGCTTCTTTTGGTCCTGTGCAGTAGCCCTCCCCCCTCCCAACACCAAGCAGTGATGCAGGTTGTCAGAATGCTCTCCATGGTACATCTGTAGAAGTTGTTGAGTGTATTTGTTGACATACCAAATCTCTTTAAACTCCTAATGAAGTATAGTTGCTGTCTTGCCTTCTTTATAACTGCATCGATATGTTGGGACCGGGTTAAGTCCACAGTGATCTTGACACCCAGGAACCTGAAACTTCTCACTCTCTCCACTTCTGATCCCTCTATGAGGATTGGTATGTGTTCCTTTGTCTTACCCTTCCTGAAGTCCACAATCAGCTTTCGTCTTACTGACATTGAGTGCAAGGTTGTTGCTGCGACACCACTCCACTAGTTGGCATATCTCGCTCCTGTACATCCTCTCGTCTCCATCTGAGATTCTACCATCTTTGTTCAGTCCTGACGAAGGGTTCCGGCCCGAAACGTCGACTCATCATTTCCACCGATGCTGCCCAACCTGCTGAGTTCCTCCAGCGTACTGTGAGTGTTCCTTTGATCCCAGCATCTGCAGATTATTTTGTGTTTATTCTTCTTAGGCACTTGTCTAATTGTTGCTTTTTTGAAGCAAGTGGGAACTTCCGCCTATAGCAGTGAGAGGTTGAAAATATTCTTGAATACTCCCGCCAGTTGCAAGCATTCACAATAACTAGAAGAAACACAATACAATCAATAAAAGACCATACCCAACAAGACAGACAAGTAATGTGCAAAACAAATCTGTGAAAATACAAAATGGAGAAATAATAATAATAATAAATAAGCAATAAATATAGAGAATCTGAGATGAAGAGTCTTGAAAGTGAGTCCAGTTCAGTGGGAACAGTTCAGTGATGGGGTGAGTGAAGTTATCCCCTCTGGTTCAGGAGCCTGATGGTTCAGGGGTGCAGGTCCTGAGGCTCCTGTAGGCTTCTTCCTGATGGCAGTAGGGAAAAGAGAACATGTTGTGGATGGTGGGGGTATTTGATGAAGGAAGCTGCTTTCCTGTGACAGCACTCTGTGTAGATGTACTCAGTGGTTTGCTCTCTGGTAGCAATTAGACTAAGGGTATACTTCTTTATTACTTCAGGTCAGAACATGTCATGGATGGTTGTGGACTTTGTGCAGGTCATGTACTGTCTGAAGTAAAAACTTAAAATACTGGAAACACTCAGCAGGTCAGGCAGTATCTGTGGAGAGAGAAACAGAGTTAGTGTTTCAGGTGGAACGTTCTTTGCAATAGCAAAAAAACAGAGAAAACAAATTAGCTTTACGTTTCAGGAGGGTGTGGGATGGAGAGACAGGACAAAGGGGATATCTCTGATCTGGGCAATTCATTGCCACAGACAACTGGAGGCCAAGTGATTGGGTATACTTAAGCAGAGTTTGATAGTTTATTGATTAATAAGGCCATCAAATGTTATGGGGAGAAGACAGGAGAATGGGGTTGAGAGGGATAATAAATCAGCCATGACAGAATGGGCTGAATGGAGTAATTCTGCTCCTATGCTTTACCCATACCCCTCTCACAATCCCAAAACATCAAATTCCCAAAATGCACTTTATGAAATGTCTATTTCATTTTTCTCTATTTAATAGTTAAAATGAGATTTATGCTCAGCTAAGTTGCCAATCAGAACACACAAGCAGTAGAAAGAAAACGTTAGTCCTGATGAAGGGTCTCGGCCTGAAACGTCGACTGCACCGCTTCCTAGAGATGCTGCCTGGCCTGCTGCGTTCACCAGCAACTTTTATGTGTGTTGAAAGAAAACGTGTTTCTTTCTTGTTTTTCTGCCCCTCAGTTACCGAGGCATCTTTAACATACACTCAATGGCCACATGATTAGGTTCCTCCTATACCTAATAAGGTGGCTGCAGGGTAAAGTAATTGGTGGAAATATATGTCATTCACAACCACCGACATTGAATTGGGGTTTACTTTAAGAGGCTGGTCTGATGTGATGATGTAATTATGTAAAGTTTTTACTGCGCTGTGTGTTCAGTGTTTGGAGTACAATAAATGGGTTGTTATGGTTTTTCTTTGACATAAAATGCCTCCACCATTTTTATTTGTGAAAACCTACATTGGTGACTCTGATGCTCTAGGATGATTCCAGAGTTATTGAACTTGTTGGCCAACGCAGTCCAGTCACTTTGAAGCCGCTGGAGATTTGGGAGCAAAATGCCGATGCTTGGTTTGTACAGGTCGAGGCCCAGTTTGCGCTGTGGGAAATCACTGCAGACAAAACCAAATATTTCTATGTGATAACGTCACTCTGCAGTTCTATGGCTACGAGAGTGGTGAGTCTACTAGAACATCTGCCTGAACATGATAAATACTGATCACTGAGAACTCACCTTTTACAGATTTTTGGACTGTCAGAGTCTGAGCACTCCAAACGGATGCTCTCCTTGCCCAGCCTTGGCAATACCAAGCCATTGAAGCTAATGGACCACATGCTGTCTCTCCTGAGAAATCACTGTCCTTGTTTTATTTTTAAAAGCACTCTTTGTGCAGCAAATGCCTGATCAAGTATGCATAGCCCTCGCTAATGCACCATGAAGGACTGTAGTGAGCTTGATAAAATGGCTGATAGTCTACGGTGCAGTGGTGCATCATTCCTCCTCCATTCTTTACCTCAGTAAGCCCAGACAGCAAGGCCCCCAAAACAGACAACACCGGGCCTGTGTTTTTACCACACTTGCTTTGTCAGGATTAAAGGCAAAGTGAATAGGAATAAGGAACCTTGGTTCTCAAGGGATATTGCAACTCTGATAAAGAAGAAGAGAGAGTTGTATGACATGTATAGGAAACAGGGAGTAAATAAGGTGCTTGAGTATAAAAAATGCAAGAAAGTACTTAAGAAGGAAATCAGGAGGGCTAAAAGAAGACATGAGGTTGCCTTGGCAGTCAAAGTAAAGGATAATCCAAAGAGCTTTTACAGGTATATTAAGAGTAAAAGGATTGTAAGGGATAAAATTGGTCATCTTGAAGATCAGAGTGGTCGGCTATGTGCGGAACCAAAAGAAATGGGGAAGATCTTAAATGGTTTTTTTGCGTCTGTATTTATTAAGGAAACTGGCATGAAGTCTATGGAATTAAGGGAAACAAGTAGTGAGATCATGGAAACTGTACAGGTTGAAAAGGAGGAGGTGCTTGCTATCTTGAGGCAAATTAAAGTGGATAAATCCCCAGGACCTGACGAGGTATTCCCTCGGACCTTGAAGGAGACTAGTGTTGAAATTGCAGGGACCCTGGCAAATATATTTAAAATGTCGGTGTCTACAGGTGAGGTGCCGGAGGATTGGAGAATGGCTCGTGTTGTTCCGTTGTTTAAAAAAGGATGGAAAAGTAATCCGGGAAATTATAGGCCAGTAAGTTTGACGTCGGTAGTGGGTAAGTTATTGGAGGGAATACTAAGAGACAAAATCTACAAGAATTTGGATAGACAGGGACAACTCGCAGATACCTCCTCTTATTTACCCCTCGATCGTGACCCCACTAAGGAGCACCAGGCCATTGTCTCCCACACCATCACCGACTTTATCCGCTCAGGGGATCTCCCATCCACTGCTACCAACCTTATAATTCCCACACCCTGCACTTCCCGTTTCTACCTCCTACCCAAGATCCACAAACCTGCCTGTCCTGTCCGACTTATTGTCTCAGCTTGCTCCTGCCCCACCGAACTCATCTCTGCATACCTCGACACTGTTTTATCACCCCTTGTTCAATCCCTTCCGACCTATGTTCGTGACACTTCTCAGGCTCTTAAACTTTTCGATGATTTTAAGTTCCCTGGCCCCCACCGCTTTATTTTCACCATGGATGTCCAGTCCTTATATACTTCCATCCCCCATCAGGAAGGTCTTAAAGCTCTATGCTTCTTTTTGGATTCCAGACCTAATCAGTTCCCCCCTACCACCACTCTGCTCCGTCTAGCGGAATTAGTCCTTACTCTTAATAATTTCTCCTTTGGCTCCTCCCACTTCCTCCAAACTAAAAGTGTAGCTATGGGCACCCACATGGGTCCTAGCTATGCCTGCCTTTTTGTTGGGTTTGTGGAACAATCTATGTTCCGTGCCTATTCTGGTATCTGTCCCCCGCTTTTCCTTCGCTACATCGATGACTGCATTGGTGCTGCTTCCTGCACGCATGCAGAACTCGTTGACTTTATTAACTTTGCCTCCAACTTTCACCCTGCCCTCAAGTTTACCTGGTCCATTTCCGACACCTCCCTCCCCTTTCTAGATCTTTCTGTCTCTGTCTCTGGAGACAGCTTATCCACTGATGTCTACTATAAGCCTACTGACTCGCACAGCTATCTGGACTATTCCTCTTCTCACCCTGTCTCTTGCAAAAACGCCATCCCCTTCTCGCAATTCCTCCGTCTCCGCCGCATCTGCTCTCAGGATGAGGCTTTTCATTCTAGGAGGAGGGAGATGTCTTCCTTTTTTAAAGAAAGGGGCTTCCCTTCCTCCACTATCAACTCTGCTCTTAAACGCATCTCCCCCATTTCACGTACATCTGCTCTCACTCCATCCTCTCGCCACCCCACTAGGAATAGGGTTCCCCTGGTCCTCACCTACCACCCCACCAGTCTCCGGGTCCAACATATTATTCTCCGTAACTTCCGCCACCTCCAATGGGATCCCACCACTAAGCACATCTTTCCCTCCCCCCCCCTCTGCATTCCGCAGGGATCGCTCCCTGCACAACTCCCTTGTCCATTCGTCCCCCCCATCCCTCCCCACTGATCTCCCTCCTGGCACTTATCCGTGTAAGCGGAACAAGTGCTACACATGCCCTTACACTTCCTCCCTTACCACCATTCAGGGCCCCAAACAGTCCTTCCAGGTGAGGCAACACTTCACCTGTGAGTCGACTGGGGTGATATACTGCGTCCGGTGCTCCCAATGTGGCCTTTTATATATTGGCGAGACCCGACGCAGACTGGGAGACCGCTTTGCTGAACATCTACGCTCTGTCCGCCAGAGAAAGCAGGATCTCCCAGTGGCCACACATTTTAATTCCACATCCCATTCCCATTCTGACATGGCCATCCACGGCCTCCTCTACTGTAAAGATGAAGCCACACTCAGGTTGGAGGAACAACACCTTATATTCCGTCTGGGTAGCCTCCAACCTGATGGCATGAACATCGACTTCTCTAACATCCGCTAAGGCCCCACCTTCCCCTCGTACCCCATCTGTTACTCATTTTTATGCACACATTCTTTCTCTCACTCTCCTTTTTCTCCCTCTGTCCCTCTGAATATACCTCTTGCCCATCCTCTGGGTCCCCCCTTCCCCTTGTCTTTCTTCCCGGACCTCCTGTCCCATGATCCTCTCGTATCCCCTTTTGCCTATCACCTGTCCAGCTCTTGGCTCTATCCCTCCCCCTCCTGTCTTCTCCTATCATTTTGGATCTCCCCCTCCCCCTCCAACTTTCAAATCCCTTACTCACTCTTCCTTCAGTTAGTCCTGACGAAGGGTCTCGGCCTGAAACGTCGACTGCACCTCTTCCTAGAGATGCTGCCTGGCCTGCTGCGTTCAGCAGCAACTTTGATGTGTGTTGCATGGCTTTGTGCATGGTAGGTCATGTTTGACCGATCTATTGGAGTTCTTCAAGGAAGTTACCAGGAAAGTGGATGAAGGGAAGGCAGTGGATGTTGTCTGCATGGACTTCAGTAAGGCCTTTGACAAGGTCCCACATGGGAGGTTAGTTAGGAAAATTCAGTCGCTAGGTATACATGGAGCGGTGGTAAATTGGATTAGACATTGGCTCAATGGAAGAAGCCAAAGAGTGGTAGTGGAGGATTGCTTCTCAGAGTGGAGACCTGTGACTAGTGGTGTGTCACAGGGATCAGTGCTGGGTCCATTGTTATTTGTCAACTATATCAATGATCTGGATGATAATGTGCTAAATTAGATCAGCAAATTTGCTGATGATACAAAGATTGGAGGTGTAGTGGACAATGAGGAAGGTTTTCAAGCTTGCAGAGGGATTTGGACCAGCTGGAAAAATGGGCTGAAAAATGGCAGATGGAGTTTAATACAGAGTACAAAGTAAATGGCAGGATACTTGGTAGTATGGAGGAGCAGAGGGATCTGGGGGTACATGTCCACAGATCCCTGAAAGTTGCCTCACAGGTGGATAGGGTCGTTAAGAAAGCTTATGGGGTGTTAGCTTTCATAAGTCAAGGGATAGAGTTAGCCCTGTAAAACTCTGGTTTGGCCACACTTGGAGTACTGTGTCCAGTTCTGGTTGCCTCACTATAGGAAGGATGTGAAAGCATTGGAAAGGGTACGGAGGAGATTTACCAGGATGCTGCTTGGTTTAGAGAGTATGCATTATGATCAGAGATTAAGGGAGCTAGGGCTTTACTCTTTGGAGAGAAGGAGGATGAGAGGAGACATGATAGAGGTGTACAAGATAATAAGAGGAATAGATAGAGTGGATAGCCAGCACCTCTTCCCCAGGGCACCACTGCTCAATACAAGAGGACATAGCTTTAAGGTAAGGGGTGGGAAATTCAAGGGGGATATTAGAGGAAGGTTTTTTACTCAGAGAGTAGTTGGTGCGTGGAATGCACTGCCTGAGTCAATGGTGGAGGCAGATAGACTAGTGAAGTTTAAGAGACTACTAGACAGGTATATGGAGGAATTTAAGGTGGAGAGTTAAATGGGAGGCAGGGTTTGGGGGTCGGCACAACATTGTGGGCCGAAGGGCCTGTACTGTGCTGTACTGTTCTATGTTCAGACAAGTGTGAGGTATTGCACTTTGGAAGGACAAACTAAGGTAGAACATACAGGGTAAATGGTAAGGCACTGAGGAGTGCAGTAGAACAGAGGGATCTGGGAATACAGATACAAAATTCCCTAAAAGTGGTGTCACAGGTAGATAGGGTCGTAAAGAGAGCTTTTGGTACATTGGCCTTTATTAATCAAAGTATTGAGTATAAGAGCTGGAATGTTATGATGAGGTTGTATAAGGCATTGGTGAGGCCGAATCTGGAGTATTGTGTTCAGTTTTGGTCTACAAATTACAGGAAGGATATAAATAAGGTGGAAAGAGTGCAGAGAAGGTTTACAATTATGTTGCCGGGACTTGAGAAACTCAGTTACAGAGAAAGGTTGAATAGGTTAGGACTTTATTCCCTGGAGTGTAGAAGAATGAGGGGAGATTTGATAGAGGTATATAAAATTATGATGGGTATAGATAGAGTGAATGCAAGCTGGCTTTTTCCACTGAGGCAAGGGGAGAAAAAAACCAGAGGACGTGGGTTAAGGGTGAGGGGGGAAATGTTTAAAGGGAACATTAGGTGGGGGGCTTCTTCACACAGAGAGTGGTGGGAGTATGGAATGAGCTGCCAGACGAGGTGGTAAATGCGGGTTCTTTTTTAACATTTAAGAATAAATTGGACAGATACATGGATGGGAGGTGTATGGAGGGATATGGTGCGTGTGCAGGTCAGTGGGACTAGGCAGAAAATGGTTCGGCACAGGTAAAAAGGGCCAAAAGGCCTGTTTCTGTGCTGTAGTTTTTCTATGGTTTCTATGATACGAACACTGGGAAGTGCCAACCACCTTGCAGTATCACCAGTGTCGGTGCATCAGGACATCAGAGGTCTGAGAACACCAAGGGTTCCAGCTGCCAGGATCATCTACTGCTCATTATGGACACCCTTTCAGGGTGACACTTCAAATGAGTGTGCTCAAGTGAATGTGCTGCCAGCATCACCTACTGATGAGAAGGCAAAAAGCAACGAAACCTTGCTGGAAGCCAGCAACGGCATCGGGATCGAGACTTACAGGATCCGATGGCTGACCTTCTGCTTCAGTGGGCGATGTTACACAGGGGACTTTGTCCTGGCTAAAGTGGCTAAACCTTTGCTAGTTGCAGATTTCATGTATGCCCAAGGACTTTTAGTCGATCTTAAGATATGCTGGCCTGTGGATGTCAAGGACTTTGGGTCATTACTCTACTTTGTTATAAGTCCCCACTCTGTTGACTCTGTGAAGCGCATTCACCACTGCATGTGAGTTTACTCAACTGTGGGGTGAATTCCCAAACCTCACCAAGACCACATTCTCCACTACAGCCACAAAACATGGGGTCGAGCACCACATTTCCACAACTGGCCCGCCAGTGCATGCCCGCATGTGTAGATTGGACCCGGAAAAGCTGGCAACTGCGAAGGCTGAGTTTGCCAACATGGAAAGACTTGGCATTGTACACTGGTTGAATAGTCCCTGGGCTTCACCCTCCATATGGTCCCTAAGTCTGATGGTGGTTGCCAGCCATGTGGAGATTACCAACGCCTTAACGACACCACCATCCCCAATCGTTACCCAGTCCCATACATCCAAGACTTTTCAGCAGGTTTAGTGGATCTAGTTAGGTGCCTACGTCTCTGCACATGCCATTTGGGCTGAAAATGCAGCACAGACTTTCCAGCGGCTGACGGACTCTGTACTAAAAGACTTACCCTTTTTTTTTGTCTGGCTGACATATTTGTCGCCAGTACATCCAAATCTGAACGCATACCTCATTTCTGCGCACTTTTCAAGTGCTTAAGCCAACAGGTTGATTATTAACCCTGCTAAAGACCAGTTTGGGTTGTCAACCATTGACATCCTTGGGTATCGCATCTCCACAGAAGGTGCAAAACCCCTCCCATCAAAAGTAGCCACTATTATGGACTTACCACCACCCCACACTGCTAGAAACCAACAGTAGTTTTTAGGCATGGTGAATTTCAATCACCATTTCACTCTGTGAACTGCTGAACTTATGCTTCCCTCTGTATAGTACGTTTAAAGGCAACACCCTGAATCAAGTGCTAGACTGGTCAGTGGACATGAGCAGAGCATTTGAGTTCTTTCCAACCTGACCCTACTGGCACACCCATAGCCATTACTACTGACTATGGTGTGGGTGCTGTGCATGAACCGTTAGCCAGAGGCATGTGGCAGCCGTTCTGCCTTCTTCAGCCAGCAGCCCCGTACCCCTGAAAGGAAGTACAGCATGTTTGACCATGAGCTTCTGTGTCTCTAACTGGATGACCACCACTTTTGTTTTTTCTTCTAGAGAGTTGCCATTTCATAGCATTTGCTGACCACAAACCCTTCATATGTACGATGACCAAGATATCAGACTCTTGTTCTACACGGCAGCAATACCACCAGGCCTACATATCCGAGTTCACATATCAACATATCACAGGGAAAAATAATGCTGTAGTTGATTGACTTTCATGACCAACCGTTGAGGTGATATATATAGGGTTGACAATGCCGGCATGACAGCTGACCAAGCTATTGACCCAGAGATCCAAGCTTACTGAACAGCAGTCACACGCCTGCATTTGGCTGATTTTTAAGTTCAGGGAAGCTGGAGATTCTCTCCTGTGCGATGTCTCAACCGGTTGCCCTCATCTCTTATGCCTGCAAACTGGAGACAGACTGTTTTTCACTCCATACATAGCCACTCGCATCTGGGCTGGAAGGCTTCACAGAAACTGGTTGCACTGATGTTTGTTTGGCATGGCCTCAGAAAGGACGTGTGATTGGAGTGTAGCCTGTGTAGAGTGCTAATGGGCAAACATTAACCATCATGTTCAGGCACCATTGGCACCATCTGAGGTCCCTGAGAGACAGTTTGACCACGTCCATGTGTACCTTGTTGGTCCTCTTCCCCCCTCCATTTTAACACACGTCCTTACCATGGTGGACTGTACCACCAGGTGGCCAGAGGCTGTCCTTCTAGCATCAACGATGCTGCAGATGTGGCTCGCGTGTTCATCAGTACTTGGGTTGCTCAGTTTGGCACCCCACCTCATATTTCCACTGACTGCAGTCCCAATATATATCAGACCTCTGGGCTGCAATGGCCTGGAACCTCACCGTTAGGCTACATCACGCCACGATATATCACTCGCAGTCCAATGGCCTATGCGAGCAGTTTCTTTCTTTCTTTTTAAATCTTTTTATTGAATTAGTACACAAAAGGTAAAAGATCTAGCAAACAATACATTGTTAAGATATAAATATACAGGTAATATTAATACAAAAAAAAACATGTGAACAACATAAGTTAGTTAACAAGGTAATATAATTGTATACTAATTTTCCATATAGATCGATAGAATGAGAAAAAACCCAGAAAAAAAAACCAAAAAAAAACCTACGTTGCAACTAACCTACAAAGCAAAGCCATGGGCTAACTCGGTAAATAGTAGACTTGAACAAATTAAAAAATCACATCCTCAAACCGGACCTCCGCTAATAACAGATAAAATCCACGAAGGGAGTGTACGTATGATCAGAGAGAAAAAAATAGTTACATTAAATGAAAATATTGAATAAAAGATCTGCAAGTCTGTTCAAATTTAACTGAAGTATCATAAAGATTACTTCTGATTTTTTTCCAAATTTAGACATAGTACCGTTTGAGGGAACCAAAAAAACGTAGTTGGGGCATTAATCTCCTTCCAATGTTGTAGACTACATCTTTTCGCCATTAAAGTAAGAAATGCAATCATTCTACGCGCTGAGGGGGGTAAATTACTAGAAGTTTTAGGTAAACCAAAGATAGCAGTAATAGGATGGAGAGAAATATCACTATTCAAAACCTTTGAGATAATATTAAAAATGTCTTTCCAAAAAGTTTCCAGAGTAGGACAAGACCAAAACATGTGGGTCAAGGAAGCTATCTCCCCATGACATCTATCACAAAGAGGGTTAATATAAGAGTAAAAACGAGCTAATTTATCTTTAGACATGTGTGTTCCATGGACAACTTTAAATTGAATTAAAGAGTGTTTGGCACAGATAGAGGAAGTATTAACAAGTTGTAAAATATGAACCCAGTCATCAGTCGGTATAGTAAGGCCGAATTCCTTTTCCCAGTCAGTCCTAATCTTATCAAATGGAGCTTTCCTAAGTTTCATGATAGTATTATAAATAGTAGCCGTTACACCTTTCTGACACGAGTTAAGGTTAATGATAGCATCTGAAATATTTGTAGGGGGTAACGCCGGAAAGGAAGAAAGTATGATATTTAGGAAATTTCTAACTTGCAAATACCTAAAGAAATGTATTCTTGGTAAATTGTATTTGTTAGATAACTGTTCAAAAGACATAAGGGAGCCATCTGAAAATAAGTCCATAAACTGTTATACAGTTTTCCCCCGCCATCCGAAGGTAGAGCGTTCCAATGAAACGGTTTGTAAGCCGAAATGTCATAAAGTGAAGAAGCAATTACCATTTATTAATATGGGAAAAATTTTTGAGCATTTCCAGACCCAAAAAATAACCTACCAAATCATGCCAAATAACACATAAAACCTAAAATAACAGTAACATATAGTAAAAGCAGGAATGATGTGATAAATACACAGCCTATATAAAGTAGAAGTACTTTTTGCAATCATTGAAGTACTGTCTAGCGCAGCGAAAATCTCATGCATGTGCTCTTGGCAGAAGCACTCTCTCCAGTAACCATTAAGCTATGAGGCTGCCAAATCGTACCAAATAACAAATCATACTAAATAACACAAAAATACACAGCCCATACAAAGTAGAAATACTTCTTGCAATCATTGAAGCACAATCTAGCGCAGCGAAAATCTCAGGCATGCGCCCTCGGTGGAAGCACTGTCGGCGCAGGCACTGTCGGCAGAAGCACTCTCACCAGTAACCTTTAAGCTATGAGACTGCCAAATCATACTAAGTAACACAAAAATACACAACCTATATAAAGTAGAAATAATGTATGTACAGTGTAGTTTCACTTACAGGAATCGGGATGGTGTGTTAGGCTGAGTCATCGGAAATTGGGGTGGTGGGAGGTAGAGGAGACTGGGGTGTCATCTCATCGTAGTCTATTTCCAACAGGGCAGCCAGGTCATCTTCTTCTATCTCTGCCTGCCTCGATGTCGAAGGTCGAGGTTCGTCGTCTGCTGTGACTGATGTGCAAGGCTTGAAAAACAACAGTATACTTGACTGCTGAGCCTCGTGCATTTTTAGATCATACAGTTCTTTGTAAGCACTCAAAACATCCTGCAAACCTGCCCTAAACCTATGTGCCCTTTCAAAATTAAAGTCATACTTTTCTGCAATCATTGCAGCGCTGTCAATCACAGCGAAAATCTCACGCAACTGCTTCACGTTCAGTCCCCTGGATGACTTCATTTTCGCTACTGCGTTCGGTTTCGATTGTTATCCTTTCCTCTTGCAATTGCATCAGCTCTTCATCTGTCAATTCTTGGTCATGGGATGCCAAAACCTCTTCAACATCATCTTCGTCAACTTCCACAAATCCAGCCTCCTTAGCCAAGCTCACTATTGTCGTATTTATTGTTGATGGTTCAAAGCCTTTAAAATCATTCACTGCTTCAGGACATAGTTTCCTCCAAACGCCATTTCTCATTGAGACTGTTAGCCTATCGAGAGCATCTCCAATATTGGCGATTGCCAGTTTTATATTGTAGTCTTTCCAGATCTCTCGCAAAGATGCTTCAGAGTTGCCCTCTCTGTTAATAGCACTTACAATAAAACGCATCACATTTTGCGTATAGTAAGCCTTAATTGTGGCTATTAGGCCTTGGTCACACGGCTGCAGCAACAATGTCGTATTCGGCGGTAAGAACGCAACACGAATGTTACGGCCATACTCGGTAACGTCAGGCGGATGAGCAGCACAATTATCGACAATCACAAGACACCTATTATCGAGGTTATTTTCTCGACAGTATTTTTCAACGAAAGGACTAACGTATCTCCTCATGTACTCAGAAAAAAAGCACTTGGGTGTTCCAACTGCTTGGATGTGAACGGAACACAAGGGGAAGTGTTTTCTTATCAACGCCTTTAAGTGCCCTCGGATTTTCTGAACGGTACACTAGTAGAGGTTTAGTGGCGTTAATAATAGGCATTAGGGTAAACCTGTCCTTCTATGCCTTGTGTCCCTTAGTCTGCTTTTCTTCTTCGAAATAAATGTCTCACTGAGCAATTTTTTCCAATAAATTGCAGTTTCATCACAGTTAAACACTTGCTTATACGAATAACCACCTTCTGTAATTGTTTTCTTCAGTTCTGCTGGGAACCTTTCAGCAGCTTCAGTTATCAGCGGAAGCACTCTCTCCAGTAAACGTTAAACTATGAAGCTGCCCTTGCCTCAGAAACCGATCAAACCACCCGTGACTACCTTTAAATTCCACTTTCGCAATACTTTCATCACCATCGGCCAGTGCTTTCTGTTTCAGCTTATTAAAAGGACTGACTGATTTGTCCTTAAGTATAAGATAACTTAAAGGAACACCACGTTTTGTACACCCATCAATTCACTCAAGCAATAGACTTTCCATTTTGTCCATTACTGGATGCTGACTAAGAGAGACCACCCTGCTACGAGCAGAACCAACAGTAACATCGGCAGCTTTCAAGATCTTTTCTCTCTGCATATAAATAGTGCGAATAGTGGATGCAGGCAAGTTCAATGCGCGGACAATGTCCTTACTTCGTTCACCACGATCGAAATGCTTAATTATGTCTAGCTTTATGCTAAGTGTAACACCCTTACGAGCTCTTTTAGGCTGTTCCGATACCTTCGAACTTATCTTGCTAATGGATGCACAAAATAAGTCGAAATAAAGCACATGTTTAAGCAATGGAGGCTAGAACGCAGTTCCGGGGGAGGAACTTGGCTGCTCGGGGCACGTGCTGCTTTTTTTTCGCGTGCCGCCATTTTTTGCACGCTGCTTTTTTCTTAACAGTGAAAAAACCTTCTGTTAGCGAAAACAGGGTTCTAATGTAGGTCTTTTGTAACAGTGAGGTTTCGTAAAGCGAACGTTCGAAAAGCGGGGGACACCTGTATACCATTAGTCTTCCAAATTTGAAAGGCACGGTCCGTAGAGGAGAGGAGAAAAAATATATTGCCAATAATAGGAATCGCTAGCACAAATTGATTAAGATCAAAAAATTTTCGGAATTGAAGCCATATACATAAGGTATGTTTAACTATCGGGTTGCAAACCTGCTTATAGCGTTTCAAATCAGAAGGAAGAGAAGATCCTAGTATAGAGCCAAGTGCATAGCCTTGAACAGAATGTAATTCCAATACTACCCATTTAGGAATGGATAGTATATCTTGATCAAGAAAACCAAAATCTCATGTGTCGAATATTAATTGCCCAATAATAAAATCTGAAGTTAGGCAGTGCCAAGCCCCCATCTCTCTTAGCTTTTCGTAAATGTATTCTACCCAATCTCGGGTTTTTATTTTGCCAAATAAATGAAGAGATTTTAGAGTCTACTTTATCAAAAAAGGATTTTGGAACGAAAATCGGTAATGCCTGAAGTATATATAAAAATTTTGGCAGAATAAACATCTTAACAGCATTAATATGACCAGTCAAAGTTAAATAAAGTGGAGGCCATTTAAAGGAAAGTTGTGTAATGTGGTCAATTAAGGGTAAGTAATTAGTCTTAAATAAATCCTTATGTTTACAGGTAATTTTAATCCCAAGATATGAAAAATGATAATTAACCAATCTGAATGGCAGGTTCTGATATAAGGGAACTTGCTTATTATTAGGGAAAAGTTCACTCTTATTAAGATTTAATTTATATCCTGAAAAAAGACTAAATTGTGCTAATAAATCTAAAGCTGCTGGGATAGATTTTTGAGGATTGGAAATATATAACAGTAAGTCATCAGCATAAAGTGATACTTTATGAGACTTTAACCCACGAGTTATACCAATAATGTTAGGAGATTCTCAAATAGCAATTGCAATTGGTTCTAATGCTATATCAAATAATAAAGGGCTAAGAGGACAACCTTGTCTGGTACCTTGAAAAAGAGGAAAAAAAGGTGAGTTTTGAGTGTTAGTACGAACTGATGCCATAGGAGAATGATATAACAATTTGATTCAGGATACAAATTTTGGGCTGAAGTTAAACATTTCAAGCACCTTAAATAAGTAGGGCCATTCGACCCTGTCAAAGGCTTTTTCAGCATCTAGCGAAATGACGATTCAGGATCGTTTTGTGATGGGGTATAGACAATATTTAAAAGTGTACGACTATTATAAAAAGAGTAGCAATTCTTAATAAAACCCGTTTGGTCTTCCAAAATAATATAAGGAAGTACTTTCTCTAGTCTATTTGCTAATTTAGAAAAAATCTTAGAGTCAACATTTAACAAGGATATTGGTCTATATGTTGCACATTGAGCGGGGTCTCTATCCTTCTTTAATATTAAAGAGATCAATGCTCTATAAAAGGATTCTGGTAGTTTACCAAGTTTTAATGAGGCCTCCAGAACCCTGGATAACCAGGGGACTAATGAGGGTGCAAAAGGTTTCTAAAATATCCACGGTAAGCTCATCAGGGCCAGGAGCTTTCCCTGAGTTCATAGAAAAAATAACATTCTTAATCTCATCAGTAGTGAAGGAAGTTTCTAACGTAGAACATATATCGTGTGAAATCTTAGGGAAGTCTAGGTTATATAAAAAGTCGCACATATGTTTAGAATCTCGTGGAGATTCTGATTGATATAAAGAGGAATAGAAATCAAAGAAGGATTGATTAATCTCAGCTTGATCAAACGTCAGTTGATCTTTTTGATTATAAATCTGATTAATTTGAAATTTAATGGAGTTAGTCTTCAGCTGATTAGCCAACAGTTTACCAACTTTGTCACTATGTATATAAAATTCGCTTATCTTCATTAATTCATTTGCAATAGAGGACGAAAGTAATAAACTGCTCCATTTGAAGCTCAGTTCTCTGTTTATACAGCTTCTCGGACGGAGCTGTAGCATATTTCTTATCTATTTCCTTAATCTTGTCCACAAGAGCAAGCTCTTCCTTCATCAACCTTTTCCTCAAAGCAGCAGAGTAGGAAATGATCTGGCCATGAATATAAGCTTTAAAAGTATCCCAAAATTTGTTCATGGATATATCCTCTGTACTGTCAATTGTAAAAAAAATCAATCTGTCCATTCGTGAAGTTAACAAAATCCAAGTCCTGAAGCAACAGCGGATTAAAACACCATTGTCTATTATTATGAGCATTGGCCAATACTTTAATAGAAAGCTTAAGTGGAGCATGGTCCGAAATAGTTAGAGTCATATTCACATTTGACTACTGAAGAAATAAGATGAGAGTCAATAAAAAAATGATCAATTCTTGAGTAAGAGTGATGAACGTGGAAAAAAAGGAGAAATCTTTTTCCTGGGGATGTAAAAACCATCAAATGTCCATTGACCCCAAATCTGAGAGAAATGAATTAATCGAGGTTGTGGATTTATTGGGTACAGTCCGTATAGGGGCCGAACGGTCCAATAATGGGGATAAACAAGTATTAAGATCTCCGCCCCAGATTAGTGAAAACTCATTCAAATTCGGGAACATATTAAATAACAATTTATAAAATTCCGGACAGTCCGAGTTTGGAGCATAAATGTTGACCAGAACTACCTTTTTATTAAAGAGTAAACCACTAACCAGTAAAAATCTACCATTCGGATCAGAGATAATATCCTGCTGCACAAATGTAATTGAGGGATCTATAAAAATGAAACTCCTCTCATTTTGGCATTGGAGTTCGAATGATATTGTTGATCCTTCCAGAACTTAAAAAAATGTAATCTGTCCCCCCTCTGCACTGGGTCTCTTGTACAAATAGAATATGTGCTTTAAGTCTCCGGAATACTTTGAAAATTTTTTTCCTTTTAATTGGATGATTAAGACCGTTAGTATTCTAAGAGACAAAATTAATAGTAGAATCCATAACCCCTAAAGTCAACCCTCAAATAAGGGGAGGATTGACAATAGGTTCAACCCACGAACCCAGAAAGGGAACAGAATAAACATGAGATAACGAGAAAGAGGACATGAAAAATACTTCAATGATATCTCAGTAGCCCAGGAAGAAAAAAACTAAAAAATGAAGCCCCCCCCGACCCCACCCCATCACCCAAAGCTAAACCTAAAATAGACTAGCCAGATAGGAGCAAGCACTTAAACTACCCCCATGACTTCCGATAGACGCACAATAAAAAAGTGTATATATATAAAAAGATCAACTAAAATTGTAAAACAGTAGAAGAGTGAAAAAATCAAAAAGTACACTGATTAAAATGAAAACGATATAATACAAAGAAAAAAATAGATATATATAAAAAAAACCGTTAACATACACCAAACTGTATAATTAGGAAAAGAGATGAAATATCTACATAGACTATCAAAAAAATTACGAAGTTTAAGGTGGCCAGGTATGTGGGAGTGGCCACCCAGAATCCCCAGGGAAGAAGAAGGAATGACGCAGTTAAAAAAAAGTTTGGCAACCATATTGATTAAACAAAAAAAACATTTCTACCTTCAGATAGAGCAAAAAAAGAAAAAAGAAAATAAAACCCAACAGATTAACACCCTCCAATTAGGCACTGATGATTTAATAGTGCAATTAGGATGTTGAAGGCGAAAGTTGATCCAGGTAACTCTGGGCTACCGATGGAGAGTCGAAAAAATGGGAAGACCTATCAGACAATCGGATCTTCAAATGTGTGGGATATAGCAGAACTGGTTTTAAATCCATCTTGTAGAATTCCGCCATCACAGATCTGTAACAAACACATTGGCCGTGAACCTGTTTGCTAAAATCCTCCACCAATCGAAAGCGGAGATCTGAGAAATCAACGTAGCCTTTAGGATGAGCAAAACGAAGCAACTTTTACTTGTCTTGAAAATAATGAAATCGTAGAATAAGATGCCGAGGCTTGTCTGACTTAGCCGAAAATGATGGGACTCTGTGAGCCCTGTCCAATAGTGGTGGTTGATCAGGAAGCAAGGTGGGAAATGAATCTTTTAAAAGTTGAGAGAAAAACTTAATAAGGTCTTCAGGTTCAGCGCCTTCTCTGAACCCAATAATTCTTATATTCTGACGACGCATTCTGCATTCTAAATCGGAATTTTTAAAGGTAAAGAATTCAAGTTTTTTCTTCATTGTAATTGTTTCTTCAATTTTTCCCATTTTGAGTTCATTCTGTTGCGTATGAGCTTGGAGATTAGATATAGCAATTTGATGTTCCAAGATAGTTGTTTTCATCTTATCAATATCACCAGTTCTCTCCAGTTTAGATGAAATCTCCGCACGGATCAAATCCGATATAGCTTGCATAGTTACTGCCGGTTCAACAGGAGGGGGGTCAGTACCTTTCGGACTGACAGGAGGTTTGCCGTTCTTCCCGTTCTTAGACATACTGGACCTTAAAAACATCCAAATATGTAATGACAATCAACTGCAAGGTATTGTAAAGGTCAGTGCCTTAAAGGTTAGCTTAAATGTAGCTGATGATAGGATAAGGATCAGAGGTGATGGAGCAGCTCTGAGACACGACCTCACTCTATGAGCACCACCGGAAGTCTCGCGAGCAGTTACATCGCTCATTAAAAGCTGCTCTGAGGGCTTCCCTGACCAATGAGTGTTGGCATGATCGTCTCCGTGGGTCACGATGGGGGTCAGAACTGCTCCAAAAAAGGACCTATAGTTGTCCGTGGCTGAGTTGGTATATGGACAGCCATTACGAGTGCCAGGTGATTTCATTCCCAACACCCTCCTCAGTAAATTCACTTCCTTTTCATCTATTCCTACCTCCCATCATGGCGTACAGCACTCTTTACAATCCTGTTGACCTACATTCCGCCTTGTTTTCCTCTGCCATGTTACACACCAACATCCGCTTGGGCCTCCTTACAAAGGCCTATCCACGTTTTGAACCAGGGAGAAAAGATTTTTATCGTAGATGGGGATAAACGTGAACATATTTCAGTAGATTGCCATAAACTGGCCCACCAAGGTTTGGAGGATTCTGGTACCATACTCCTGGCATTACGACACGTCCATGAGTATGTCAACACGCCTCTGGATGAGCCAGAGGCACATCCGTGGAACATGGCATGCGGCTCGATCAAGCTCCAGACAGGCTCACAATGCCAGTTTTAGTGAATTCCAGGGTGTGCCTGCATAGGGTAACATAATTGGTGGAAATGAACATCATTCACACCCACTGACATTGAGTTGGGGTTTCACTTTGATGTGATGATGTAATTACGTAAAGTTCTTACCACACTTTGTGTTCTGTGTTTGTAGTTCAATAAGTGAGTTGCTATGGCTTTTCTTAAACATAAAATGCTTCTGTCATTGTTAATTGTGCAAACTTGCACTAAGTATATGATCTTGGTCTTCTACTGCTCTAGCCCATCCACTTCAAGGTTCAACATGTTGTGCGCTCAAAAATGCTCTTCTCACAGAACTGTCACTGGATTTTTTTTTGTTTCTCGCACCATTCTCTGTAAACTCTCGAGACTGTTGTGGGTGAAAATGCAGGGAGCTCAGCAGTTTCTGAACCCATACCATCCCATCTGGCACCAACATTCCATGGTCTAAGTCACTTAGATCACATTTCTCCCCCATTCTAATGTTTGGTCTGAACAACAGCTGAGGCTCTTGACCATGTTTGCATGCTTTTATGCATTGTGTTGGTGCCACATGATTGGCTGATTAGATATTTGTAGTAAAGCGCAGGTGTACCTAATAAAGCAGTTACTGAGTGTATGGTTACTCTGGTAACCAAGGAAATATGGATAATTTGCATTTAACCAGTTTCCTATATTAGTAGTAAGATAACGATCGGCTAGTGTGTTTCAGTGATGGCGATTATGTAGAAATATTGAACAGGACATTGTACACAATTTTCCATGTAAGTTGCCTGACCTGCTGAGTAACACACACACAATTCTGGAGGAAAGTAAACAAACAGCCTATGCTTCAGGACCCTTCATCCAGACTGGAATGGAAGAGCCAGAATAAATGGTGGGGGGAGGGGGAGGAAGAGAGGGACAAACTAGAAGGCGATAGGTGAGCTGGGTGGATGGGAAGGTAAAGGGCTGGAGCAGAAGAAATCTGATAGAAAAGGAGAATGGGACCATGGGAGATAGGGAAGAAGGAGGGGCACCAAGGAGAGATAATAGGCAGGTGAGGAAAAGAGATAAGGGGCTACAGAGGGAAATAGAAGAAGATGGAATGGGGAGGGGAAAAGTAAAAAAAGAGAAAAAGAATTACCGGAAGGAGAAATTGATATTCATGCCATCAGGTTGGAGGATGAGTGTTTCCACCATTTTAGATTGCCAGTTTTGTCTTTTGATTTTTGTTGTAAAAGGCTTTGCTGCCATTTTTGAAAGCGATCCTTTGGGAACTTCTACGTTCACCCAAAGACCATGGCCATGCACTCTTCTCATTTCTGCTATCAGTAAAGAGGTTCAGGAGCCCTAGGTCCAACATCACCAGGTTCAGAAAGTGTTATTACCCCACAACCATCACGTTCCTGAACTGGCATGAACAACTTCACTCACCTCAACACTAAACTGATTCCACAACCTGTAGGCTCACCTTCAAGGACCCTACAACTCATGTTCTCGTTATTTATTTATTTATTTGTTTGTTTGTTATTTACTTTTTTGTATTTGCAGTTTGTCTTCCTTGGTACATTGTTTGTCCATCTTTATTTAACCATATAACCATATAACAATGACAGCACGGAAACAGGCCATCTCGGCCCTTCTAGTCCGTGCCGACCTCTTACTCTCACCTAGTCCCACTGACCTGCACTCGGTCCATAACCTTCCATTCTTTTCCTGTCCATATATCTATCCAATTTAACCTTAAACGACAATATCGAACCTGCCTCAACCACTTCTGCTGGAAGCTCGTTCCACACAGCTACCACTCTCTGAGTAAAGAAGTTCCCCCTCATGTTACCCCTAAACTTTTGCCCTTTAACCCCCAACTCATGTCCTCTTGTTTGAATCTCCCCCACTCTCAATGGAAAAAGCCTATCCACGTCAACTCTTATCAATCCCCCTCATAATTTTAAACACCTCTATCAAGTCCCCCCTCAACCTTCTATGCTCCAAAGAATAAAGACCTAACTTGTTCAACTGTTCTCTGTAACTTAGGAGATGAAACCCAGGCAACATTTTAGTAAATCTCCTCTGTGGTCTCTCAATTTTATTGACATCTTTCCTATAATTCGGTGACCAGAACTGTACACAGTACTCCAAATTTGGCCTTACCAATGCCTTACACAATTTCAACATTACATCCCAACTCCTATACTCAATACTCTGATTAATAAAGGTCAGCATACCAAAAGCTTTCTTCACCACCCTATCCACATGAGATCCCACCTTCAGGGAACTATGCACCATTATTCCTAGATCCCTCTGTTCTACAGCATTCTTCAATGCCCGACCATTTACCATGTATGTCCTATTTTGATTAGTCTTACCAAAATGTAGCACCTCACATTTTTCAGCATTAAACTCCAGCTGCCATCTTTCAGCCCGCTCTTCTAACTGGCCTAAATCTCTCTGCAAGCTTTGAAAACCTACTTCATTATCCACAATGCCACCTATCTTAGTATCATCTGCATACTTACTCATCCAATTTACCACTCCATCATCCAGATCATTATGTGACAAACAACATTGTACCCAGTACAGATCCCTGAGGCACGCCGCTACACACCGTCCTCCAATCTGACACACAGTTATCCACCATTACTCTCTGGCGTCTCCCATCCAGCCACTGCTGAATCCATTTTACTACTTCAATATTAATACCTAAACGATTGAACCTTCCTAACCAACCTTCCATGTGGGACCTTGTCAAAGGCCTTACTGAAGTCCATATAGACAACATCCACTGCTTTACTCTCGTCAACTTTCCTAGTAACCTCATCAAAAAATTCAATAAGATTTGTCAAACATGACCTTCCACGCACAAATCCATGTTGACTGTTCCTAATCAGACCCTGTCTATCCAGATAATTATATATACCATCTCTAAGAATACTTTCCATCAATTTACCCACCACTGACGTCAAACTCACAGGCTGATAATTGCTAGGTTTACTCTTAGAACCCTTTTTAAACAATGGGACCACATGAGCAATATGCCAATCCTCCAGCACCATTATTTGTGTGCAGTTTTTCATTGATTCTATTATAGTTCTTTGTACCTATTGTGAATGCCTGTAAGAAAATGAACCACAGGGTAGTATTATAACGAAAGGTTGGACAAACATGGGTTGTTTTCTCTGGACCGTTAGAGGCTGATGGGAGATCAGATAGAGGTGTGTTCAGCTGGTTCAGTAGCCTGATACAGGTTTATAAGATTATGAGAGGCACAGACAGACGGACATTTTTTCCTAGGGTTGAAATGACTAATACCAGAGGGCATGCATTTAAGGTGAGAGGGGTAATTTCAAAGGAGATATGAGGTTTTTTACATAGAATGGTGGGTGCCTAGATTGTGCTTCCTGGACTAATGGTCGAGGCAGGTACATTAGGATTTATGAGACATTTAGATAGGCACACAAATATGAGGAATATGTGACGATATGGATATTGTATTGACAATAGTGATTAGTTTGATTGGCTTGACACAACATTGGGGACCAAAAGGCCTCTTTCTATGCTGTACTATCTTCTATATGGTATAGAGATAATAAATTTACTGTGAACTTCGAAGAAAGTATGTAGAAGTTGAATCCGGATAAAGTCACTCAAAGACCGTATAAGTACAAACTCTTTATTCAAAGTACCCGGGGCTTACTCAATTAGTTGCTCAAACTGGAACAGTCTGTCTATGACGATTACTGCCCGATCCACCAACTGACTAACAATTCCCCTTACAACACAGATATATTTGTTCAGATACCCCCCACACAAGACAGGCTGGAGTCAAAGTTATCCACCGCATGACAGCCCCGACAGACAAATTGCAAAATAGGCATAATAGACAGAACGTACACAAACGGGCTAGAGTGGTCTTATCTCTACGCATGAGTGCACAAGGAGATAAACATCCTGAAACTCTAGCTAGCTACCTTCAAGAAGAAATAAGGGTCAGCATGGCTTAGCATATCTGTTGGTCATTAGCGGTTTCTTTCAGAAAAACAGGCTGCTATTGTTTAACGAAGTGTTAACCCTTTTACATACTTTATCAAGTACAGAGGGCATTGGTTTAATGTCCCAAAAGCAGGATGGTGCCTTGGACAGGGCAGTACTCCTTCAACCAAACCCTCTTACCGTCAGATCACTGAAATGGAGCCCATATCCTGCTAAAGCCAGTCCTGATGAGGGGTCTAGGCCCGAAACATTGACCTACATAGATACTGTTTGACCTGCTGAGTTCCTCCAGCAGATTGTGTATGATAGCCTGTCCACTTGTTTTCTAAAAAGAATAATGACCATGTTTTCAGTATTGTGCAGTCATATTTCTCAAACAAGCAGAAATATTCCACATTTTCTGAAATCTCTGAGCAACCACAGATAATCTGTCACATGTGCTTATCTACGTCAAACAAGCAGCATATGCAGCAATTTCCCAGACCAAGAAGTTTGTGTGCGATGAAGAGCCCTACATTTTAACTTTCTCTGCATTTCTTAATAAAAACATTGTTAAAGGCACATTTGCTGCACTCGGTAGTCATGGCAACCAACTGGTGTGGGTTGAGGATTCATTAAAGCAGAGAAAGGAATGTATGGGAATAAAAGAGTCATTTTCAGGTTGTAAACCTGCAAACAGTGGGAAGACATGAGGATTAGTATTGAGTCTTCAGTCTATAGCAGTGACGCGGAAGAGGTGACCAATTGTAACGTGTCTATTTTGCTGCAGAGATACAGTCAGTCATCACTCCACTCTTTAAACAGCAAGAGAGGCAAAGGACAGGAAATTACACTAAGTGGCCACTTTATTAGATACAGGAGGTACCTAATAAAATGGACACTGAGTGCACTTCTGTATTTTCGTAGTCTTCTGCTGCTGTAGCCCCTCCACTTCAAGGTTGGAAGTGCTATGGGTTCAGAGATTCCCTTCTGCGCAGCATTGATGTAATGTGTGGTTACTTGAGTTACTGTCACCTTCCTATCAGCTTGAATCAGTCTGGCCATTCTCCTTTGACCTCTCTCGTTAAGAAGGAGTTTATACCTATGGAACTGCCATGGATTTTTTTATTTGTTTTTTGCACCATTCTCTGTAAACTCTAGAGATTGTTATGTGTGAAAATCTCAGGAGATCAGTTTTTGAGATACTCAAAGCACCCCATCTGGCACCAACAATCATTCCACAGTCAAAGTCGCTTAGATCACATTCCTTCCTAATGTGGATGTTTGATCTGAACAACAACTGAACTTCTTGACCATGACTGGATGCTTTTATGTGTTGCTGCCACATGATAGGCTGATTAGATATTTGCATTAATGAGCAGGTGTTCCTAATAAAGTGGCCACTGGGTGTAGATGGTATTGTGGGCTGTGAAAAGGATGCGGGCCAGGCCTGCTCCATCAGAATCAGGTTTAATATCGCTGCAATATGTGATAAAATCTGTGTTTTTCAGCAGCAGTACATTGCAATACATAATAACTTTTAAACTATAAATTACAATAAATGTTTATATATATGAAAACTAAATAAAATAAATCGTGCAAAATGAGAGGGCAAAAATTACTGAGAAAGTGCTCAACGGTTCATTGTCCATTCACAAATCTGATGCAGAGGGGAAGTAGCTATTCCTAAAACATTGAGTATGTGTCTTCAGGCTCCTGTCCCACCTCCCTGATGCTGGCAGTGAGAAGAGGGCATGTCTGGGTGATGGGGTCCTTCATGATGGATGCCACCTTTTTGAGACATCACCTTTTGAAGGTGCCCATGATGCTGGGGAGGGTAGTATCCATGATGGAGCTGGTTGAGTTTACAACTGTCTGTTGCTTTTTCCAATCCTGTACAGTGGCACCTTCCTCAATACTGGGGAGATTAGTACCCATGATGGAGCTGGCTGAGTTTACAACTTGCTGTAGCTTCTTCCAGTCCCATATAGTGGCCCTTCCATACCAGTGGGTGATACAGCCAGTTGGAATGCTCTCCCATTTGTGAGTGTCTTTGATGATATACCAATTCTCCTGAAAGGGGAATTCTAGAGGGATATGGACAGGTTAAATAAATGGAGAAAGGCAGAGCACAGATGATATAATGTGGAAAAGTATGAAATTGCATGCAGATAAATCATTGTAAGTTGACATACAGATTTTCCTACCATGAGGAAGGCAAGGGATATTTTAAAACACATCTGTTTGTGAACTACACTGGGCCCTGGTGTGTATGGATTTGGAATATTTAATCTAGGTCTAGCTTACCTATCTGAGGAAGGATATTCATTTAATTGAATGTTCAATTTTTTGCTGCTTTAAAATCTTGACTACCTTCCACTGAAGATTTTTAAAGATGACCTTTATTTGTCAGATATACCTTCCGGCGCCCACATAGCAAGCCCACAACTCAGTAAAGCTAACCCGTGCATCTTCAGAATGTGGGAGGAAACCAGAACATCTGGCAGGAACCCACAGAGTCAGACGTACAGATTTCTTACAGACAGTGGTGGGAATGGAACCCCGATCGGTGATCGCTGGCGCTATAAAACAATTGGCTTTACCGCTACACTACCGTACTGTCCCTATTGTAGTCACTCTGCTGTTCTCTTTAAGCACTCAGCTGTTTCTCTTCTACCCTGAGTACTTTATTGGGAGAATGGGCAAAAAGTGGAAGATGGAATATAGTGTATGGTCATGCACTTTGGTAGAAGGAATAAAAGCATGGACTATTTTAAATGCCCTAATGTTCCTTGCTGCATAGCTCTTTGTGAACCCTGAGTGTATGAGGTTCTTAGTCTGTTGTTGTATTAAACTCTGATCCAATTTCCTGTTTTACACTTGACACGCACTCTCACTGTTATCATTCGACCTGCTGTTTTCAGGATTCCAGGTTGTTTAATGTCATTTCCTGTACACAAGTGTAAAGCGAACAAGATAATTGTTACTATGGATCCAGTGCAGCACAAAAATACACAAAAGATAAAGAAAACGATAGTAATAATAAAAAACACAATAAATAAATATATATGCATAAGATAGCTTATAGACATAGTTTTAAAATGGCGCCAGTGAACAACGTGACCCTGCTATAGTTCATGAAACGACTTCTTTTACTTCTTTCAAATATGATTCTACTACTAAGCTGCGTGTGATTGGAACCTGAGATTTACGTTTTGATGGTGTGTTTTGGGGCCGATTGAGCCATCTGGTGCTTTGCTGTGTGCGAGCAGAGTGTGCGGCCTGGGGGCCTGGTAGCCTGGTAGAAAGTCCATTGCTTCTCTGACTGAGACATCAAGCAAGGTTAAAGTTGATAAGGACAAAGCCATGCTGACTGTTCCTAATCATATTATGCCTCTCCAAATGTTCATAAATCCTGCCTCTCAGTCCTGGTCGTCTTCTTTCTCTCCCTTTATCTCATACCTCATTCTTGGTTCTCTCATAATCCCTATCAGTCTCGCTCGTGGTCCTGATTCCACTCATGCTCTCATTCCTGTTCTTTTTCTTCTTTCTAGGATGTATCTTGATCTTGTGAAGGTGCATTTAGTTCAACAGAGTATTCTATTATTAATTCTTCCATTGCTCTTTCCTCTTGGTAGCCTCATCTACAACATCATCTGACGAATCCTCTGTTTTTGTATCTCGATTGACTCCTTTCTTTTTGGCCTTCTATTTGCCCAGCTGGGCTTTGGTTTTCCTGACTAACTGCAGCCTGCCACAATTTGTTCAGCCAAGCTGGTTTCTGTTTAGATATTGCAATTTTGTTCATGCTCACTTTTATTCCTGACTGCAACTTATTTGCATCCTTGTCTTCCGTTTCCATTGACACAGCTATTTCAACTGTTCTTTTAAATGTAAGTTACACTTCAATTGGGAGCCTTTTTTGAACGTTTTCTTGTAATATTCTACAAACTCAGTGCACCATTTAGCCCATCACTGAACTGTCAATGCTCAGACAACCTCTTTAATTCAGTTATGTATGCTGAAATGGGTTCCCCTTCTTTTTGATTCCACTTATGAAACCTAAAGCATTCTGCATTCAACCATGGTTTTGTTTCTAAATGTTCCTGCAATACTTTCACGATATCAGCCAAGCTCACTTCAACCGGTTTGTTTGGAGCAGTCAAATTTCTAAGCAAACTGTATACCTTTAAAACCAATACACTCAGCAAAACTAGTACTTGTTTCTCATTATCTATTTCATTTGCTTCGAAGTACTGCTGAATTAGCTCAGTATACAGTACATGAGCCAATTATCCATTGAGCAATTAAACGTGTCGCTCTTTCAGATGTAGCCTGCCATGTCTGCCCTTTTTTATGATTATTATCACCCAGTACGTTTTTTATGAACCCATGAATTCTTCCATTTTTTAATTTGATTGTCTTTCCTTTAGCGAAGAAAATGTGCTGCTCTAAAGAAAATTAAAGCACTGCACTTTTTTTTTACAATATTACTGCAATATTAAATACAGAACACTTGCTTTCACATGTCTTTAAATTCTCAGCTTGTTCCTTTGGTCTGTCACTGCTTGTACTGCAAGGTGTCTCCACGTGCTATCTTATTATATAATTGCCAGTCTGCTCTCCTACCATTTTAAAGACCAGAAGATATGGGAGTAGCTTTCATCCCATCGTGAGTGCCCTACTGTTCTATCATGGCTGATCTGTTATTCCTCTCAATCACATTCTCCTGCCTTCTCCCCTCAACCTTTGATGCCCTTACTAATCAAGAACCTATCAACTTCCGCTTTAAGTATACACGACTTGGCTTCCACAGCCTCAGAATGCTTGAGCTATTCACCATCCTCTGGCTAAAGAAACTCCTCCTCATCTCTGTTCTAAAGGGATGCCCCTGAGTCTGAGACTATGCCCCCTCGTCCTAGACTCCCCCAGCATAAGAAGCATCCTCTCAACATCAACTCTATTCAGCAAGTTTCAATGACATCCCCACTTATTCTTTTAAGCTCCAGCAATGCAGGGGCAGAGCCTCTAATTTTTATTTTTCTTTAAATATTGCACTGTGATGCTTCCACAAAATAACAAATTTCACAACATATGCCAATGATATTAAACCTGATTCTGTTTCATATATCTTTAAATTCTCAGCTTGTTCCTTAGGTCAGTCACTTTTTGTAATGTATGGTCTGTCAACATGCTGTCTTGTTGCATAATTCCCAATTTGTTCTCCTACCATTGTAAACCACTGGTCCAGGCTGGTATTGTACCCTGAATCTGCTCTCTGGCATAATTCTTCAGCCGTTTTAAATTCTGAGGCAGTGTTTTTGCTGATGTAATTCACAGCTCCTTTTATTATTGTTCTAGTATCTTGAGCCACTGCTTTGCTTTCTTACGCCGTATCACTTGCGTTCCTGCGACTCGCCAGTTTGTACTTTTTGCTGCAGAATTTCCAGGGCCACTGTCTCCCTGATTGAAATCCACGCCAACAGTCTCACTCTTTAAACACGTGTTCTGCTGTTTCAGGCACTCTTAACTGCTTTAAGCATCCGGTCTGTTCCCAACCTGCTGTAAATAATTAACCCAGTTTTTCACAGCATCAAACCGTTGGCCCTTTGTCAGACTGCATTAAAGTCTCATCACTTGCTGTTTTGTAGCTGTCAGATTCTTCTTTTGCACTGAACACTCTCCCATTTTCTTCACCATGTTAAACTCCTGGGCTTCTCTTCCAGTGCAGCAAATGCTTGACCTATTCTCTTGCCTCATGAAAACTTTGTCCTCACGCTCTTGCTCTCTTAAAGTGGTGAAGAATTCAGACTAAAATGGAAGTAATTCTCAGTGAGTGCACATTCCCCTCCACAACAGTTATATTAAATTCTCAGATTCCACTTCCCATCCAGCTGCTTGGCCAAATCTCTCTCCCAGTCTTAAACAATGCCAAACCACTTGCCCATTCTCCAGCCCAGTTGTTCTCTGCCTTTGTTTCTACCTCTCTCTCTGCCTCTTTATTCCGCTCTCTCTGTATCTCTCTCTCTCTCTCTGTATCTCTCTTTCTCCCCGTCTCTCTCTCTCTCTCTCCCCCTCCCTCTCCTCTCTCTGCCCATCCTTTCTCCCTCTGCCTCCCTCCCTCCGTTAAACTCTTAGCTCCCCTGCATCACTGTTTTGCATTCTCCACCCAAGCTCTTGCTGTTTTGTGCTTTTGGCCTTTCTCTTGCTTTTCGTGCTCTCAACTGTTTGGGTCACTCTCTTGCTCCTTCACTGCTTTAGACACTCTGTCTGCTACTTTACATTCATGGCTCACCAAGTTGCTTCTGCTGTTGTGCTGTTTTCAATATTCCAGGATTCAGACTGCTATTCATTACTGTCATCTGTGCTCTAAGCTTTAATCACTGCATTCCACTGCACAGGATCGGGAAAAGTTACAGAAAGTTGCAAACTCAACCAGCTCCATCATGGGCACTAACCTCCCTAGCATCCAGGACACATTTAAAAGGCAATACCTCAAAAAGCTGGCATCCATCATTAAAGACCCCATCTCACAGGACATGCCCCCTTCTCATTGCTACCATCAAGGAGGAGGTAGAGGAGTCTGAAGACACACACTCAACATTTCAGAAACAGCTTCTTCTCATCTGCCGTCAAATTTCTGACTGGACAATTAACCCATGAACACTTCTTCAGTATTTTTCCCCTCTCATTTTGCATTACTTATGTTTTTTTATATACTTATTGTAATTTATAGTTTTCATTATGTATTGCAATTCACTATCACCACAAAATAACAAATTTCATAAGATAGGGATAATGCATTAGCGCAGGTTTCATTTTGTTTGGATATTAAACCTGATTCTAATTCAGATACCCATCACCCACTGTCTTGCTGTTTTAAACTTGCAGCATGCATCTCTTGTTTTACACTCGTGCTCTTTTCTCTTGGTGTCTCAGCCCACTTACTCAGGCACCCTCTTGTCCAAGTTCTCTTTCTCTTGTCTAAGTCATTAGCCTACTCAGAAGGCTTACACTACGTCCACACTACACTGGATAATTTTGAAAACAAAGCTTTTTCTCTTCGTTTTGACCCTCCGTCCACACAAAAACGGCGTTTTCATCCCCTGAAAACGGAGGTTTTCAGAAACGGTCTCCAAAGTGAATAAATCTGAAAATGCCTAATATCCATTTCAGTGTGTACGGGGTAAACGGAGCTTTTTAAAACCGCTGTCATGATGTGCAGGAACAGATAGCGGCAGCGTGGCATTTCATTGTTTTCTTCTTCTTATTATTATTATTATTATTACTATTATTATTATCTTTATTGTCGCCAAACAATTGATACTAGGGCTATCACAGCGATACTTGATTCTGTGCTTCACAGAACCTAACAATTTCAGAACAGACGGCAATGAGACTGAAGCCAGAAGAGTTAGAAATGTACTCACCAAATACTTCGACTCATAGCTTACTGAATAAATAAGTATTCTTACTTTGCCCTGTTTTCTGTCCTTGCTTGTATGAAGGTGGTGTACCTATTTATGCAAGTACTTTTCTGACAATAGATGTGTAACAGCCTAATGTAACATTGTATGGAAATACAAGATAACATTGATGAAGACATGTTTTATACATTTAACAAGGTGCTTTATTAATGCAACAAAGTTAGTCAGTTTTTCAGTGTTCGTCGTCAGCCAAGTCATACTGTCTGTGAACTCCCTGTTAGTTGCCTCCATATGCTCCAGCATTTGTTTTTTTTTGTTTTAAGTCCTCCTGCGCGAGAGCCAAGAGCAATTCCTTTTAAGTTTTTCTGCTTTGTAACTGGACAAACGCGCACCAAATATACCGTTTCCTCTTCGCTTGTTTTCTGTGTGTCCTGCGCGTGCCCAGTAGGAGATTCACGCAAATATCCATCTAATGTGGACAAAGATATTTTGAAAAACGCTTGGTGTGGATGCCTGTCGTTTTTACTCAAAACTGGCGTTTTCAAGATTATCCGGCATAGTGTGATCGTAGCCTTAGATCAATTGACAACACCCTCACCTTTTATATTTCTCAGCTCTAGCTGTTTCACAGGTTTTTTTTCAGCCCACTCACCATACATTAAATGCACAGCTGTGATCTGACTGCTTAACTTTCTCAGCCTGTTTTTCTTTTTGCTGTTGTAAATACAGTGGATTCTGCTTAATTGGGACAAATCAGGATCAATTAATTTGACCCAATTAAGCAGCTGCCCCAATTAGCCAAAGTTTCATGGAAATAGTTAAAAGGAATAAAAAAAGACAAACTTCCGTTTAACTGAGTAACAAATTACGTATTTAAATGAAATACAGAAGAAATTAGAATACTACTGTTACATAGCCCATAAGTATGCTATTGAAATGATGTAATGGTCTTGTGCCATTGGAATGATGTAATTGTCTTGTGATAGTGGGGTGATGTGATGGCAAGTTTCAACTAGTATAAAAGGGGAAACCACAGTTGTTGAGTAATTCGTTTTGGTAGTTACGCCATCGGAGAAGAAGAAAGAGTGAGAGTGAAGAATCCCTAGCTCTGAATGAACCCCAAAAAGGATTTCGGGTTAACCAGCGGCATTTGGCGCATTACGGGTGTGACTGACATTTGGAATCGTTCGTACGTGTCATGCACATTTTGTTAGCCCTAAAAGGGTAAGAGTTGTGCAATGATCACTTTGTTGAAAGGTCAGTTACGTTGAGAAATCGTATTCTGCGTCATAACTTCAGACAAGGCATTTCAGCTGAGAGCTGCATCAGCAGTGACGTCTTCACTTCGGGGACTGTTCGAAAGCTGGTTTAGGAAGTCTCTCCTGTCGACTATTTTCAGGAATTGTTTGGACTTATTAAATTACCACTTTAAGACTTAAGTACTTTAATAAGATCTGTTAAGAATTGTCTTTAAGTTTGACTGTTTGATCCCAATGGACGCATAACACTGTTACTATCTGTTTAGTTAATCGTTCATTTACTGTTCCATGTTTTTGAGTAGAGGTTAATAAATGTTTATTTTATAAAAACTTGACTCAAATTCATCTCCATTGTTGCTGGTTATAACACTACCAATACCTTTACAGTATTATAAAACTGTGTATTAGTTCCAGATAGTTATTTACAGCATGTGATGGAATTCATTATGTTTATTCATTACGGACTGTGCCTTTAAGAATCATGCCTGTGTGAGAGAGAGAGAGAGAGAGAGAGAGACGTACAGTGCAAGCAGCGTGCTGCAGAGAGAGAGAGAGAGAGAGGAGAGGAGCTACATGATGGACAGCTGATGTTCAGCACACTGGTATTTAAACAAGTGTAACTGTCTCTTTCGCAGGACACACAGACGCACGAAGGCCAGTGGCGAAATTGCCACTGAACTTTTACGTGCCCACAAGGGTGGGGCTGAGGATCGATTAAGAGGAATCGATCCGTGACTATCAGTGCGTGTAAGGGTGACCCTGTGGAATCTACTGGTGTGTTTAACCCTTGCCTGGGTTGGTAGATTATCACTTGAGTTGGCTCTTAAATTGGTCAAGTTTGGCTAACTTGGAAGATTTGGAGAACATCGAGGAAGATCAACGACACCTGTTTATTTGGATTACAAATCTCTCTCTCTCTCACTTCAATGCCGTGGACTGAACTGACTTCTCTTACCGCACCATCATAAGACTGTATCATTTACCATCCTTGCTCTGAAGAAACTTGGGGATTTATCTATACACCTATATATGCATAACACTGTTAACTCTTGATTTACCTGGTTTAAGTTACTATATGACGTAGTTACTAATAAAATAGTGTTTTGTTAACAGCAAAACCAGACTCCAGGTGTGTTCTATTACTGCTGATACTTCTACAGGGTTGCGTGTACGTAACAAGGGTTATTCATCTGCTGTGTTCCTTTGACTATAAATGAACAAAATCAGCAGACACCTACTTGCTTCATACAATGCTTTAGATGATTGCATCCTCCAAATCTTCATTTTCATTGTAACATTTAAGTTGATTGTTGATGCTTTAGTATTTCCTAACTTGTTGAAGGAGTGAAATAGTTTTATTTTCACTCCCAGCTGTTCCTGGCTTCTCCAAGCTGGAATGCTTGAAACGGCTGTGAGCAAAATAATTCCGACTTGTCTTACTGCTTATTCCTCACCAACTATCAACAACAAAAATCACTGCTTTTTGAACCCAAACACACCTGACACTATTCACTCTGAGCATGGTGTAGTGTCTAACAGCCACACAAGTACACACACCAGTATCCTACCCCAACTAAGCAGCATAGTGTCCCAAATAAACAAAAGGAATCTCGGCTTTTCTCTCGATTATTTTTCATTAAGAGTTCTCCCAATTAACCGACAGCTCAATTGACTGGAATCCATTGTATGTTTTAATCTCACTTAGTTGTAGCACTCTGGCTGTACTGTGTTGTGTGCCCAATGATCCTTACTCTTGGCTGCTCACCTGCTGTGTTAATCTCTCAGCCCATACATTTACTCAGTGGCCAATCTACATCAGGTCTCACCACTCAGAACCAGAATCGCTAGTATATATCATGAAATTGTTGTTTTGTGGCAGCAAAGTATACAGTGGCATGCAAAACTTTGGGCACCTGTGGTCAAAATTTCTGTTACTGTGAATAGCTAAGCGAGTAAAAGATGACCTGATTTCCAAAAGGCATAAAGTTAAAGATGACACATTCCTTTAATATTTTAAGCAAGAAAACTTTTTTATTTCCATCTTTTACAGTTTCAAAATAACAAAAAAGGAAAAGGGCCTGAAGCAAAAGTTTGGGCACCCTGCATGGCAGTACTTCGTAACACCCCCTTTAGCAACTATCACAGCTTGTAAATGTTTTTTGTAGCCAGCTAAGAGTCTTTCAATTCTTGTTTGGGGGATTTTTGCCCATTCTTCCTTGCAAAAGGCTTCTAGTTCTGTGAGATTCTTGGGCCTTCTTGCATGTACTGCTCTTTTGAGGTCTATCCACAGATTCTCGATGCTGTTTAGGTCAGAGGACTGTGAGGGCATTGGCAAAACCTTCAGCTTGCGCCTCCTGAGGAAGTCCATCGTGGATTTTGAGGTGTGCTTAGGATCATTATCCTGTTGTAGAAGCCATTCTCTTTTCATTTTCGGCTTTTTTACAGACGGTGTGATGTTTGCTTCCAGAATTTGCTGGTATTTAATTGAATTCATTCTTCCCTCTACCAGTAAATGTTCCTGGCTGCAAAAAAATGCCCAAAGCATGATCAATCCACCCCCATGCTTAACAGTTGGAGAGGTGATCTTTTCATGAAATTCTGCACCTTTTTTTCTCCAAACATACCTTTGTTCATTGTGGCCAAAAAGTTCTATTTTAACCTCATCAGTCCACAGGACTTGTTTCCAAAATGCATCAGGCTTGATTAGATGTTCCTTTGAACCCTTTGAATAGAACTTTTTGGCCTATCGTATCCGCCTCCACCACCATCACCAGCAGCCCATTCCACGCACTCACCACTCTCTGCGTAAAAAACTTACTCCTGATATCTCCTCTGTACCTACTTACAATCACGTTAAAACTGTGCCCTCTCGTGTTAGCTTCTGGGAAAAAGCTTCTGACTATCCACACGATCAATGCCTCATCATCTTATACACCTCTATCAGGTCACCTCTCATCCTCCGTCGCTCCAAGGAAAAAAGGCCGAATTCACTTAACCTATTCTAAAAAGGCATGCTCCCCAATCCAGGCAACATCCTTGTAAATCTCCTCTGCACCCTTTCTATGGTTTCCACATCCTTCCTATAGTGAGGAAACCAGAACTGAGCACAGTACTTCAAGTGGGGTCTGACCAGGGTCCTATAGCTGCAACATTACCTCTCAACTCCTAAACTCAATCCCATGATTGATGAGGGCCAATGCACCGTATGCTTTCTTAACCACAAAGTCAACCAACACAGCAGCTTTGAGTGTCCTATGGACTCAGACTCCAAGATCCCTCTGATCCTCTACACTGCCAAGAGTATATTCTGTCATCATATTTGACCTACCAAAATGAACCACCTCCCACTTATCTGGGTTGAACTCCATCTGCCACTTCTCAGCTCAGCTTTGCATCCTATCGATGTCCTGCTGTAACCTCTGACAGCCCTCCACGCTAGCCACAACACCTCCAACCTTTGTGTCATCAGCAAACTTACTAACCCTTCCTTCCACTTCCTCATCCAGGTCATTTATAAAAATCATGGAGAGTAGGGGTCTCAGAACAGATCCCTGAGGCACACCACTAGTCACCAACCTCCATGCAGAACATGACCCGTCTACAACCACTCTTTGCCTTCTGTGAGCAAGCCAGTTCTGGATCCACAAAGCAATGTCCCCTTGGATCCCATGCCTCCTTACTTTCTCAATAAGCCTTGCATGGGGTACCTTGTCAGATGTCTTGCTGAAATCCATATACACTACATCTACTGCTCTTCCTTCATCAATGTGTTTAGTCACATCCTCAAAAAATTCAGTCAGGCTCGTAAGGCATGACCTGCCTTTGACAAAGCCATGCTGACTATTCCTAATCATATTATGCCTCTACAAATGTTCATAAATCCTGCCTGTCAGGATCTTCTCCATCAACTTACCAACCACTGAAGTAAGACTCACTGGTCGATAATTTCCTGGGCTATCTCTACTCCCTTTCTTGAATAATGGAACAACATCCACAACTCTCCAATACTCCAGAACCTCTCCAGTCCCTATTGATGATGCAAAGATCATCGCCAGAGGCTCAGCAATCTCCTTCCTCACCTCCCACAGTAGCCTGGGGTACATCTCATCTAGTCCCGGTGACTTATCAAACTTGATGCTTTCCAAAAGCTCCAGCACATCCTCTTTCTTAATATTTACATGCTCAAGCTTTTCAGTCTGCTATAATACAATTGCTAAGATCCTTTTCCGTAGTGAATACTGAAACAAAGTACTCATTAAGTACCTCTGCTGTTTCCTCTGGTTCCATACACACTTTTCTGCTGTCACACTTGATTGGTTCTATTCTCTCATGTCTTATCCTCTTGCTCTTCACATACTTGTAGAATGCCTTGGTGTTTACTTTAATTCTGTCCACCAAGGCCTCCTCATGACCCCTTCTGGCTCTCCTAATTTCTTTCTTAAGCTCCTTCCTGCTAGCCTTATAATCTTCTGGATCTCTATCATTACCTAGTTTTTCGAACCATTCATAAGCTCTTCTTCTCTTCTTGACTAGATTTACAAAAACCTTTGTACACCACAGTTCCTGTACCCTACCATCCTTTCCCTGTCTCATTGGAATATACCTATGCAGAACTCCACGCAAATATCGCCTGAACATTTGCCACATTTCGTCCGTATGTTTCCCTGAGAACATCTGTTCCCAATTTATGCTTCCAAGTTCTTGCCTGATAGCCTCATATTTCCCCTTACTCTAATTAAATGCTTTCCTACCTTGTCTGTTCCTATTCCTCTCCAGTACTATGGTAAAGGAGATAGAACTGTGATCACTACTTCCAAAATGCTCTTCCACTGAGAGATCGGACACCTGACCAGGTTCATTTCCCAATAACAGATCAAGTACAGCCTCTCCTCTTATAGGCTTATCTACATATTGTGTCAAGGAACCTTCTTGAACACACCTAACAAACTTCACTCCAATTAAACCTCTCGCTCCCACCACGACAACCCTGTTATTATTACACCTTTCCAGAATCTGTCTCCCTATCTGCTCCTCGATGTCCCTGTTACTATTGGGTGGTCTCTATAAAATACCCAGTAGAGTTATTGACCCCTTCCTCTTCCTGACTTCCACCCACAGAGACTCAGTAGACAATCCCTCCATGTCTTCCTCCTTTTCTGCAGCTGTGACATTATCTCTGGTCAACAGTGCCACACCCCCACCTCTTTTGCCTCCCTCCCTATCCTTTCTGAAACATCTAAAACTCAGCACTCAAAGTAACCATTCCTGCCCCTGAGCCATCCAAGTCTCTGTACTGACCACAGCATCATAGCTCCAAGTACTGAGCCACACTCTAAGCTCATCCGCTTTGTTCATAATACTCCCTGCATTAAAATAGACACATCTCAAACCATCGGTCTGAGCACATCCCTTCTCTGTCACCTGTCTATCCTCCCTCTCACACTGTCTCCAAGCGTTCTCTATTTATGAGCCAACTGCCTCTTCCTCCATCTCTTCAGTTTGGTTCCCACCCCACAGCAATTCTAGTTTAAACTCTCCCCAGTAGCCGTAGCAAACCTCCCCGCCAGATATTGCTCCCCCTAGGATTCAAGTGCAACCCGTCTTTTTTGTACAGGTCACTCCTGCCCCAAAAGAGGTCCCAATGATCCAGAAATCTGAATCCCTGCCCCCTGCTCCAATCCCTCAGCCACACATTTATCCTCCACCTCATTCTATTCCTGTACTCAGTGTCACGTGGCACAGGCAGTAATCCCGAAATGACTACCTTTATGGTCCTGTTTCTCAGCTTCCTTCCTAACTCCCTGTAGTCTGCTTTTAGCACCTCCTCCTTTTTCCTGCCTCTGTCATTAGTACCAATATGTACCACGACCTCTGGCTTTTCTCCTTCCCACTTCAGGATATCGTGGACATGATAAGAAACATCCCGGACCCTGGCACCTGGGAGGCAAACTACCATGCGTGCTTCTTTCCTGCGTCCACAGAATCGCCTGTCTGACCAACTAACTATAGAGTTCCCTATCACTGCTGCCATCCTCTTCCTTTCCCTACCCTTCTGAGCCACAGGGCCAGACTCTATGCCAGAGGCGGGGCCACTGTTGCTTCCGCCAGGTAGGCCATCCCCCCACCCCCAACAGTACTGAAGCAGGAGTATTTATTGTTAGGGGGTACGGCCACAGGGGTGCTCGCTAGCGTCAGACTCCTGCCCTTCCCTCTCCTGACTGTCACCCACTTATCTGTCTCCCCAGGCCCCAGTGTGACTACCTGCCTATAGCTCCTCTCTATCACCTCCTCACTTTCCCTGACCGCATTAGGGACCTCACGTTCCCTAACGCGGTCCCTAAGGAGCTGCAGCTCGATGCACCTGGTGCAGACATGGCCATCTGGGAGGTTGGGAGTCTCCAGGACTTCTCACATCTGACACCAACCACAGAACACCAGCCTCACACACATTCTTCCTGTCTGTATTCTACACAAGCAACCTACCTCGCTTTGACCCGTTATCGCCGAAGCCCCGTTAAGCCAAAGCTTTTCTACTCTGTCTCCGTCTTCTCCGTTGCCCACTCTACAAAGTGGCTCCTTTTAAACTCTTGTCACTGTTCTCACCCGCTGACGTCCACACGCTTGTGCAGTCGCGCCCCAATCAAACCGCTGAAGAAATAACCGTCTCCCTTTAAACTCTTCTCGCCGTTCTCACTGGCTGACGTCCAATCGCTTGCGCAGTCATGCCCCTATCAAACCGCTGAAGAAATAATGGACAGGATGTTTCCTATAGTTGGGAATCTAGGACCAGAGGACACAGATAGAGTGGATGTGGAGAGGATGTTTCCTATAGTCCGGGAGTCTAGTCCCAGAGAACACAGATAGAGTGGATGCGGAGAGGATGTTTCCTATAGTGGGGAGTCTAGCACCAGAGGGCGTGACCTCTAGAATAGAGATGAAGAGGAATTTCTTTAGCCAGAAGTTGGGGTATTTGTGGAATTCCTTGACACAGACGGCTGTGTATATTTAAAGCGGAGGTTGATATCTTAAATAGTAAGGGTGTCAAATGTTACAGGAAGAAGGCAGGAGAGTGGGGTTGAGAGGCATAATAAATCAGCCATGAAGGAATACGGAGCAGGCTCGATGGGCCGAATGACCTAATCCTGCTCCTATGCCTTAAGGTCTTAAACTATCCTGTTATAGAGTCCTAATGTCTTCATTACGGTATGCTTTCCCACCTGTTTTCATGTTGTCAGCGTACTCAAATACACTGCTCTCTCCTCCAAGTCAGTGAAATGGATGGTAAATAATTCAGGGCCACAAATTGATTGTCTTTTGTGGTGCACCACTAGTTACATACTTACATCCTGAGAAAGGTTCATTTACTCTGACCCATTCATCATTTTCCCTGGACTGTGGGCTCTTATATCGTGTGATAGCTTTTTATGTGCCACCTTATCAAATTCTTCTGGAATTTTAAACACCCAGTGGCCACCTTATTCACTACAGTAGTCACTGTGTGTATGCTTATGGTCTTCTGTTGCTGTAGCCCATCTACTTCAAGGTTTGACATGTGCGTTTAGAGATGCTCCTCTGCACACCACTGTTGTAATGTGATTATTTGAGTTAGTCACCTTCCTGTCAGCTTGAGCCAATCTGGCTACTCTCCTCTGACCTCCCTCATTAACAAGGTATTTACACCCCCACAGGACTGCCGCCTAGTGGATTTTAAAACATTTTTTGCACCATTCTCTAAACTCTAGGGCCTGTTGTTCTCAAAAATCCCAGGAGATCAGCAGTTTCTGAGATAATCAAACCATCCTCTCCCCCTACCCACCCAATTCTGATATTCGGTCTGAACAACAACTGAACCTTGTGCCATGTCTGTATGCTTCTATGCACTGAATTGCTGCCACATGATTGATTGATTAGATACTTGCAGGTATACAGGTGAACTAATAAAGTGACTGCTAAGTTTAAGTGGGAGAGTTTGAACTAGTCTTGTAGGAGGCAGGGAACTGAAACCTGGGTCAGTAGGGAAGGATTGGAAAAATCAAAGCAGGTATTTTGGGTTGGTTAGTCTGAAGTGTGTATATTTTAATGCTCAGAGTATTATGGGTGAGGGTGATGAACTTAGAGCATCGATCAGTACTTGAAACTATGTTGCCATAATTGATTGAGAGAGGGGCAGGAACGTGTGATTAATGTACCAAGTTTTTGAAGTTTTAGTAAAGATAGAGGAGGAGGTAAAAGAGGGGAGCAGAATTGCACTATTAATCAGGGACAACGTCACGGCTGCACTCGGGAGACATAATGGAAGGACCAGACATTGAGTCTATTTGGGTAGAACTCAGGGTAAGGGTACAATCGCACTAATGGGATTGTACTACAGACCCCCCAGTAGTCACTGAGACAGTGAAGAATGGATACAGTGCCTATAAAAAGTATTCACCCCCTCTTGGAAGTTTTCATGTTTAATTGTTTTACAACATTGAATTACAGTGGATTTAATTTGACAGTGATCAACAGAAAAAAACTTTGTGTCAGAGTGAAAACTGATCTCTATAAAGTGATCTAAATTAATTACAAACATAAAACACAAAATAATTGCAGAAATTTTCAGACCCTTTATTATGACGTACCAAATCATCACTGGTGCAGCTAATTGGTTTTAGAAGTCACATAATTAGTTAAATGGAGATCACCTTTGTGCATTCAAGGTGTTTCAATTGATTGTAGTAAAAATTAAAAATACACCTGTATCTGGAAGGTCCAACTGCTGGTGAGTCAATATCCTGGCAAAAACTACACCATGAAGATGAACACTCCAAGCAACTCTGTGAAAATCACAAGTCAGGAGATGGAAACAAGAAAATTTCCAAGTCACTGAATATCCACTGGAGTACAGTTAAGTCAATCATCAAGAAATGGAAAGAAAATGGCACAACTGTAAATAGAAACATAGAAAACAGGTGCAGGAGTAGGCCATTCGGCCCTTCAAGCCTGCACCACCATTCAGTATGATCATGGCTGATCATCCAACTCAGCACCCTGTACCTGCTTTCTCTCCATACCCCCTGATCCCTTTAGCCACAAGGGCCATATCTAACTCCCTCTTAAATATCTGGACTTCCTCAACATCGGGAGCAATCTTCCTGCATCTAGCCTGTTCAATCCCTTTAGAATTTTATATGTTTCAATAAGATCCCCCCTCAGTCTTCTAAATTCCAGCGAGTATAAGCCTAGTCAATCCAGTCTTTCATCATATGAAAGCCCTGCCATCCCAGGAATCAATCTGGTGAACCTTCTTTGTACTCCCTCTATGGCAAGAATGTCTTTCCTCAGATTAGGGGTCCAAAACTGCATACAATACTCCAGGTATGGTCTCACCAAGGCCTTGTACAACTGCAGTAGTACCTCCCTGCTCCTGTACTCGAATCCTCTTGCTATGAATGCCAGCATACCATTCGCCTTTTTCACCACCTGCTGTACCTGCATGCCCACTTTCAATGACTGGTGTACAATGACACCCAGGTCTCGTTGCACCTCCCCTTTTCCTAATCGGCCACCATTCAGATAGTAATAATAACCTGTTTTCCTGTTCTTGCCACCAAAGTGGATAACCTCACATTTATCGATATTAAATTGCATCTGCTATGAATTTGCCCACTCACCTAACCCTTCCAAGTCACCCTGCATCCTCTTAGCATCCTCCTCACAGCTAACACTGCCACCCAGCTTCGTGTCATCCGCAAACTTGGAGATGCTGCATTTAATTCCCTCACCTAAGTCATTAATATATATTGTAAACATCTGGGGTCCCAGCACTGAGCCTTGAGGTACCCCACTAGTCACTGCCTCGAAATCTGCCTAGAACAAGCTATCCTCAAAAACTGAGTGATGGTGCAAGAAGGGGACCAGTGAGGGAGGCCACCAAGAACCTATGACAACTTTGGAGGAGTTACAAGCTTCAGTGGCTGAAATGGGAGAGACTGTACAACCAACTGTTGCCTAAGTGCTTCACCAATCACAGCTTTATGGGAGAGTAGCAAAGAGAAAGCCACTGTTTGGAAAAAAAACTCACATGAAATCTTGACTGGAGTTTGCCAGAAGGTATGTGGGAGACTCTGAAGACAGCTGGATGAATGTTCTGTGGTCTAATGAAACCAAAATCGAGCTGTTTGGCCATCAGGCTAAACGCTATGTCTGATGTTCATCAGACATCAAGAAATGATACCTTGAAGATCATTTCATCAGGAAATTCATCAAGAAATTTGTTTTTACTTCGACATGAAAGAGTCTCTTCTGTTGATCAGTGTTAAAAAAGCCAAATTAAATCCACTGTGATTCAGTGTTGTAAAACAATAAAACATGAAACCTGTATAAAATAATAGAGTTACTGTCATGGGAGATTTCAACTTCCCTAATATAAACTGGGACCTTCTTAGTGTATGGGGTTTAGATGGGGCTGAATTTGTCAAGCGAGAGGAGAGGCCATATGGGACCTGGTGTTGGGTATTGAGCCCAGCCAGATGACTGACCTTACAGTGGGTGAGCAATTAGGGAGAGTGACCACAACTCCTTAACTTTCAGAATAGGTATGGACCTTGTGGGAAAGCTTTACATTGAAGAGGGGCAAATTATGGGGATAGTTGGCAGGAACTAGGAAGAGTTAATTGGGAACACCTTTTCTTGGCAAGTCCACATCAGACATTTGGAGGGTGTTTAAAGATCAATCGTACAGAGTACAGGAATTCAGGAAAGGTATCTTCCTGTTAGAAGGAAGGACGGGTGTGGAAAGATGAGAGAACCTTGGATATCCAGAGTGGTGATGAATTTAGTCAAGAAGAAAATGGAAAAGCTTCAGAAGTCAGGATCAAACAGAGCTCGTGAGGAGTCTAAAGAAGCCAGAAAAGAACTGCAGAAGGGAATTAGGAAAGCCAGGAGGGGCCATGAAAAGTCCTTGGCTAGTAGGGCTAAGGTGAATCCCAAGGCATTCTATACATACATCAAGAGCAGGAGGTTAGCTAGGGAGAGGGTGGGACCACCCAAGGATAAAGGGAGAAAATTTTGCTTGGATGCAGAGAATGTGAGCGAGGTATTTTATGTGTACTTTGCTTCAGTATATACCAAGGAAAAGGACATGGTGCTGAGTGTTTAGAGGTCAAGAAGAGGGAAGTGTTGGGCCTACTAATGAATACTAAGATGGATAAGTCCCCAGGGCCTGATGGGATTTACTCCAGGTTACCATAGAAGGCAAGAGACGAGATTGCTGGGGTCTTGACCAGTACCTTCGTGTCCTCTCTAGGCACAGGAGAGGTCCTGGATGACGGACAAGCGGCTAATATGCCTCTATTTAAGAAGGGAACAATGGAAACTCAAGGGAACTATAGACTGGTGAGTATTGCATCAGTTGTAAGGAATTTGCTGGAGAAAATTCTTAGGAATAGGATATATGAGCATTTGGGAACCCATGGCCTAATTAGGGAGAGCCAGCAAGTCCCTCATTGGAGGCTAATCCAGAATGTTAAGATGCATAGGACCTGAGGCAAATTGGCTGCTTGGATTCAGAACTGGCTTGTGCATAGAAGACAGAGGACAGTGGTGAAGGGACTTACTCGAGCTGGAGGCTGTTTTCTCTGGAGCACCGGAGGCTTGGGGTGGGGGGGGTGGGGGAGATGTGATAGAGGTTTATAAGATTATGAGAGGCATAGAGTAGACAGGGAGTTTCCCATGGTTGAAATGTCTAATACCAGGGGGCATGCATTAAAGGTGAGAGGGGGTAGGCTCAAGGGGGATATGAGAGGTAAGGTTTTTACTCAGTGTCATGGATGCCTGGAATATGCTACCTGTTATGGTCATAGAGTCAAATACATTAGAGGCTTTTATAAGATGTTTGGAAGATGGAGAGATATGGACATTGTGTAGGTTGGAGGGATTAGTGTTTAAGTGTTTTTGATTGGCTTTTTAGCTGGTTGGGCTCAACATTGTGGGTCGAATGGCCTGTTTCTGTGCTGTACTGTTCCATGTTCCATGAGTGTACACTGCTTTATCGTTTCTACTTGTTACATCCTGAACGGACACTCAGATTTGGTAAATATAACTTTCTTTTATAAAATTATGTAGACTTAGCTTAATTATATTAAACTTTTTGAAATAACTAGCTATTACTTCCATGATTATAGATGCCAGCATCTTGCCAACAGCAGATGTTAAACTAACTGCCCTGTAGTTTTCTGTGGTTTTTGTCACCCTCTCTTCTTCTACAAGGCAATGACATTTAAAATTTTCCTGTTGACTACCACCGTCTCGGAACTCAATGCACATCTGTGAAGTCAAAGGCACCTATGAATTCGGAAGCCAATTCCTTTGGATGCAGAGTGAGGTTTATTAATACCGACATATGTCACGAAAGTTGTTGTTTTGTGGCAGCAGTACAATACAATGCATAAAACATTTTATATATCTCCGGTATATCCTTTGTTTATTTCAAACACGATGCCACCCTCTAAATGGAGACAGGAGACTGCTGCTGAACAGTTTCTAACTAGCATCGGTCACGTGTACTTGTTTGGCCGTTAGAACTACACCATGCTTAGAGCAAACAGCTTTTAAAACAGGTTTCCCCCGCCATCCGAAGGTAGAGCGTTCCTATGAAACGGTTCGTAAGCCGGAATGTCGTAAAGCAAAGAAGCAATTACTATTTATTTATATGGGAAAATTCTGTGAGCATTCGCAGACCCAAAAATAACCTACCAAATCATGCCAAATAACACATAAAACCTAAAGTAACAGTAACATATAGTAAAAGCAGGAATGATATGATAAATACACAGCTTATATAAAGTAGAAATACTTTTCCACAATCATCGCCTGAACTGTTCTTCGTAGCGAAAATCTCACGCAAATGCCATCGGCAAAAACACAGCGCAAGCACTCTCCAGTAACCTTTAAGCTATGAAGCTGCCAAATCATACCAAATGACACGTAAAAATACACAGCCGATATAAAGTAGAAATAATGTATGTACAGTGTAGTATCACTTACCGGAACTGGGAAAGCACGGAACACACTGATGATGGTGTGTTAGACTTGTCGGACTTTGGGTGGTGCAGTGGCCCCCACTCTCCAGGCTGCCGAGTGATACATTGCCGTGAAGCATGCAGTGGTACAGCAGTAGCCGGGACGCATCCAGCTCATCTTTCAGAAAAAAGCTGAAATAAACATGCTAATTAATTAGGTGCCACCCGGCACGTAGTTGTTGGCCCAGATCAATGCCAATTGCCGATTGCATCGCCTCTGATCTGGGCCGACAATTACATGTCGGGCAGCACCTAATTAATTAGCATGTTTATTTCGTTTTTTTTCTTAAAGATGTGCTGTGTGTCTCCCGGCTACTGCTGCCTTTCCGCGAATCGGTATCTGCGGCCTGGGTATTGGGGTGGTGGGACGCTAGGGTGTCATCTCGTCGTCTGTTTCCATTAGAGTAGGCAGCTCATCTTCCCCTATGGCTGCCCGCCTCGATGTCGAAGGTCGAGGTTCGTCATCTGCTGTGGCTCATGTGGAAGGCTTGCTTGACTGCTGAGCCGCACACATTTTTCTATCATACAGTTCTTTGTAAGCACTCAAACCATCCTGCAAATATCCCCTAAACCGATGTACCCTTTCAAAATTAAAGTCGTACTTCATCATTACTCATTCAGTTTTGATTGTTATTCTTTCCTCTTCCAATTGCATCAGCTCTTCATCTATCAGTTCTAGGTCATGGGATGCCAAAACCTCTTCAACATCATCTTCGTCAGCTTCCACAAGCCAACCTTACTTCATTCACCACGATCGAAATGCTTAATTATGTCTAATTTTACTCAAATGTAACACCCTTACGAGCTCTTTGAGGCTTTTCCGATACCATAGAACTCATCTTGCAAATGGCTGCTCACAGACACATGTTTAAGCAATGCCGGCGAGAATGCCGTTCCGAATCCGGGGGGAGAGCGGCTGCTCGGGGCACACACTGCCTTTTATCGCCCGCTGCATTTTTTCACACGCTGCTTTTATCGTAACAGTGAAAACACTTTCTGTTAGCGAAAACAGGGTACTAATGTAGGTCTTTCGTAACAGTGAGGTTTCGTAAAGCAACGTTCAAAAAGCGGGGCACACCTGTACTGTGATTGTATCATGTTATCCTTTTGGGCCGACAGACGCTAATTTAAAAAGTAGTGATTTTTGATCATTTTGTTTTATAGTATGACTTAATAAAATTCAGACCAGTATCAAGAAGACATGAAAAGACTTGACACTGACAGAAAAAGTTATCCTGGGTGCCTGCACTGATTTTGTTCATTTACTGTCAATCAAAAGAACACGGCAGCGTACACTGGGTGAAAACTAGAAATGTTGCGGGGTGGGAACTGAACTGAAGAGACTGGGGAAGAGGAGGTTGGTTCAGAAATAGAGAAAGCTTGTAGGCAGTGCGAGAGGGAGAATAGGCAAGTGATAGAGAAGGGACGCGCTCAGACTGAAGGTTTGAGATGTGTCTATTTTAACGCAAGAAGTGTTGTGAACAAAGCAGATGAGCTTAGAGCGTGGATCAGCACTTGGAGATATGATGTGGTGGCCATTACAGAGACTTGGGTGGCACAGGGACAGGAATGGTTACTTCAAGTGCCGGGTTTTAGGTGTTTCAGAAAGGATTGGGAGGGAGGCAAAAGAGGGTGGCACTGTTGATCAGAGATAGTGTCACGGCTGCAGAAAAGGTGGACGCCATGGAGGGATTGTGTACAGAGTCTCTGTGGGTGGAGGTTAGGAACAAGAAGGGGTCAGTAACTTTACTGGGTGTTTTTTTACAGGCCGCCCAATAGTAACAGGGTTATTGAGGAGCAGATAGGGAAACAGATCCTGGAAAGGTGTAATAATAGCAGAGTTGTCGTAATAGGAGATTTTAATTTCCCAAATAGTGACTGGAATCTCCCTAGAGCCAGGGGTTTAGATGGGGTGGAGTTTGTTAGGTGTGTTCAGGAAAGTTTCTTGACACAATATGTAGATAAGCCTACAAGAGGAGAGGCTGTACTTGATTTGGTATTGGGAAATGAACCTGGTCAGGTGTCAGATCTCTCAGTGCGAGAGCATTTTGGAGATAGTGATCATAATTCTATCTCCTTTACAATAGCATTGGAGAGAGATAGGAACAGACAAGTTAGAAAAGCGTTTAATTGGAGTAAGGGGAATTATGAGGCTATCAGGCAGAAAATTGGAGGCTTAAATTGGAAACAGATGTTCTCAGGGAAAAGTACAGAAGAAATGTGGCAAATATTCAGGGAATATTTGTGTGAAGTTCTACATAAGTATGTTCCAATAAGGCAGGGAAGTTATGGTAGGGTACAGGAACTGTGGTGTACAAAGGCTGTAATAAATCTAGTCAAGAAGAAAAGAAAAGCTTACAAAATGTTCAGAGAGCTAGGTAATGTTCGAGATCCAGAAGATCATAAGGCTAACAACAGGAATTCTGCAGATGCTGGAAATTCAAGCAACACACATCAAAGTTGCTGGTGAATGCAGCAGGCCAGGCAGCATCTCTAGGAAGAGGTACAGTCGACGTTTCAGGCCGAGACCCTTCGTCAGGACTAACTGGCAGTTAGTCCTGACGAAAGGTCTCAGCCTGAAATGTCGACTGTACCTCTTCCTGGGGATGCTGCCTGGCCTGCTGCGTTCACCAGCAACTTTGATGAGATTATAAGGCTAATAGGAAGGAGTTTAAGAAGGAAATTAGGAGAGCCAGAAGGGGCCATGAGGAGGCCTTTGTGGGCAGGATTAAGGAAAACCCCAAGACATTGTACAAGTATGTGAAGAGCAAAAGGATAAGACGTGAAAGAATAGGACCTATCAAGTGTGACAGTGGGAAAGTATGTATGGAACCGAAAATAGCAGAGGTATTTAATGAATATTTTACTTCAGTATTTACCATGGAAAAAAGATCTTGGTGATTGTGGTGATGACTTGCAGCAGACTGAAAAGCTTGAGCATGTAGCTATTAAGAAAGAGGATGTGCTGGAGCTTTTGGAAAGCATCAAGTTGGATAAGTCGCCGAGACCAGATGAGATGTACCCCAGGCTTCTGTGGGAGGTGAGGAAGGAGATTGCTGAGCCTCTGGCAATGATCTTTGCATCATCAATGGGGACAGGAGAGGTTCTGGAGGATTGGAGGGTTGCGGATATTGTTCCATTATTCAAGAAAGGGAGTAGAGATAGCCCAGGAAATTATAGACTGGTGAGTCTTACCTCAGTGGTTGGTAAGTTGTTGGAGAAGATCCTGAGAGGCAGGATTTATGAACATTTGGAGAGGTATAATATGATTAGGAGTAGTCCGCATGGCTTTGTCAAGGGCAGGTCATGCCTTATGAGCCTGATTGAATTGTTTGAGGATGTGACTAAACACATTGATGAAGGAAGAGTAGTAGATGTAGTGTATATGGATTTCAGCAAGGCATTTGATAAGATACCCCATGCAAGGCTTATTGAGAAAGTAAGGAGGCATGGGATCCAAGGGGACATTGCTTTGTGGATCTAGAACTGGCTTGCCCCCAGAAGGCAAAGAGTGGTTGTAGACGGGTCATATTCTGCATGGAGGTTGGTCACCAGTGGAGTGCCTCAGGGATCTGTTCTGAGACCCCTACTCTTCGTGATTTTTATAAATGACCTGGATGAGAAAGTTGAGGGATGGGTTAGTAAGTTTGCTGATGACACAAAGGTTGGAGGTGTTGTGGATAGTGTGGAGGGCTGTCAGAAATTACAGCGGGACATTAATAGGTTGCAAAACTGGGCTGAGAAGTGGCAGATGGAGTTCAACCCTGATAAATGTGAAATGGTTCAATTTGGTAGGTTAAAAATGATGGCAGAATATAGCATTAATGGTATGACTCTTGGCAGTGTGGAGGATCAGAGGGATCTTGGGGTCTGAGTCCATAGGACACTCAAAGCAGCTGCGCAGGTTGACTCTGTGATTAAGAAGGCGTACGCTGTATTGGCCTTCATCAATCATGGAATTGAATTTAGGAGTCGAGAGGTAATGTTGCAGCTATATAGGACACTGGTCAGACCACACTTGGAGTAGTGTGCTCAGTTCTAGTTGCCTCACTACAGGAAGGATGTGGAAGCCTTTGAAAGGGTGCAGAGGAGATTTACAAGGATGTTGCCTGGATTGGGGAGCATGCCTTATGAGAATAGGTTGAGTGAACTCGGCCTTTTCTCCTTGGAGCGACGGAGAATGAGAGGTGACCTGATAGAGGTGTATAAGATGATGAGAGGCATTGATCATGTGGATAGTCAGTGGCTTTTTCCCAGTGCTGAAATGGTTGCCACAAGAGGACACAGGTTTAAGTGCTGGGGAGTAGGTACAGAGGAGATGGCAGGGGTGAGTTTTTTACTCAGGGATGGTGAGTGCATGGAATGGGCTGCCGCAACGGCGCTGGAGGCGAATAAGATAGGGTCTTTTAAGAGACCTTTAGATAGGTACATGGAGCTTAGTAAAATAGGGGGCTATAGGTAAGCATAGTAATTTCTAAGGTAGGGACATGTTCGGCACAACTCTGTGGGCCGGCGGGCCTGTATAGTGCTGTAGGTTTTCTATGTTTCTAATTCCTCCATCGATAACTAACACGCTCTAGTACACAAGAGTAAAGGAGAATAAGATAATTGTTACTCCGCTTCCGATATAGCACAAAAAAACACAATAAGCATAAAGAACAGATAAATATAAATACATATCAAGCTATGTTTATAAGCTGACTTGTGTGTCCATAAAGTGATGCTACGTACAGAAGTAACTCTACATAACGTGACTGACAGGAAATGATGGTTGTGGGTGTGGAGGGCTGGGTTAGTGAGCGACGTGTTGATCAGTTTTGCTGCTTGGGGAAGGTAACTGTTTTTGAGTCAGGTTGTCCTGGCATGGATGCTACTTGGCCTGCATTTTATTTCTGTGAGTGATCTTGTACTTTGTTTAATTATTACCTGCCTGGTTTCTCTTAGAACCAATTTCTCCTCTCGATATTATCTTTTTAGTCTCTTGCTGCAAATGCCTGGAAAAAATACCCAGTCCTCTGATCTACCACAGCATTTGCCACTCTACATACTTTAGTCTTTGATTTAATAGTTTCCGTCACGTCTTTTGTTAACTGCAGAAGGTTCCTCTTTCTCGTTGAGTCCTTTGTAATATATTTTTGCTGAGCACCATGAAATAGCTGCTGAAATACACACAGTGACCACTTTTTTTTAGATATTCCTGTACACTTGCTTGTTGATGCCAATATCTAATCAGCCAATCATGACGCAGAGACTCAATGCATAAAAGCATGTAGACCTGGTCAAGAGGTTCAGTTGTTGTTCAGACCAAATCTTAAGAATGGGGAAGAAATGTGATACAAGTGACTTTAGCCATGGAATGATTGTTAGTGCCAGACAGGGTACTTTGAGTGTCACAGATCTTCTGGGATTTTCATGTACAACAGTCTCTAGAGTTTACAGAGAACAGTTTGAAAAAGCTAAAAAAAATCCAGTGAGCAACATTTCTGTGGGTGAAAAAGCCTTGTTAATGAGAGAGGTCAGAGGAGAATAGCCAGATTGATTCAAGTTGACAGAAAGGCGGCAGTAACTCGAATAGCTGCTCAAACGACCATCTATCACCTGCTCCCATGGCTTCAAGTGACCCTGATCGGGGAGCTAAGCAGCTGCTACACCTTGCCCAAGGGTAACCTGCAGGCTACCGGAGGGAAGGAGTAGAGTCATATCTTCACCCCACCACCAAAAATGATTGGATGAGAGAATTAAATGTAACGTTTCCAATTTTACAGATGTACAGAACTGAGGGGGAATATGAGCTATGCGGTAGATGATTTAGGCACGTTCGGTAGGTAGGCAGATAAATGATCTGCAGTTTAAGTCAGAGCCATAGAACAATACAGCCCAGAACAGGCCCTTTGGCCTATCTAATCCATGCTGAACTGCCGAGTCATATTGACCTGCACCTGGACCATTGCCCTCCATAGCTTTCGCTGGCAGCTCGTTCCACACTCTCACCATCCTCTTGACTGAAGAAATCCCCTTTAAACATTTCACCTTTCACCCTTCACCCATGACCTCTAGTTATTGTCTCACTCAACCTCAGTGGAAAGAGCCTCCTTGCATTTACCCTATCTACCTGCCTCATAATTTTGTATATTTCTATCAAATCTCCCCACATTCTCCTACACTGCAGGGAATAAAATCCTAACCAATTCAACCCTTCCCTATAACTCAGGACCTCAAGTCCTAACAACATCCTTGTAAGTTTTCTCTCCACTATTTCAATCTTATTTATATTTTTCCTGTAGGTGGGTGACCAAAACTGTACACAATACTCCAAATTAGGCCCCACCAACAATATAATTTCAACATAACATCCCAACTCCTGGACTCAATACATTGATTTATTAAGGCCAATGCCCAGAAATTTCTTTATGATCCTATCTACCTGTGATGCCACTTTAAAGGAATTATGGATTTGTTCTGCCACACTCCTCAGTGCCCTACTTCTCAATGTGAAAGACCTACTCTTGTTGGTCATCCCAAAGTGCAACCCCTCACACTGTCTGCATTAAATTCTTTCTGCCATTTTTCAGCCCATTTTTCCAGCTGGTCCAGATCCCGCTGCATGCTTTGATAGTCCTCCTTGCTATCCACTACCCCCCCCCCCACCCCAATCTTGGTCTCATCCGCAAATTTACTGATCCATTTTACCACATTAGCATCCATGTCATTGATATAGATGACAAACAACAACAGACCCAGCATCAGTGCCTGTGGCACACTGCTAGTCTCAGGTCTTCAGAGGCAACCATCTACAACCACTTTGTGATTTCTTCCACAAAGCCAACAACAGAACAACATTAGCTATCCTCCAATCCTCCAGCAGCTTGCCTATGGCTAAGGATGTTTCAGATACCTCTGCTAGGGCCCCACAGGGTCTGAGGGAACACTTTATCAGGCCTGGAGATTTGTCCACTCTGATTTGCCTCAGAACAGCAAATACTGTGATTTGTATAGGGTCCATGACTTCACTACTGCATTGCCTCACATCTCTAGACTCTGTGACTGGCTCCTGAGTGAATACAGCTTGAAAAAATTCACAAGATCACCCCCATCTCTTTCAGTTCCAACCACAGATGACCACTCTGATCTTCCAGAGGACCAATTTTGTCTGTTGCTATCTTTTGCTTTTAGTATATTTATAGAAGTCCTCAGCATTCTCCTTCAGCTTCTCTGCTGAAGCAACCTCATGTCTTCTTTTTGCCCTCCTGATTTCATTGTGTTCTCCTGCATTTCTTATGTTCAAGTACCTCACCTGCCTTAACCTGCAATGCACCTCCTTCTTTTTCAAAGTTCAAAGTAAATTTATTTTCAAAGTATCTATATGTCACCATTTACAACCCTGAGATTCATTTTCTTGTGGGCATTCACTGTAACTACGAGAAACACAATAGAATCAATGAAAGGACACACAATAGGACAGACAAACAACCAGTGTGTAAAAGACAACAAAACTGTGCAAATACAAAACAACAAAAAAGAAATAATAATAATAAATAAGAGATCAAGAGTCCATAGGATGTGGGAACAGTTCAGTGATAAAGTGAGTGAAGTTGAGAGAAGTTATCCCCTCTGGTTTAAGAGCCTGAAGATTGTGGGGTAATAACTGTTCTTGTACCTGGTGATGAGGGTCCTGAGGCTCCTGTACCTTCTTCCTGATGAAATTGGTGAGAAGACTGCTGTGTCCTGTGATGGAAGAGTTCAAGACCATTGGACAGCCTCAGAATAGAGGGGTGTATTCTTTTAGAATGGAGATGAGGAGGAATTTCCTCAGTGGTGAATCTGTGGAATTCTTTACCACAGGCAGCTGTGAAGGCCAAATCTTAATGTATATTTAAGACAGAGGTTGATAGATTCTTGGTTAGTCAGGGCATGAAGGGATATGGGGAGAAGGCAGGAGATTGGGGCTGAGAGGAAAATTGGATCAGCTATGATGAAATGGCAGAGCAGACTCGATGGGCCAAATGGCCTAATTCTGCTCCTATATCTTATGGTCTTGTGGATTAAGAAGATGACTTGGGTGGTGGGGCCCTTGATGATGGATGCTGTTTTCCTGCAACAGCGCTCCATTTAGATGTGCTCGAGTAGTGGAGAGGGCTTTACCCCTGATGGACTGGGCTGTATCCATTACTCTTTATAGGATTTTCTGTTCAAGGGCATTGGTGTTCTCATACTAGGCCATGATTCAACTAGTGAATGTACTGTCTGCTGCACATCTGTAGAAGTTTGTCAAAGTCATTCTGAACCTTCACAAACTTCTAAGGAAGTAGAGGTGCTGCCATGCTTTCTTTGTAATTGCTCTTGCATGCTGAGCTCAGAACAGGTCCTCTGAAATGATAACACTGAGGACTTTAAAGTTGCTGACCCTCTCCACTTCTGATCCTCCAGTGAGGATTAGCTCATGGACATCTGGTTTCTTCCTCCAAAAGTCAATAATCACCTTCTTGGTGTTGCTGACATTAACTGAGAGGCTGTGACACCACTCAACCAGGTTTTCAATCTCCCTCACCTTTGATTCAGCCAATGAGAGTGGTGTCACCAACAACCTTAAGTATGGCATTGGAGCTGTGCTTGGTCTGTCAGTCATAAATGTAAAGCGAGTAGAGCAAGGGGCTAAGCACACAGCCTTGTAGTGCACCTATACTGATTGAGATTGTGCTGGAGATGTTATTGGCTGTCCGAACTAACTGGGGTCTGCAAGTGAGGAAACCGAGAATCAAATTGCACAAGGAGGTATTGAGGCCAAGGTCTTGAAGCTATGGATTAGTTTTGAGGGGTGCTTGTACTGAGTGCTGAGCTGTAGTTGATAAGGAGCATCCTGATGTATGCATCTTTGCTGTGCAGGTGTTCCAGGTTTGAGTGAAGAGCCAGTGAAATGACATTTGTCAGGGACCTGTTGTGTTGGTAGGTAAATTAGAGCAGATCCAAGTTGCTTCTCGGGCAGGAGTTGATGTGTTTCATCACCAACCTCTCAAGACGTTTCATCACAGTGGATGTAGTGCTACAAGGTGATAGTCATTGATGTAGGTTACCATGTTCTTAAACTGCTGTATCTTTGAAACCTGGGCCTCAATATCTCTTGAAACCTGTTCTATAAACCTGTTGTCCTTGTCTTTTATTCTAATAGGAACATATTTGAGAGAGGAACTCTACTCTCAAAATTTCACTTTTGAAGGCTTCCCACTTACCAAGTACAACTTTTCCCCACTGATTTTGAGGGGAAAAATCACAGGTGTACTCTGCACTGTCTGCCTATCCATTTCCCCCTTCTGACCGTTACCCAGTTACCTGTGTTCTGCACCTTCTATGTAACTACAGTGCCTATAAAAAGTATTCACCATCCCCCTTGGAAATGTTCATATTTTCTTATTTTACAATATTGAATTACAGTGGATTTAATTTGGCTTTTTTAACACTGATCAACAGAAAAAAAATTCTTCCACGTCAAAGTGAAAACTGATCTCTACAAAGTGATCTAAATTAATTACAAAAATAAAACACAAAATTATTGATTGCATAAATATTCACCCCTTTCAAGTCAGTATTTAGTAGGTGCACCTTTGGTAGCAATTACAGCCTTGAGTCTGTGTGGATAGGTCTCTATCAGCTTTGCACATCCAGACACTGCAATTTTCCCCCTTTCTTCTTTACAAAACTGCTCAAGCTCAGTCAAATTGCATGGGGATTGTGAATGAACAGCCCCAGCCACAAATTCTCAACTGGATTGAGGTCTGGACTCTGACTTGGCTGCTCCAGGACATTAACATTGCTGTTCTTAAGCCATTCCAGTGTAGCTTTGGCTTTATGCTTGGAGTCATTGTTTTGCTGGAAAACAAATCTTCTCCCAAGTCACAGTTTTCTTGCAGACTGCTTCAGGTTTTCCTCCAGGATTTCCCTGTATTTTGCTGCTTTCATTTTACCCTCTACCTTCACAAGCCTTCCAGGGCCTGCTGCAGTGAAGCATCCCCACAGAATAATGCAGCCACCACCATGCTTCACAGTAGGGATGGTATGTTTTTGATGATTTGCAGAGTCTTGCTTACGCCAAAGATAGTGTTTAGTCTGATGGCCAAAAAGCTCAATTTTGGATTCATCAGACCATAGAACATTCTTCAGCTGACTTTACGAGTCTCTCACGTGCCTCCTGGCAGATTCTAGTCGAGATTTCACGTGTTTATTCAATAGTGGCTTTCTCTTTGCCACTCTCCTGTAAAGCTGCGACTGGTGAAGCACCCGGATAACAGTTGTTTTATGTGCAGTCTCTCCCATCTCAGCCACTGAAACTTGTAACTCCAGAGATGTCATGGGTCTCTTGGTGGCCTCCCTCATTAGTCCCCTTCTTGTACAGTCACTCAGTTTTTGAGGACGACCTGCTCCAGACAGACTTACAGCTGTGCCATAGTCTTTCCATTCCTCGATGATTGACTTAACTGTACTCCAAGGGGTATTCAGTGACTTGGAAGTTTTCTTGTTTCCATCTCCTGAATTACGCTTTTCAATAATCCTTTTGTGGAGTTGCTTGGAGTGTTTTTTTGTCTTCATGGTGTAGTTTTTGCCAGGATACTGACTCACCAGCAGTTGGACCTTCCAGATACAGGTGTATTTTTACTACTATCAATTGAAACACCTTGACTGCACACAGGTCTCCAAAAACAGATCTCCATTTAACTAATTGGACTTCTAAAACCAATTGGCTGCAGCAGTGATGATTTGGTGTGTCATTTTAAGGGTGGGCACGTGGAATTCGAGCCCCAGCTGAGGCAGCGTGTTGTGTCCTTGAGCAAGGCACTTAATCACACAGTGCTCTGCGCAACACTGGTGCCAAGCTGTATGGGTCCTTAATGCCCTTCCCTTGGACAACATCGGTGTCGTGGAGAGGGGAGACTTGCAGCATGGGCAACTGCCGGTCTTCCATACAACCTTGCCCAGGCCTGCGCCCTAGAGAGTGAAGACTTTCCAGGCGCAGATCCATGGTCTCGCAAGGCTAACGGATGCCTTTAAGGTGTGGGGGGGGGGGGGTGAAAACTTAAGCAATGAATTCGTACCCCCTCCGTTATTTATTTCTATGCACACATTCTTTCTCTCTCTCTCCTTTTTCTCCCTCTGTTCCTTTCACTATACCCCTTGCCCATCCTCTGGGTTTTTTCCTCCCCCCTCCCCCTTTTCTTTCTCCCTAGGTCTCCTGTCCCATGTTCCTCTAGTCCAGCTCTTGGCTCCATCCCTCCCTCTCCTGTCTTCTCCTATCATTTTGGATCTCCCCCTCCCCCTCCCACTTTCAAATCTCTTACTAGCTCTTCTTTCAGTTAGTCCTGACGAAGAGTCTCGGCCCGAAACGTCGACTGTACCTCTTCCTAGAGATGCTGCCTGGCCTGCTGCGTTCACCAGCAACTTTGATGTGTGTTGCTTGAATTTCCAGCATCTGCAGAATTCCTCGTGTTTGAATTATTTTGTGTTTTATCTTTGTAATTAATTTAGATCACTTTGTAGAGATCTGTTTTTACTTTGACACAAAAGTCTTTTCCTGTTGTTCAGTGTCAAAAAAGCCAAATGAAGTCCACTGTGATTCAATGTTGTAAAACAATAAAAAAAATGAAGGGGTGCGAATACTTTTTATAGGCACTGTACCTCTCTATCTGTCCTTTCGATCAACCCTTCAGCCTCATGAATGATCCAGAGTTCATTCAGCTCCAGCTCCAGCTCCAGCTCCAATTCCTTAACACAGTCTGTTAGAAGCTACAGCTGGATAGCTGGTCTTCCTGCCTTCCCACATCCTGCAGAAGGAGCATTCTTGTATCCTGTCTAGTATATCCACTGCTCTAAATGAGGGATGATAGATTAGGAAAGGAGGAACCTAGATGTCTTTGTACACCAGTCATTGAAGGCAAGTACTCAGAATCACCAAGCAGGTATATTACCTGTCATTGTTGGGGAATTTGAGCAGAGGAATTTTTCCCACAGCAGTCATAAGGCTTTCATGTAAGAATTCTTTAAGGGCTGCATCAAAGTTTTGTCAGTTATGCAACAAACGTATTGGGACTCAGTTCAGAAATAGCAGAGGTACTTAACGAATACGTTACTTCAGAATTCACTGTGGAAAAGGATCTTGGTGATTGTAGTGATGACTTACTGCAGACTGAAAAGCTTGAACATGTAGATATTAAGAAAGAGGATGTGCTGGAGCTTTTGGAAAGCATCAAGTTGGATAAGTCGCCGGGACCGGATGAGATGTAACCCAGGCTACTGTGGGAGGCGAGGGAGAAGATTGCTGAGCCTCTGGCGATGATCTTTGCATCGTCAATAGGGACGGGAGAGGTTCCGGATGATTGGAGGGTTGCAGATGTTGTTCCTTTGTTCAAGAAAGGGGGTAGAGATAGCCCAGGAAATTATACACCAGTGAGTCTTACTTCAGTGGTTGGTAAGTTGATGGAGAAGATCCTGAGAGGCAGGATTTATGAACATTTGGAGAGGTATAATGTGATTAGGAATAGTCAGCATGGCTTTGTCAAGGGCAGGTCGTGCCTTTCGAGCCTGATTGAAATTTTTGAGGATGTGACTAAACACATTGATGAAGGAAGAGTAGTAGATGTAGTGTATATGGATTTCAGCAAGGCATTTGATAAGGTACCCCATGCAAGGCTTATTGAGAAAGTAAGGAGGCATGGGATCCAAGGGGACATTGCTTTGTGGATCCAGAACTGGCTTGCCCACAGAAGGCAAAGAGTGGTTGCAAACAGGTCATATTCTGCATGGAGGTCGGTCACCAGTGGAGTGCCTCAGGGATCTGTTCTGGGACCCTTGCTCTTCATGATTTTTATAAATGACCTGGGTGAGGAAGTGGAGGGATGGGTTAGTAAGTTTGATGACACAAAGGTTGGAAGTGTTGTAGATAGTGTGGAGGGTTGTCAGAGGTTACAGCGGGACATTGATAGGATGCAAAACTGGACTGAGAAGTGGCAGATGGAGTTCAACCCAGATAAGTGTGAAGTGGTTCATTTTGATAAGTCAAATATGATGGCAGAATATAGTATTAATGGTAAGACTCTTGGCAGTGTGGAGGATCAGAGGGATTGTGGGATCCAAGTCCATAGGACGCTCAAAGCAGCTGCGTAGGTTGACTCTGTGGTTAAGAAGGCGTACGCTGTATTGGCCTTCATCAATCGTGAAATTGAAATTAGGAGCCGAGCGGTAATGTTGCAGCTATATAGGACACTCGTTAGACCCCATTTGGAGTACTGTGCTCAGTTTTGGTCACCTCACTACAGGAAAAATGTGGAAGCCATAGAAAGGGTGCAGAGGAGATTTACAAGGATGTTGCCTGGATTGGGGAGCATGTCTTATGAGAATAGGTTGCGTGAACTCGGCCTTTTCTCCTTGGAGCAACAGAGGATGAGAGGTGACCTGATAGAGATGTATAAGATGATGAGAGGCATTGATCGTGTGGATAATCAGAGGCTTTTCCCAGGTCTGAAATGGTTGCCACAAGAGGACACAGGTTTAAGGTGCTTGGGAGTAAGTACAGAGGAGATGTCAGGGGTAAGTTTTTTACTCAGAGAGTGGTGAGTGCGTGGAATGGGCTGCCGGCAACGGTGGTAGAGGTGGATATGATAGGATCTTTTAAGAGACTTTTGGATAGGTACATGGAGCTTAAAAAAAATAGAGGGCTATAGGTAAGCCTGTTAATTTCTAAGGTAGGGACATGTTTGGCACAACTTCGTGGGCCAACGGACCTGTATTGTGCGGTAGGTTTTCTATGTTCTGTGTTTCTATGGATCACAATTGAAAACCACTGTCTTAATTTTTCAGGACAGGTCAGCTTTACAAACTGTTCTAACAGTCCTGTTAAGCAGCAATTGAATCCCAGGTCATTTTCTGATGTCCATGCTTTTGCACTAGCATGTGGACCAGTTTTCTGTGATGTTCTACTCTCGTCTGCATTCATAGGTGAATAACTTTCCTTTTGTAAACCCATGATTCAGGAGATATCCAAGTTCAAGTTTATTGTCATTCAACTGTACACATGTATACCACCAAACTGTAGACTTGTGTACCACCAGGTTGGTGATGCTTATTTAAAAAGAGAGCTTCGCGGGCATTTGGCCATTTCAGAGTCCCTATCAGAGGCAGGAGCACTGCAAACTAAATGAAAGTACAAGAGGGACAGGCGGAGCGGCCATTGTCGGGAGTAGGCCAGTGGCGAGAGTAGAAGTGTCAGGCTTTGGCTCAGAGAAGACATTGGCTCTGGGTAGGCTTATGTTAAGATTTTCTTTTTGTTTTTCTGTTACTCTACCTGATATAGTAAATGGCCGCTATGTGTTCTTCATGCAGGCTATTGGGGTCCTGGGAAGCCCAGAGTCTCCCAAGGAACTACATCTGCGTAAAGTGCATCCGGCTGCAGTTCCTTGAAGACCGTGTTCGGGATCTGGAGCAGCAGCTGGATGACCTTCAGCTTGTACGGAAGAGTGAGGAGATAATCGATCAGAGTTACAGAGAAGTAGTCACCCCAAAGTTGCAAGAGACGAGTAGCTGGGTGATTGTCAGGAGGAATAGAAGGAGGTCCTGGAAAGAGACTTTAGAGAGGTAGGTAGGAAGCTGAGAAGCAGGACCTCCAGGGTAGTATTTTCTGGATTGCTGCCTGTGCCACGTGCCAGTGAGGGTAGAAACAAGATGATTTAGCAGATAAATGTGTGGCTGAGAAGCTGGTGCAGGGGGCAGGACTTCAGATTCTGGGGGAGGTATGACCTGTTCAAAAGTAACAGGTTGCACCTGAACCCGAAGGGGACCAATATTCTCGCGGGCAGGTGTATTAGAGCTGTTAGGGAGGGTTTAAACAAATTTGGCAGGAGGATGGGAACGGGAGTGATAGGGCTCAGGGTAGGATAGATGGTTACAAAGTAAAGATAGCATACAGTCAGACTGTCAGGAAGGGCAGGCAGGTGATGAGACATAGTTGCAGTCAACAGGGTGAGTATTAGAACATCAGGGATGCAAAATCAAAAAGGGTAGCAAATACGGTACTCAGGGTGCTGTATCTCAATGTACGGAGTATAACAAATAAGGTGGAAGATCTTGTTGTACTATTACAGATTGCCAGGTATGATGTTGTGTCTGAAGCGTGGCTGAAGGATGGTTGTAGTTGGGAGCTGAATGTCCAAGGGATAGGAAGGTAGGCAGAGGGGGTGGCGTGGCTCTGCTGATAAAGAATGGCATCAAATCAGGAGAAAGATGTGACATAGGATCTAAAGATGTTGAATCCTTGTGGGTTGAGTTGAGAAACTGCAAGGGTAAAAGGACCCTGATGGCAGTTATGTACAGGCCTCCCAACAGTGGCTGGGATGTGAACCACAGGTTACAACAGGAAATAGGAAAAAGCATATCAGAAGGGTAATGTTATTATAGTCATGGAAGATTTTAATACACAGGTCAATTGGGAAAATCAGGTTGGTAATGGATCTCAAGAGAGTGAGTTTGTTGAATGCCTGAGAAATGGCTTTTTAGAGCAGTTTGTCGTTGAGCCTACTAGAGGATCAGCTATACTGGATTGGGTGTTATGTAATGAACCAGAGGTGATTAGGGATCTTAAGGTAAAAGAACCCTTAAGAACCAGTGATCACAATATAATTGAGTTCAACTTGAAATTTGATATGGAGAAAGTAAAGTCTGATGTAACAGTATTTCAGTGGAGGAAGGGAATTTACATTGGTATGAGAAAGGAGTTAGCCAAAGTCAATTGGAAGGAGCTGCTGACAGGGATGTCAGCAGAGCAGCAATGGCGTGCGTTTCTGGGAAAAATGAGGAAGGTGCAGAACGTGTATTCCAAAAGTGAAGAAATACCCGAGGCAAAATAGTACAACCGTGGCTGACAAAGTAAAAACAGAAGTTAGGGCGTACAACAAAGCAAAAATTAGTGGGAAGGTAAAGGATTGGGAAGTTTTTAAAAACCTACAGAGAATCATTAGAAGAGAAAAGATGAAATATAAAAGCAAGCTAGCAAATAATATCAAAGTGGATAGTAAAAACATTTTCAAGTATATAAAAGATAAAAGAGAGATGAGAGTGGATATAGGACCGCTAGAAAATGAGACAGGAGAAATAATAACAGGAGACAAGGAGATGGCAGATGAACTAAATGAGTATTTTGCATCAGTCATCAGTGTAGAAGACACTCGCAGTGTGCCTGATGTTCTAGTGTGTGAAGGAAGAGAACTGGGTGCAGTTACTATTACAAAGAGAAGGTGCTCAAAAAGCTGAAAGACCTAAAAATACATAAGACACCCAGACCAGATGAGCTGCACCCTAGGGTTCTGAAAGAGGTAGCATTAGAGATTGTGGCGGCATTGGAAATGATCTTTCAAAATTCATTGGACTTTGGCATGATGTCAGAGGACTGGAAAATTGCAAATGTCCTCCACTCTTTAAAAAAGGAAGAAGGCAGCAGAAAGGAAATTATAGAGCAGTTAGCCTGATCTCTGTGGTTGAGAAGATGTTAGAGTCAATTGTTAAGGATGAGGTGATGGAGTACGTGGTGACACAGGACAAGATAGAACAAAGGTAGCATGGTTTCCTTAAGGGAAAATCTTGCCTGATTAACCTGTTGGAATTCTTTGAGGGGATTACAAGTAGGATAGATAAAGGGGATGCAGTGGATGTTGTATATTCAGACTTTCAGAAGGCCTTTGAAAAGGTGCCACATATGAGGCTGCTACCAAATTAAGAGCCCATAGTATTACAGGAAATTTACTAAGATGGTTAGAGCATTGGCTGATTGGAAGAGGGCAGTCAGTGGGAATAAAAGGATCCTTGTCTGGTTGGCTGCCAGTGACTAATGGCGTTCCACAGGGGTTGGTGTTGGGACCACTTCCTTTTATGCTGCATATCAGTGATTTAAATAACGGAATAGATGGCTGTGTTGCCAAGTTTGCAGAGTATATGAAGATTGTTGGAGGGGCAGGTAGTGTTGAGGAAACAGGTAGGATGCAGAAAGACTTAGATTAGGAGAATGGACAGGTAAGTGGCGAATGAAATATAATGTTGGAAAATGCATGATCATGCACTTTGGTAGTAGAAATAAATGTACAGACTATTTTCTAAATGGGGAGAAAATCCAAAACTCTGAGATACAAAGGGACTTGGGAGTCTTTGTGCAGAACACCCTAAATGTTAACTTGCACGTTGAGTTGGTGGTAAGGAAGGCAAATGCAATGTTAGCATTCATTTCAAGAGGTCTAGAATATGAGACCAGGGATGTGAGAAAAGATGTGCTGGCATTGGAGAGGAAAGGAGGTTCACAAGGATGATTCCAGGAATGAAAGGGTTATCATACGAGGAACATTTGATGGCCCTGGGTCTGTGCTCGCTGGAATTTAGAAGAATGTTGGTGGGGTGGATCTCATTGAAGCCTTTCGAATGTTGAAAGGACTAGACAGAGTAGATGTGGAAAGGATGTTTCTTGTACTATTACAGATTGCCAAGTGTGATGTTGTGGCCTCCCTACTCTTAAATTCAATCCCTCTAGCAATGAAAGCCAACATTCCATTTGCCTTCTTGATAGCCTGCTGCACCTTCAAACCAACCTTTTGTGACTCATGAACAAGCACTCCCAAGTCCTTCTGCAAAGCAGCATGCTGCAATCTTTTACCTTTTAAATAATAATCTAATCTTCCATTTTTCCTTCCAAGGTGGATGACCTCACATTTACCAACATTGTATTCCGTCTGCCCACTCACTTAACCTATCTATATCTCTCTGCAGACTCTCCATATCTTCTGCACAATTTGCTTTTCCACTTAGTTTAGTATCATCAGCAAACTTGGATACACTACGCTCGGTCCTCTCTTCCAGACGGTTAATGAATATTGTGAACAGTTGCGGGCCCAGCACCGACCCCTTCAGCACACCGCTCACCACTGATTACCAATCAGAGTAACATTTGTGTATCCCAACTCTCTGCTTTCTATTATACACAGTACATATAACTCACACACAACATATAAAGTGTTATTAATCACAAATTTTCAAACAATAAAATATATCTCAGAAGACTGACGTTTAGCATAAGGTGTGTTTACAGCACGTTAAAACGTAAACAGTGTAATGCTGCAAGCATGTGATGAGACCTGGGTGGTGGTAGAGAGTTCAATAGTCTCATGTCCTGGGAGAATAGGTTTTTCCCCATCCTAACAGTCCCTGTCCTAATGCCATGGTACCTCCTGTTGGTTGGCCATTAAAAAAGATTGTGGGATAGATGGGGGAGAGTCTTGACAATGCTAATATCTGACATTTTACTTACGGCACAGGAGATGTGTTTAACTGGGCTAGCACTACTTACTAGACTTAAGAGCTCAAATCATTAGAAAAAAAAATGCCATGGTCCTCACCTTCCTGTTGACCACAGATGTTATTTTATTTTTTATTCAAACCCTAGAACAATCGCAGTTTTGTCCCAACTTCTGTTTGGAAGCATCAATCACTTTGTCAGTTATCAAATCCCTGCATGATCAAACATGGAGAATTCTACGTCTCACTCAAACTATAAGACAGACATTATGGTAGCGTAGCAGTTGGCACAAAGCTTTACAGTGCAGGATCTACAACACCAAAGGCACGGGCTGAGAAGCGTTACTGTCCATAAATCAACCCCCCCTCTGCATCAGTTCTGTCATTTTTGAATTTAATTCCTGGTTTTCCACATCCAGCTCGCACTCTGACATGGACGTTGCTGTCCTTGTATTTACTCTCCTCTTGTGTTCTTTCCCATTCAGCTTGCCCTCCTCTGTGTTCACAGATTCTGTCCTGGCTGACTGGTTTGTTCCTGTTCTCTTGCAGTGTTTCTCCTTTAAGCTTCAAGTTCAAGTTTATTGTGATTCAAACATACACATGTATACAGCTAAGCAAAATATCAGTCCTCTGCGGCCAAGGTGCCAAACAGAGTACATATGTATAGTCACACATAGCCAATGCACCACCAGCACCAGCCTACCTGCCACCCAAGACGTACATATATGCAGAAAGGTGCTGGAAATGGGCTACTGATATCATGAAGGATCCTACCCACCATCCTCATCAACTGTTTGTCCCACTTCCATCAGGGAGGAAGCTATGTAGTTTCCACACCAAGACCACCAGACTCAAAAACAGCTATTTTCCCCAAGCAGTAAGACTGATCAACACCTCCGCCCACTCACCCACCCACCCACCCACACCTCCACACCCCCAACCACCACTACTTATGGTATTGATGACAGAGACGCCTTGCGGTTGCTAGCCTTTAACTTAGCACGAACTCCAGCACTACACGGTTCCATTTTCCCCCACACTGCCTCTGGTGCCTCCTCTTCTGGGTGACTGTATCAGGCAATGCCGCAGTATGAGGGCGTGATCCATGCAGTAACCCAAGGCTATGCAGCTCCTATGCTGTCTGTTTCACACATCAACCAAACTTACAGTATTTTGTATTATTAATGTCCAACAAGGTCTTGCAATCAAGAAAAAAGTGTAAAACAACATTTGCACTATTTGTTGTATCTGGAGAGACCGATGCAACAAAGCACATCACCACCTTATTGGAAAACTTTCCCTTCCAGTTGCCCATTGCACCACCATGTGGTAGAGTGGTGTTTTACTCTGTTCTCAGATTTCACAGGTTTACAGATAAAAATGCTTCCAATTCATTAATGACAGCAATATTGATTGGCAGCTCAGTCAATTAACTCTTAACAGCAAGCCTCATAAAAGAATGAACTGTTGGAGAAGAAGGGTCGAGATCGAATTAATAACAGTTCTGACCAGAATCCAGGCCATGCTGTCTTCTGGCTGTGGCCATTAGGAAGGACGTACAGGAACCTGAGGTCCCACATCACCAGGTTCAGGAACATTTATTACCCTACAACCATCAGGCTCCTGAACCGGCATGGATAACTTCATTCTCCTCAACCGTAAACTAATTCTACAACCTATGGACTCACTTCCAAAGACTACCACTCATGTTCTTGATATTATTTATTTCTTCCTTATTAATTTTTTTATATTTTTGCACAGTTTGTCGTCTCCTACACATTGGTTGTCTGTCTTTGTTGCACCAGAAGAATATAAGACATAGGGGGTAGAATTAGGCCAATCGGGCCATCAAGTCCACACCGCCATTTCGTCATGGATGATTATCCCTCTGAAAACCATTCTCCTGCCTTAGCCCCATAACCTTTGCCCTTACTAATTAAGAACCTTTCAACTATCGCTCTAAATATACCCAATGACTTGGCCTCTACAACCATCTGTGTAATGAATTCCACAGATTCATCACCCTTTTTGTGCAGTTTCTCAGTGATTCTATTGTGTTTCTTGGTATCTATTGTGAATGCCCACAGGAAAATGAATCTCAGGGTTGCACCTGATGACACTTGTACGTTGACAATACATTTACTCTGAACTTCGGACTTGCAACTACAAAATAAAATTGTTGAGTTGGAGACAGAATTCACTTTGGGAAAGTGTGGCAGGGCTTTGACTAACTGAACATTCAGGCTATGATTACGTACAACAAGCTGATTAAAAAGGAAGGAAATTTACATAGAAATAGAACATAGGAAATAGGTGCAGGAGTAGGCCATTCGGCCCTTTGAGCCTGCACCGCCATTTATTATGATCATGGCTGATCATCCAACTTTATTAAAGATTCCACTGACACACCAAAATACCAGGATGGTAATCTGATTTCAAAAGACTGTATCATTCCACACAGGCATAGGAGAATAAGGGGTAATTTTAAACACTAATTATGAGACACATGTAAAAGGGTGATGGTAAATCTTCTCCTCGGGGTAAAGTGTGAAAGGGAGAAGATTTAAAAAGGACCTGAAGAGTAACTTTTCCGTGCAGAGGGCGATGAGTACACCCACTTTATTAGGTACAGAAGTAGACGAATAAACTCGTCTTGGGCTTCCAGCTTGAAGCCCGAGAAGAGTTTATTTGTCATATACACCAGGAAAACACTGGATTCTTTCTCATAACACTGTTGTAACGTGGTTATTTGAGTTACTGTTGCCATCCTGCCAGCTTGAATCAGTGACCTCATTAATAGGCCTGAAACATCAACTATTTACTGTCTTCCATAGATGCTGCCTGGCCAGCTGAGTTCCTCCAGCATTTTGTGTGTGTGTTGCTTCATTAATAAGGTGTTTTCACCTACAGAACTGCCACGCACAGGATGTATTATTTTCTGTAAATTCTACTGGAGTTCAACAACTTCTGAGGTACTCAAACCACCCCATCTGGCACCAACAATCATCCCACAGTCAAAGTCACTTAGATTACATTTCTGTTCCCCATTCTGATGTTTGGTCTGAACAACAACTGACCAGGTCTGCATGCTTTTATGCATTAAGTTGCTGCCACATGATTGGCTGATTAAATATTTGCATTAACGAGCAGGTGTACAAATGTGCCAAATAAAGTGGCCACTGAGTGTTTATGGAATGAGCTTGATAAAGTTTAAGGGAAAGGGAGATTCTCAAGATTCCTGTAAACAATGGATTCAGTACTGACTATGTCTGTGACTGCAGTGTATTTGAATAATGTCTCACAGCTGCCTTCTTTGGAGCAAGATAATTCAAGTTTGCCCAGATCCACATCAGATGTCTCTGGGCTTTTCACACCTTTTGATTTTGACAAAAAGCAGTGCCTAATGGAAATTAGACAGAACATTCCTTTCTTAATTAAAGCATAAATTTGACAAATGTTCTTACCTTTGTAATTAAGTTGTGACTCCAGCAAACCAGGTAGGACATTCTTTTCCTTAATTAAGGTGGCCGGAGTGTCTAACAAATTGATTGTACTTTTGTATCAATAGTCCATTGACTTGACCGGAATGGTTATCAAACTGATTGTTCTTTTGTATCGGTGGCCTTATAACTTCTGACAATTCTGACATCGTGCAGTGAACTTGTAGAACCGCCGGGGAGATGAGACAGGGTCTCTCCCTGATGTCGGATCTAAGTTCACTCACCGGCTGAGCTCGAAGAAATAAACAGTTGAAAAGATAAGTAACGATCTTTTTATGCTGTCGTTATTTGATCTAGCAAAGTTACGTTTACAAGCTGCCAGAGGAAGTGGTTAAGAGAGGTACAATAGTATCATTAGAGAAGAATTTGGATAGCTACATGGAGGAGCAAGGCTTAGAGAGGAATGGGACACACAAGAAATTAGGACTAGCTGGGTGGCGCTGTGGTCAGCAAGGACTGGTTGGGCCAAAGGCCCGTATCTGTGCCATATAGCTGTACACGCTAAATTGCCTGCTAAATTTCCAAAAGTATTTTCATGAGGCCTGTGAATTAGTCGCTGTTAATGTGCATGATTAACATGATCGAGTTGTAGATGCGAACTGGAAAAGAGCTTGAATCGTGTTGATATGTTGCTATGAGCATCAGCAGACCACCCCTCACCACGGCCAACCCCACTACTACGTCCTCAACCCACCCCGTCCATTACCACACCGGCCCCACTGAAACCTTCAACCACCACTGTCCTGCCAAAGCCACACTTGCCATCACAGCCCTAGCAATGGACACCAGCAGAGAACACTCCTCATTCTAAATCATGGCTCAGATTTAGCTGTACATTTTTAGATGTGTAATGCCCTGGGTAAGATTTCTACTGCTATGCTATGAGGTATTTTTAATTTAATAGTTTTCTGTAAAAGCAGTTTGTCCTGCTAGTATGTGTTCTTTGGCTTTGGTTAAGGATAAGAAGCCATGTTGTCCAGCTTAGCAATGTGGTGTCAGCCATCCGAGGTTGTCTTGGTACACGTCGTAACTTTCTGCCCAGTAGAACATTCAAGAGACTTGGGCAGATGAGATTTCTGAAAGACAGAAGGAATTCTAGTTTGAGATCTTTTGGTGGGAGCTTCGGAGCAGGGCACAAGGAAAGATTTAAAATGCCGCTCGAAGGAGAGACCCCATTATAAGAAGTGCTTTGTGTATAAGAATGGTTCAAAGGACGAAGTGCCAATACCGCTGAGTTAGCCAGTTCATTCCGAGATGGTCTTCGAGGGAAGTTCAAACCGCGACTGGTGTCTTTCATGCAGAACATGGGTTCAGCATGTGAGTAAGCGATACACCCAATTACTCCAGAAATGAGCTCCAGCATTTATGTGCACATTGGACTGGTTTAACTTTTTATTTTTATTTTCTTTTTCTGTTAATTGTTTGATAACGTGGAAAAATTGGTAAATATACTATTTATAATTATAAGCTGGTGTATACTCTGTCATTTCTTGGCGACCTGTGATTGTGTATGGGGCCGTATTTACATAGCATGTGTTACCATCAGTGTTCCTTACTCAGTGCTTCCCAACTTTCCTGTTTGGTTGAACCCCAATCATACTGACTGCAGATGTATATTGCTTATGAAAGGTGGCCTTCCCACTGCTCAGTCATGTGGCTGTTAGCAGGGTTAGCTAACGAGCCAAGTTGGTGTATGGGCCCCAGTGAGAGGGTTGCATTTGAGGGGGCTCGTCCTGGATTTTGAATGCTGTATAAGGATTGATTAAGCCGTTTATTTGTGTGTTTATTAGTACGTTATTATGGTTGCCATGGGATTAAGGTCTGGTGCAGTGCAAATTCCTGATGAACTGCTACTTAAAGTGCTGAGTGTTGGGGAAGTTACACTGAATGGCATTTTGACCAGTCAGCTAGTACGGATGTCGTATTAATCCAGGCTGTCAGTGATGTGACTGAAGTCACGGTGCCCAATAGAATGGGCAGCTTGAGAGGTAGGGCTATATCCCTGGAGGGAGGTGAGGGGGAATGTAGCTAAGGGTGAAGAGGGTGAGAGTTATGAAGGGAGTGCTGTCACATGATGTGATTGCTCTATGTATTCGAATGACCTAGAAGATGCGCCTTCCTCTGTCTTTCACCAAGTTACTCAGAGATGTTAGAGAGGAGGAAGGCATGACTGAGAAGTGGAACGTTTCCAAAAGCTGAGTATTCAGTGATAGTGTCTGCTGCTAAGCTGAGCCTTGATGCCACAAGGAATGGGTGAAAGCCCTTTGAGCTGAGCTGACTCAGTGGATATTTGCTAATGTTCCAGCTAAACGTGACACGTCCATTGGGAAACCCGACCCAGCTGGAAGACTTGCTAAGCAGAAGAATGTTGCTGAGAAGAGTTTCTTGACTAGAGGGGCAGCCGGTATTTTCTGTTACAACTGTGGACAAGATGGATCTTTCAAGCAAGACTGTGAGGGACAGGAAGATCTTCTTCCAAAAGTAAGTTAGCGGTTAATCAAACAGAAGAAATGAAGCAAAATTACGGAGGGACCCAGTAAAGGAACGGCTTTGCATCTTAGAGAGAACACATTCCAATCACTGTATCAAGGGAAATACTAAAGTGCAAAACACTATTCCTGAAGATTTAGTGGGACCAAGTTTTCATGTATCCATTTGGATTGAAGGTGTTTGTGCTAAAGCCATACTTGACACAGGTTCTCAAGTTACTTTGTTTTATAAATCCTTTTACAACCAGTATTTGACACAATTACCATTGATGACACTCAGTGCCCTTGAGATTTGGGGCCTAGTACTGATGATTACCCATATGGTGATTACTTGTCATTGAAACTGGAGTTTTCGGAAGCAGGTGTTAGAGTAACTGAGACTATTGACACACCAGTGCTGGTCTGCCTGGATCTGGTTGAAAAAGGTGAAGCTTCCATTCTTGTGGAAACAAATGTTCCCATTGTGCCCTGGTGAGATGGGGGTTAGGGGTTAGATTTTTAGGGAAAGGGATGTTAGGGAATTCGAGGTCAGACTGGAGTCTAAGCTTTCGAAGGCCAGTGACGTGGGTGTGGTTCACACACCAGTGAGGATGAGGGCTGCAGTTGTTAAAAGTGTTCCTGGATCAGAGTTCCTTGTGGGCAGGAGGCACAAGCAGCGGAGGCCCTCTAGGTGAGTCAGTGGGACTGAATTTTGAGGCGTAATATTGGAGCCCCGTCATCTTTGAGTCCTCGGCCAATACCAAACATTGATCGGAAGTCCAGATTGAAGCAAGAAGGTTCGTTGGAAGTCCAGAAGTCAAGTCTCAATGACCGGGTACCTGAGTCTCTGAATCTCTGACTCCACCGGGGAAGCGGAAAGTGATTCTGAGTCTGCCGGAGGCCAAAGACAGCCTGTCCTGCATTTAGAGGACTGTGTACAGTATGTATGCACGGCTAGCTGGCTGCTTGGGAAGATGGGAAGAACAGCGCTTGTTTCTGCTGTTGTTTTGTTGTCTGTACTCTGTGATGTTCTACGGAGCATTGGGAGCATGCGACATTGGCACCATAATGTGCAGCGACCCTTACGTGTGGCTCCCAGCACACCGTCAGCTGTGTTGGTTAGTCCAAACGACGAATTTCACTGAATGTTTCAATGTACATGTGATAAATAATCTGAATCATTACCATCAGATCCTGGGGTTGACAAACCCTTCAATACACTGCCACTCCCTTACCAGAACCACCTTAACCCAACAAATTCAAGCTCATTTAATTATCATTCAACTATACATGAATACAACCACACAAAACATCATTCCTCTGGGGCCAAGCTACAAAACACAGTACCAACAGTCATATACAGCACAAGACACATATAGCACATAGAGGATAGCAGTAATCATGCAGTCACACAAAAAAATATAATTTAGCCCAAGTCCCTGAGTGACATGTCCTGCAGATTGATGGTGCATGGATGATTGTCGGCAAGAGCAAGCCCTCAGCATGCCAATAAGAACCACTGGGTGTGTGGCCGTCTATCACATACAAACTCACCGTGATATAAATGATCTCTGCACATACTCCATACCAGCATCATTTGCATGACCAGCCCAAGCACACTGCTGGCTGTACGTACTGACACACATGGCGTAGTACCAAAGGCAATAAGGGCAGACTGCATGTTGAGAGTGGCTCGTCACAGTTTGACCAAAGCCACTGACTCTGGATAGTCCACGTATTTTTCAGAACCATTCAGACGTTCTAAAAGTTCAAAGTAAATGTATTATCAAAGCAGATATGTCATCGTATTTAACACTGAGATTCATTTTCTTGGTCATTCACAGAACATAGAACATAGAATAGTACAGCACAGTACAGGCCCTTCGGCCCACATTGTTGTGCCGACCCTCAAACCCTGCCTCCCACTTTAAATTCCTCCATATACCTGTCTAGTAGTCTCTTAAACTTCACTAGTGTATCCGCCTCCACCACTGACTCAGGCAGTGTATTCCACGCACCAACCACTGAGTAAAAAATCTTCCTCTAATATCCCCTTTGAACTTCCCACCCCTTATCTTAAAGCCATGTCCTCTTGTATTAAGCAGTAGTGCCCGGGGGACGAGGCACTAACTATCCACTCTATCTATTCCTGTTAATATCTTGTATACCTCTATCATGTCTCCTGTCATCCTCCTTCTCTCCAAAGAGTAAAGCCCTAGCTCCCTTAATCTCTGATCATAATCCATACTCGCTAAACCAGGCAGCATCCTGGCAAATCTCCTTTGTACCCTTTCCAATGCTTCCACATCCTTCCTATAGTGAGGTGACCAGAACTGGACACAGTACTCCAGGTGTGGCCTAACCAGAGTTTTATACAGCTGCATCATTACCTCGCGACTCTTAAACTCTATCCCTTGACTTATGAAAGCTTTCTTAACTACCCTATCTACCTGTGAGGCAACTTTCAGGGATCTATGGACATGTACCCCCAGATCCCTCTGCTCCTCCACACTACCAAGTATCCTGCCATTTACTTTGTACTCTGCTTTGGAGTTTGTTCTTCCAAAGTGTACCACCTCACACTTCTCCGGGTTGAACTCCATCTGCCACTTCTCAGCCCACTTCTGCAACTTATGAATGTCTCTCTGCAATCTTCGACAATCCTCTACACTATCTACAACACCACCAACCTTTGTGTCGTCTGCAAACTTGCCAACCCACCCTTCTACCCCAACATCCAGGTCATTAATAAAAATCACAAAAAGTAGAGGTCCCAGAACCGATCCTTGTGGGACACCACTAGTCACAACCCTCCAATCCGAATGTACTCCTTCCACCACAACCCACTGCCTTCTGCAGGCAAGCCAATTCTGAATCTACCTGGCCAAACTTCCCTGGATCCCATGCCTTCTGACTTTCTGAATAAGCCTACCATGTGGAACCTTGTCAAGTGCCTTACTAAAATCCATGTAAATCACATCCACTGCACTACCCTCATCAATATGCCTGGTCACCTCCTCAAAGAATTCTATCAGGCTTGTTAGACACGATCTGCCCTTCACAAAGCCATGCTGACTGTCCCTGATCAGATCGTGATTTTCTAAATGCTCATAGTTCCTATTTCTAAGGATCTTTTCCAGCGGCTTTCCCACCACAGACGTAAGGCTCACTGGTCTATAATTACCCGGACTTATAATTACTACTACCTTTTTTGAACAAGGGGACAACATTCGCCTCCCTCCAATCCTCCAGTACCATTCCCATAGACAACGAGGACATAAAGATCCTAGCTGGAGGCTCAGCAATCTCTTGCCTCACGTCATGGAGCAGCCTGGGGAATATTCCGTCAGGCCCCGGGGACTTCCGTCCTAAAGTATTTTAATAACTCCAACACCTCCTCTCCCTTAATATCAACATGCTCCAGAACATCAACCTCACTCATATTGCCGTCACCGTCATCAAATTCCCTCTCATTGGTGAATACCGAAGAGAAGTATTCATTGAGGACCTCATTCACTTCCACAGCCTCCAGGCACATCTTCCCACCTTTATCTCTAATCAGTCCTACCTTCACTCCTGTCATCCTTTTGTTCTTCACATAATTGAAGAATGCCTTGAGGTTTTCCTTTACCCTACTCACCAAGGCCTTCTCATGCCCCCTTCTTGCTCTTCTCAGCCCCTTCTTAAGCTCCTTTCTTGCTACCCTACATTCCTCAATAGACCCATCTGATCCTTGCTTCCTAAACCTCATGTATGCTGTCTTCTTCCACCTGACTAGATTTTCCACCTCACTCGTCACCCATGGTTCCTTCACCCTACCATTTTTTATCTTCCTCACCAGGACAAATTTATCCCTGACATCCTGCAAGAGATCTCAAACATCGACCACATGTCCATAGTATATTTCCCTACAAAAACATCATCCCAATTCACACCTGCAAGTTCTAGCCTTATAGCCTCATAATTTGCCCTTCCTCAATTAAAAATTTTCCTGTCCTCTCTGATTCTATCCTTTTCCATGATAATACTAAAGGTCAGGGAGTGGTGGTCACTGTGCCCCAGATGCTCACCCACTGAGAGATCTGTGACCTGACCCGGTTCATTACCTAATACTAGATCTAGTATGGCATTCCCCCTAGTCGGCCTCTCAACATACTGTGACAGAAATCCGTCCTGGACACACTTAACAAACTCTGCCCTGTCTCAACCCTTGGAACTAATCAGGTGCCAATCAATATTAAGGAAGTTAAAGTCACCCATGATAACAACACTGTTATTTTTGCACCTTTCCAAAATCTGCCTCCCAATCTGCTCCTCGGTATCCCTGCTGCTACCAGAAAGTACAAGAAACACAATAGAATCAATGAAAGACCACTTCCAACAGGACAAACAAACCACCAGTGTGCAAAAGCCAACAAACTGTGGAGGGAGGAGAAGATGGCGACGCGACGCAGCGCGCATAGCCTCTCTGATGAAATGATATCGTATTGTTAAATAGGGGCCATGCACAATTCTGATTTGATAGAGACAGCTGTGAGAGCACGGAGGAACATCTGGAGTAACTTCTGAAATGCCCGGTTCGCTGCCGCTGCTACTGTGCGATCGAGAATCTCCAGAGGGAAGGCCCCAAAATCCTCGGCTTTGCCTGCTGCTGGCAACCAGGTCTGGCGTCGAAGCGTTCGGCAGAGATGGTGCTTGGTGCTCGGTGTCGGAGGGCTGGTCGGAGCTCAAAGTTTTCGGACAACTCAGAGTCGGACTGTGGTCGGGTATGGCAGGGAGAGTTTTCTTCCTTCTCCCGTCTGCGTGAGATGTGGGACTTTGAGAGACTTTGAACTTTTTACCATGCTAAATGGCCTATTCTTCATCAAGTTACGGTATTGCTTGCACTGTTGTAACTATATGTTATAATTATGTGGTTTTTGTCAGTTTTTCAGTCTTGGTCTGTCCTGTGTTTCTGTGATATCACACGAGAGGAATATTGTATCATTTCTTAATGCATGCATTACTAAATGACAATAAAAGAGGACTGTGGGTCCTCATAATCTAATCTAATTTAATCTAATCTAATCTAAATAAAAAAACAATAATAATCATCAATTATTAATAATAATAGTTATCAATAAATATCAAACATGAAATGAAGAGTCCTTGAAAATGAGTCTGTAGGTTGTGGTGTGCAGTGATGGGGTAAGTAAAGTTATCCATGCTGGTACAAGATCCTGATGGCCGAAGTGTAATAACTGTTCCTGAACCTGATGGTGTGTGTCCTGAGGCTCCTGTACCTTCCTCCTGACGGCAGCAGCGAGAAGAAGGCATGATGGTAGGGGTCCTTGATGGTGGATGCAGTTCTCCTGAGACAGTGCACCATGTGGATGTGCTCAGTGGTAGGGAAGGCTTTACCCGAGATGAACTGGAAAGGTGAAAGACCAGCTTTGTTTGCCACTTACATCGAAATGCACATGAAATGTGTCGTTTGCGTCACAGCAAATCAGGGAGGATTGTGCTGGGGCAGCCTGCAAAGTGCTGCAATGCTTCTGGCACCAATTTAGCATGCCCAAAGCTCACTAATCCTAACCCGTACCACCTCGGACTTTGGGAGGAAACTGGCGCACTGCGGGAAACCCAGGCGGTCACAGTGAGAACATACAAACTCCTTACAGGAATCTAAGTCCAATCTTACGGCTAGTGCTGTAATAGTGTTACGCTAACCGCTGTGCTATCGTGCCACCCAGAAACTGCAGTGCCATTGGGTTACCCACACTCATTCCAGTACCACTGACTCCATACACAGGAGTAAAATCAGGTCATTTCGCTCACTGCCACTCTGTCATGCCTGATTCATTCTTTCTCTCAGCCCCATTCTCCTGTTTGTAGGGGGAGGGGAAGAAGGACAAGTTAGAAGGGGATGGGTGAAGCCAGGTGAGAGCTGACAAAGAGGTGGAGAAGAAGGAATCTGATAGGAGAGGAGAGTGGACCATGGGAGAAAGGGAAAGAGGAGAGGCTCGAGGGTGGTGATGGGCAAGTGAGGAGAAGCAGTACGAGGCCAGATTGGGGTATTGAGGGAAGGGAGAAGGAAATTACTAAAAGGAGAAATCATTGTTCATGACGTCAAGTTGAAAGCTACTCAGACAAAATTTGTGGTTTTGTTCCTCCACCCTGAGAGTGGCCTCATCATGGCAAAAGAGGAACTCATGGACCGACATGTCAAAACAGGAATGGGGATAGGAATTAAAATGGTTGGGCCCCAGAAAATTCTGTTTCTTGCAGTTGGAGTAGAGGTGCCTGATAAAGCAGGCGCCCAATTTTTGTCAGGTTTCTCCAGCGTAGTGGAGGCCGTATCAGGTGCACCAGATACACTAGATGACCCCAACAGGTACGCAGGTGAAGTGTATCCTCACCTGGAAGGAAAGTTTGAATGGTTACGTGTAGCATTTCCGCCATTTCCAGGGATATGTGCCAGTAGGTAAGTAGATGTGGAGGACAAGAAAATCACAGAGGAAGTGATCCCTGCAGGAAAAGGAGAGTTGGGGGGAGGTTAAGATGTGTTTGGTGGTAAGATACCGTTGAAGAAGACAGAAGTGGCGTTGGATGTGGGGGCTCATGGTTTCTCTGCAGATACTGGAAATTTGAAATATATCAGATCACACTGCCCATATATTTCATTCTAATGCTCTTTGTTCCTCCCATTTGCCATCTCCAGCTACTCTGTTACCTAGACTCTTCTTTGATCTCTCTTTGAACTTGATCTCTTTCTTGACTCCAATGAAGGTCCTGATGCAAATTGTTAATGCTTTCTCTTTGCTTGACCTGCTAAGTTTGCCAGCATTTTCTAATGTTATTATTAGTATGGTCACACCAACAGATTGTTCAACACCTGAAACAGGGTGCACAGAATAGTTTACACTTTACAGAATAGTTTCCCAAACTACCGTCAATACCACTGACTGTGAAATGCCTTGCCAATTTAAATACCACTTAAGATAGTAATTCTATTAGATTCCATCACTTCCTAGCAGTGCACACCAGATATCAAACAAAATCATAGTAGAGACATAAAGCACAGAAACAGGCCCTAATAAAATGATCACTGAGTGTATTTCTGTGTGTTGGTAGTCTTCTGCTGCTGTAGCCCATCCATTTCAAGGTTCTATGTGTTGTACATTCAGAGATGCTCTTCTCCACATCACTGTTGTAAGATGTGGTTATCTGAGTTACTGTCGCCTTCCTGTCAGCTTGAACCAGTCTGGCCATTCTCCTCTGACTGCCCTCATTAACAAGCTGCTTACACCCACAGAGCTGCGCTCATTGGATTTTTTTCTTTTTTTTTTGCACCATTCTCTGTAAACTCTAGAAAAATTCTAGAAGATCAGCAGTTTCCAATGTACTCAAACCACCCCATCTGGCACCAACAATCATTCCATGGTCAAAATCACTTGGGTCACATTTCTTCACCATTTTGATGTTCCATCTGAACAAGAACTGTACCTCATGCCCATGTCTGCATACTTTTATTTATTGAGTTGCTGCCACATGATTGGCTGATTAGATATTTGTACTAATGAGTAGGTGTACTGGTATACCTAAAATGGCCACTGAATGTTTAAGGAGGCCATCTGGCCACTACAAAGACAATCCCATCTATTCTATTCCTCTGTCAGACAAAAGTTCAATTAAAGTGGCTGTTTAACTTGCCAATCATCAATCTTTGTGCTGTGTGAAGAAACCAGCGTACCCAGGAGAAACTAGAGGAAACGTGTAAACTCCACACAAAAGGCACAGAGAGGTCAGGTTTGAACTTTGGTCACTGGAGCTGTGCTTGATGCAATAACATTGCCTGCTATGTCACTTTGAGTTGTCTGGCTATTCACTGGAGATTACCTGTACACTATGTAATGCCATTTGCACTTCCACCCTCCAGACCATGCTCTCTCCTCACTACTCATTACTACCATTGCGCAGGAGACTTAGCTCCCACACCACCATGTTCAGGAACAGTTATTACTCCTCAACCAAAATGGATAACTCCTGAACCAACATGGATAACTTCATTCACCACAACTCTGAACTGACTGTACAATCATTCGTAGAGTCACTTTCAAGGACTCTACAACTAACATTCTCAGCATTATTTTTTATATTTGCACATTGGTTGTTTGTCAGTCTTTGTCTACATATAGTTGTTATAAATTCTATTGTATTCACCTGTAAATGCCTGCAAGAAAATGAATTCCAAGGTTGTAAATGGTAATATACAGTATATGTACTTCCATAATAAATTAACAAACCATGCTAGTGTAGCCGTTAGTGTGACGCTATTACAGCTCGGGAGGTAAGAGTTCAGAGTTGCAAGCAAGTTTGTATGTTTCTTCCTGTGAATTTCCTCCAGTGCTACGGTTTTCTCCCGCTGTCCAAAGACATACTAATTAGTAAGTAGATTGGTCATTGTGAATTGTCCCATGATTAGACTAGGGTTAAAATCGGGGGTTGCTAAGGGACACAGCTCAAAGGGCCTATTCTGTGCTGTATCTCTAAATAAAATTCAATAAAACATTCGTCAACCCCCAATCCAATGTGCTCACATTTTGTTTAATATTCTTGTTGCGCCAATTGATGTTTATGAAGATGTAAGATGTGTTGGTCATCATTAGTTGGGGGATTGTGTTCAAGAGCCATGAGGTAATGTTGCAGCTCTATAAAATCCTGATTAGGCCATACTCGGAATATTGTATTCAGTTCAGGTCCCCTCATTTACCAGGGTGTTTCTTGGGTTAGTAAGCAGGTTCTATGAAGATGGAATGGGCTTTTCTCTTTGGGGTGAAGGAGAATGACAGGTGACTTGGTAGAGTTTACAAGATGACAGGAGGCATAGATCATAGACAGCCAGAGACGTTCTCCTAGGGCAGAAATGGCTAATACAAGGGCATAATTTTAAGGTAATTGAAAGAGTATAGGGGAGATGTCAGAGGTAAATTCTTTACACAAGGAGTGGTGGGTGTATGGAACAGGCATGGTAGTAAAGGCAGATATATTAGGAACATTTAATGTATCTTAGGCACATGGATGAAAGAAAAATAGAGGGCTGAGTGGGAGAAAGGAGTTAGATTGATCTCAGATTAGGGTAATTGTTGGCCGAATGGCCTGTTCTATGCTGTTATGTTGCTTGTTCTATTCTCCTGTGTGGCATTCTCTCAAAGTCACACTGAGTGTTTAAATATGTCACATACTCTGGTTCCCCTTTGTTTATTCTGCTAATTATAATTTCAGAGATCTCTCAAACATGAAATTCCTTTCATAAATCCATATTGACCATACCATATCCTGTTATTTTTCCAAATGATCTCTTACTACTTCCCTAACATTACATGTTCTATCATGAAGGATTCCATACACCCTGTTTGTGCTCTGTTTGACCCAGTCCCATTAGGGAGGAGGCAACGTAGCATATACCCTAGGGCCACCAGCCCCAAAAACAGTTACTTTCCCCAAGCAGTAAGACCGATTGTCTCCACTCACTAACTCCACCACTGCTTTATTATCTCCCGCCAGTCACCTTATGTACAGCCTGGTGCCAATTTAAGGGCATACAATCAATCCATGTATATATGCTATCTTATGCATTTAGACTTGTGTGTGTTTTAGTTTTACCTTTTGTGGTTTTTCTGTGCTGCACTGGATCCACAGTAACAGTTATTTTGTTCTTACACTTGTGTACAGGAAATGACAATCTTGAATCTTTTCATAGTCATAGTCATAGTCATGGTCATACTTTATTGATCCCAGGGGGAAATTGGTTTTCGTTACAGTTGCACCATAAATAATAAACAGTAATAGAACCATAAATAGTTAAATAGTAATATGTAAATTATGCCAGTAAATTAAAAACCTTGCAAAATTTAGGGGCAAGCAACTGATATGAATAGTTGTTACAAAGAAGGCATGACAGCAGCTTTTTTTCATTCGGAGTTTGAGGAGATTTAGTATGTCACCAAAACCTCTTGAAAACATGCAGCTGTACCGTGGAGAGCATTTGAACTGGTTGCGTCACTACCTGGTATGGAGGGGCCGCTGCCCAGGACTGGAAAAAGCAGCAGAGGTTTGCAAACTCAGCCAGCTTCATCATGAGCACTAGCCTCCCCAGCATCAAGGACACAGTCAAAAGGCGATGCCTCAAAAAAGATGGCATCAATCATTAAGGACCCCCATCTCCCACGACATGTCTTCTTCTCATTGCTACCATCAAGGACGAGGTAGTAGTAGGCAGCCGTTGATCTCAAGGGATCATGGGTTTGCGCCTCTGGACTATGTCCTCTCCAGGGCACAAACCTGGACAGGAAGGTTTGAAGAACCGGCTGTTGCCCAGGCAGCGGGTTCCTGCTCTCCACGTCACTCATGTAGTGCAAGGGAAGGGCAAGCACCGATACAGCTTGGCACCAGTGTCGTCACAGAGGATGCCAGAGTGAAGTTGTAAAAAACATCAAACTGCCTGAGGGACCCCGGCTCCGGGTTTCTTCCTCGGGGGATTACTCCCGAAGCCTTTCCCATGGGTAGGTATGGCCGCAGTGTATTTCTTATTGTAATTTATAGTTATTTTATTACAATGTACTGCTGCTGCAAAACAACATCTGTCATGACATGTCAGTGATACTAAACATGACATGTCAGTGGACGTTGATTCTGATTATGCGTTGGTCACTGCAGCTTTTTGACACAATGTTTCTGCTCTTTCTCTTTAACTAGCCCGACGATTATTGCTGGAATTGCCTCTGCTCTCTTTCTATTTATTGTCATCATCGGGATTATTGTTTGCTGTTTCTTGTGTTCCTGCTGCTACCTGTATCGACGGAGACACCAGCTAAGAGAGCGATTCACAGGTCAGTGAACCAATCAGCATAGACATTCCTGACCCCCCCCCCCCCAAGTTGAACCCTAGGCTAATCACAATGACCAGTCAACCTACCAGCCGGTTCGTCTTTGGGCTGTGGGTGGAAACCGGAGCGTGTGGAGAAACCTCGCGCTTTCCACAGGAAGAACACACAAACTCTTTACAGATGATGTTCCGAACTCCAAAGCCCCCAAATTGTAATCACCTTGCACTAACCACTACATGTCCCAGCTAACACATGCTGTTGTAGGGGAAAGAGCAGTGAGGACTAGTAAACAGAGATGTGTATTCTGCTTAGGCAGTAACAAGTTCGGTGGCACCTGAACATGAAGAGGGAACGGCAGACGAAGTGGAATGCAGCAGTGATACCACGAGGTGTTTTTGGCAGATTAACAATGCCCTTTGGTCTGCCTGAAACCTGTTAGTCAACTGGCACATTGATAGTCCGTGGAGGAATGCTGCCGAATAGCATAGTCCATGCTGCAGGAGTACGTGATGGGTGCAGCTGGGTGGGGAAGGAGGTTGTTCTACTACTGAAGAGGGAGGGGTTTTGTTGGTGAGGAAGCCCCTCAGTTACTGTAGAAGCGTACCACCCTAGGGGTCACAGGAGTGGCAGCAGCACTATTGATGTAATAAAACAGAACAGACTTCGAATGTAAAGAATGAAAAGGCTTTGCAATGTTTGCTCTTGTAAATATTATTTTTATTATGAAAAATGTTTATTTTGATAAAATATGTTTCTATAAGATCTATTTTAGGGGAAAGATTAGAAAGGGTTAGTAACTAGTACATAGAATCAGAATGGGTTTAAAATCACTGACATATCTTGTGAAATTTGTTCTGCAGCAGTACATTGCAATACATAGTAATCAAACTATAGATTGCAATAAGTATATTGTATATATAAATCAATGAGTAGTGCAAAGCGAGAAGGAAAAAAGAAAAAATACTGAGGAAGTGTTCGTGTGTTCAACGATCATTCAGAAATTTGATGGTAGAGGCGAAGAAGCTGTTTCTGCAACGTTGAGTGTGTGACTTCAGGCTCCTGTGCCACTTCCTTAATGGTAGTAATAAGAAGAGGGCATGTCCTGAAGGCTCCTCAATGATGGATGCCACCTTTTTAAAGCATCACCTTTTGAAGGTGTCCTGGATATTGGGGAGGTCATGATGGAGCTGACTGAGGTTACAATTTTCTGCAGACTTTTCTGATCCTGTGCAGTGGCCCCTCCATACCAGACAGTGATGTAGCCAGTTAGAATGCTCTCCACGGTACATATGTAGAAATTTGAGTGACTTTGGTGACATACCAAATCTCCTCAAACTCCTAATGAAATATAGCTGCTGTCATGCCTTCTTTCTAATTGCATCGATATGTTTGGCCCAGGAGAGATCCTCAGAGATGTTGACACCCAGCAGCTTGAAACTGCTCACCGTAATTAGCAAATGTGGATTGTGCTAATGTGACAAAAGTAGAGGCATGGAATGCAGCAGAGATGACACTCGAGTTTCAGGAACTTCACCCATTGTAAAGGTGTGCACCCATTGTTATAATAGAAAATTGGATTTACTGTTAGACCTGAGGATAATCATTTCACTCTGTATTCAGGACCTGCTCTGTTACTTAATTAAGTCTTCCAGTAGCCACCATTCTGTCATCAAGATACAGTTTTACTGGTAATCTCATCAATTGAGAATGTAAAAGCTGTACCCAAATTTATGCTCTGGTAGCAAACAAGAGGAATTCTGCAGATGCTGGAAATTCAAGCAACACACATCAAAGTTGCTGGTGAACGCAGCAGGCCAGGCAGCATCTGTAGGAAGAGGTGCAGTCGACGTTTCAGGCCGAGACCCTTTGTCAGGACTAACTCCACATCAAAGTTGCTGGTGAACGCTGCAGGCCAGGCAGCATCTGTAGGAAGAGGTGCAGTCGACGTTTCAGGCCGAGACCCTTCGTCAGGACTAACGAAGTCCTAACGAAGGGTCTCGGCCTGAAACGTCGACTGCACCTCTTCCTACAGATGCTGGCTGGCCTGCTGCGTTCACCAGCAACTTTGATGTGTGTTGCTTATGCTCTGGTAGATCTGCTTTGGCTAGTCTCCTGCTGTGCACTGGAATTTTTAATAAATCACGCATTACTCCATGTGATCTCTCAGTTTTCTCCAACACATGTCAATGAGCCTATCAGAAAGTACTAATTGTTATTGCCAATGAGCTCATCTGATCTATAGACCTGAATTATAAACACAAGAGATTCTGCAGACATTGAAAATTCAGAACAACACAGGGAAACTGCTGTTGGTTTTTTAAAAAAATCAATTAATTAGAAAGTGATGACATTGTGGATAGAGCTAAGGAATTGCAAAGGTAAAAAGACCTTGATGGGAGTTGTATACAGACCCCAAACAGTAGTAAGGATGTGGTCTACAAATTACAATGGGAGATAGAAAATGCATGTCAAAAGGGCAATGTTATAATACTCATGCAGGCTTTCAATATGCAGGTATATTGGGAAAATCAGGTTGGTGCTGGATTCCAGGAGGGGGAATTTCTAGAGCACCTACGGGATGGCTTTTTAGAGCAGCTCACTAGAGGATCAGCTATTCTGGATTGGGTGTTGTGCAAAGAACCAAAATTGATTAGAAAGCTTAAGGTAAAAGAGAGATGGAGGGGCAGGAGTCAGAGGTTAGAGAGCACCCCTGTGGCTGTACCCCTTAACAATAAGTCATCCTGTTTGAGTACTCTTCGTGGGGGGGGGGGGGGGGGGGAGGATGGCCTACCTGGAGGAAGCAACAGTGGCTGCGCCTCTGGCACAGAGTCTGGCCCTGTGGCTCGGAAGGGTAGGGAAAGGAAGAGGATGGCAGCAGTGATAGGGGAATCTATAGATAGGGGGTCAGAGAGACAATTCTTTGGATGCAGGAAAGAAGCACGGATAGTAGTTTGCTCCCAGGTGCCAGGGTCCAGGATGATTCTAATCGCGTCCACAATATCCTGAAGCGGGAAGGAGAACAGCCAGAGGTCGTGGTACATATTAGTACCGGCGACATAGGCAGGAAAAGGGAGGAGGTCCTAAAAACAGACTACGGGGAGTTAGGAAGGAAGTTGAGAAGCAGGACCTCAAAGGTAGTAATCTCGGGATTACTGCCTGTGCCATGTGACAGGGAGAATAGGAATAGAGTGAGGTGGAGGATAAATGTATGGCTGAGGGATTGGAGCAGGGGGCAGGGATTCAGATTTCTGGATCATTAGGACCTCTTTTGGGACAGGAGTGACCTGTACAAAAAGGACGGGTTACACTTGTATCCCAGGGGGACCAATATCCTGGTGGTGAGGTTTGCTAAGGCTATTGGGGAGAGTTTAAACAAGGATTGCTGGGGGTTGGGAACCAAACTGAAGAGACGGAGGAAGAGGCGGTTGGCTCACAAATAGAGAAAGCTTGAAGACAGTGCGAGAGGGAGGATAAGCAAGTGATCGAGAAGGGACGCGCTCAGACCCATGGTTTGAGATATGTCTATTTTAATGCAAGGTGTATTATGAACAAAGTGGATGAGCTTAGAGCATGGATCAGTACTTGGAGCTATGATGTTGTGGCCATTACAGAGACTTGGATGACTCAGGGGCAGGAATGGTTACTTCGAGTGCCAGGCTTTAGATGTTTCAGAAAGGACAAGGATGGAGGCAAAAGAGGTGGGGGTGTGGCACTGTTGATCAGAGATAGTGTCACGGCTGCAGAAAAGGAGGAAGTCATGGAGGGACTGTCTACTGAGTCTCTGTGGGTGGAAGTTAGAAACAGGAAGGGGTCAATAACTCTACTGGGTGTTTTTTATAGACCACCCAATAGTAACAGGGACATCAAGGAGCAGATAAGGAGACAGATTCTGGAAAGGTGTAATAATAACAGGGTTGTTGTGGGAGATTTTAATTTCCAAAATATTGATTGGCATGTCCCTAGAGCGAGGAGTTTAGATGGGGTGGAGTTTGTTAGGTGTGTTCAGGAAGGTTTCGACATAATATGCCTGCAAGAGGATAGGCTGTACTTGATCTGGCATTGGGAAATGAACCTGGTCAGGTGTCAGATCTCTCAGAGGGAGAGCATTTTGGAGTTAGTGATCACAATTCTATCTCCTTTACCATAGCATTGGAAAGGGATAGGAACAGACAAGTTAGGAAAGTGTTTAATTGGAGTAAGGGGAAATATGAGGCTATCAGGCAGGAACTTGGAAGCATAAATTGGGAACAGATGTTCTCAGGGAAATGTACGGAAGAAATGTGGCAAATGTTCAGGGGATATTTGTGTGGAGTTCTGCATAGGTACGTTCCAGTGAGACAGCGAATGGCTGGTAGGGTACAGGAACCGTGGTGTACAAAGGCTGTTGTAAATCTAGTCAGAAGAAAAGAGCTTAAGAAAGGTTCCAAAAAACTAGGTAATGATAGAGATCTGGAAGATTATAAGGCTAGCAGGAAGGAACTTAAGAAAGAAATTAGGAGAACCAGAAGGGGCCATGAGAAGACCTTGGCAGACAGGATTAAGAAAAACCCCAAGGCATTCTACAAGTATGTGAAGAGCAAGAGGACAAGACGTGAGAGAATAGGACCAATCAAGTGTGACAGTAGAAAAGTATGTATGGAACCAGAGGAGATAGCAGAGGTACTTAATCAGTACTTTGCTTCAGTATTCACTACGCAGAAGGATCTTGCTGATTGTAGGGATGACTTACAGTGGACTGAAAAGCTTGAGCATGTAGATATTAAGAAAGAGGATTGCTGGAACTTCTGGAAAGCATCAAGTTGAATAAGTCACTGGGATTGGATGAGATGTACCCTAGGCTACTGTGGGAGGCGAGGGAGGAGATTGCTGAACCTCTGGCGATGATCTTTGTATCATCAATGGAGATGGGAGAGGTTCCAGAGGATTGGAAGGTTGTGGATGTTATTCCCTTATTCAAGAAAGGGAGTAGAGATGGCCCAGGAAATTAAAGACCAGCGAGTCTTACTTCAGTGGTTGGTAAGTTGATGGAGAAGATCTTGAGAGGCGGGATTTATGATCATTTGGAGAGGGATAATATGATTAGGAATAGTCAACATGGCTTTGTGAAAGGCAGGTCGTGCCTTACGAGCCTGATTTAATTTCTTGGGGATGTGACTAAACACATTGAAGGTAGAGCAGGAGATGTAGTGTATATGGATTTCAGCAAGGCATTTGACAAGGTACGCAATGCCAGGCTTATTGAGAAAGTAAGGAGGCATGGGATCCAAGGGGACATTGCTTTGTGGATCCAGAACTGGCTTGCCCACAGAAGGCAAAGAGTGGTTGTAGACGAGTCATATTCTGCATGGAGGTTGGTCACCAGTGGTGTGCCTCAGGGATCTGTTCTGGGACCCCTGCTCTTCATGATTTTTATAAATGACCTGAATGAAGAAGTGGAGAGATGGGTTTATAAATTTGCTGATGACACAAAGGTTGAGGGTGTTGTGGATAGTATGGAGGGCTGTCAGAGGTTACAGCGGGACATTGATAGGTTGCAAAACTGAGCTGAGAAGTGGCAGATGGAGTTCAACCCAGATAAGTGTGAGAAGGTTCATTTTGGTAGGTCAAATGTGTTGGCAGAATATAGTATTAATGGTAAGACTCTTGGCAGTGTGGAGGATCAGAAGGATCTTGAAGTCTGAGTCCATAGGATACTCAAAGCTGCTGCGCAGGTTGACTCTGTGGTTAAGAAAGCATATGGTGCATTGGCCTTCATCAATCGTGGGATTGAGTTCAGGAGCTGAGAGGTAATGTTGCAGCTATATAGGACTCTGGTCAGACCCCACTTGAAGTACAGTGCTCAGCTCTGGTCACCTCACTATAGCAAGGATGTGGAAACTACAGAAAAGGTGCAGTGGAAATTTACAAAGATGTTGTCTGGATTTGGGAGCATGCCTTATGAGAATAGGTTGAGTGAATTTGGCCTTTCCTTGGAGAGATGGTGGATGAGAGATGATCTGATAGAGGTGGACAAGAAATTGAGAGCCATTGATCGTGTGGATAGTCAGAGGCTTTTTCCCAGGGCTGAAATGGCTAGCACGAGAGGGCATAGGTTTTTTTTCACTTTTTTAAAGTTTTTTTTTGCTCAGCATAACAAAACTTTCAATTTACGGATACATTTACATTCACATTTCTTCTCCTCACAGATATCAGCTATCAGAACACTTCCATCAGAATACAGACATCATCCCAACATCCTATACAAAAGCCCTTGTTAGTATAGCAGACAGGTTTACATCAACATACTGCAGAAAAGGTTGCCATGTTTTATGAAAATTATTTGTTTTTGAGTGTACCATACATGTCAAAAAGTCCAAAGGAATGTATTCCATGATTAATTTACGCCAACCAAAAGGTCCAGGGGCCTTATCGGATATCCAACAAAGTAAAGTGTTCTTCCTCGCACAAAAAGTCAGGATGTTAACAAGTTTTTTCTGATGTGCATTAATAATACGACTGCTGGGTAAGCCTAAGAGAAAAGACACTAGGTCCAGTTCAAGCTCCACCTTCAGAATATCTTCCATTTCACCCAAAATATCACTCTGAAGTTTGGGACAAGTCCAAACACAGTGGGTGAAAGTTCCAGTATTTACTTTACATTTGGAACACATTGGAGAAACCCCCGTCTTAAATTTCGACAGACGATCTGGAGTCAGATGGGCTCTATGCAGAATTTTGAGTTGCGGTGCTTTAGTTCTATTACAAAGTGAAATTCTTTCGCATTATAACAGATGTCTTCCCATGTTTCAGCTGTAATTTCTACTCCCAGCTCTTCCTCCCAGCTGCTCAACCTCTCCACAAGAACATTCCTTCAGGATGCTGTAAAAAGTACTAATAGAGACTTCACCCTTAGAACGAAATACCTTCTTTTCTATGTTAGAACTATAGAAATCAGTTAACAGAGATGTTTTTTCTGTATATAATCTCTTAACTGAAAGAAACAAAAAAGATCCTTGTTGTGCATGTTAAATTTCTGTACTATTTGACTAAAAGACATCATCGTTCCTTCATCAAGCAAATCTCCTAGATGGAAATTACCCTTAGAAATCCAAAGTTTAAATCCAGAATCCATTATGCCAGGCTGAAAATCTGGACTGCCAGTTATTGGAGTGATTTTCGCTGCGTTGCCCTCAATTTGTCGCAACGGCCTCCAAGCTCTGACTGTATTAATCATTATTGGATTGCTACAATATTCCTTAACTAGTTTCATCTTATTGAGGAAAAGCAAATTACTAAGAGGGTATTTTGCTTGTGAAGCTTCAATGTCTAGCCAAATTGAGGAGGGGTCCCTGCAAACCCAGTCAACCACATAAGATAAAAAGGAACTTAATTGATATTTTTTGATGTCCGTAAAATCCAGACCCCCTAGACTACTGGGAAGCTGTAACTTAGACATCTTAATACAGGGTCTTATTTTGTTCCAGATGAAAGAAACAAACCAGCCATTTTTTTTTAAGGATTTGTTGGGTAAAAATGACTGGAATCATTCGTATCGGGTACAGCAGACGAGGAAGAATGTTCATTTTGAGCAAGGATATCCGGCAAAGCCAAGAAATGGGATGAGTGCTCCATCACTCAGGATCCTGTTTGATTTTGTCAAATAACTGTGTTTAAAGTTAGCTTTGAACAATTGATCAAACGTAGGTGTGATAAATATGCCTAAGTAAACAAAACCTGTCTACAACCACTTAAAGGGGAAAACACCCTGAGTGTCAGGTACCTGCTGCAGATTCCCCAGAGGCATAGCCTCTGATTTAGTAAAGTTGATTTTATAACCTGAAAAGGTGCTAAATGAATTGATGCATTGTATAAGGTGGTGCACTGATATAGCAGGGTTTGATAAGAAAATTAGAACATCATCTGCATACACTGTAATTTTATGTGACTTTAGTCCTATGTCTGGAGCAGGTATTTTGCGGTCTCACTGAATAGCCTCAGCCAATGGCTCGACCACTAGTGTAAAAAGTAGTGGTGATAAAGGGCAGCCCTGCCGGCTGCCCCTCAGAATACTAAAATTATCCGACCTAATACCATTAGTGAGAATCGCAGCCGAAGGGTCATTATAAAGAATCTTCACCGACTTAATAAAATTATTGCTCAAACCAAATCATTCTAAAGTGGAAAAAAAAGTACAGCTATTCGACACGATCAAAGGCCTTTCCTGCATCTAAGAAACAACCAAGCCGTCCACTACTTGTTGGTGACATGCCTGAATCACATTAAGTTAATCTTCTGATATTGTTAGATGATCTACGGCGTTTTACAAAACCCGTTTGATCCTCTTTTATGATAAAAGTTAACAGTTTCTGATCGCGACGCTAAGGTTTTAGATAAGATTTTGAAGTCAACATTTAACAATGAAATAAGTGTGTAGGAGGCACAATCTTCAGGGCTCTTTCCTTTCTTAAGAATTAGGGAGATATTGGCTTCTCTCAATGATGGTGGGAGGAGACCACAATTAAATGCATGATTGAACATGTTTAGCATAGGCTCTGATAATAACCCGGTGAACTCTTTATAGAATTCATAGGGTCTTCCCACTTTGGAGCTGTCTCACAGCTTCCTGTATCTCATGTATAGATAATGGAGCATTGAAGAGGGACTCTTGTTCAAAAGAAATGCCTGTGAGATCTAAATTCCTGAAAAAGGACTCCATCATTGCATTGCTCAGATTGATACAATTTAGAATAAAAATTCTTAAACACAAAATTAATCATTTTAGAATTACTAGTGAGGGCTCCTGTCCCATCCCTAATTGAAGCAATAGTCTGAGAGGCATTTTTCTTTCTAGCTAAATAAGCCAAATACCTACCTGGTTTTTCACCATGTTCAAACAATCATTGTTTAGCAAATGTCAATTTTCTTTTGGCTGCTTGTGTAAGTGAGGAGTTTAATGTACAGCATAGGGCTGTGATATTCTGTAACTTGGCTGCAGAAGGCTTATTAATATAATCCTTTTCAGTTGCTGCAAGCCTTGCTTCTACTAGGCGCTGCTGTTCCGCAACTTGTCGCTTCTTACTAGCAGAGTAGGAGATAATTAACTCACTTGCATAGGCCTTAGCGGTTTCCCAGAGCATCGATGGACTACTAGCTGATTTGGAATTAATAGATAGGAAAGTTTTGAATTTGGAAGTAAACTAGTCTATAAATTTATTATCTTTTAGAATAAAAGGATTCAGCCTCTAATATACTGCTGCATGGTCAAAAATAGTAATATTTCCAATTGTGCAGGATACAACTAAAACTAGGAGCGTTTGGGGGGTTAGAAAAAAGTCTATTCTGGTGTAACACTTGTGTGGATTTGAAAAAAATGTGAAGTCTTTGTCTGAGGGACGTAACAACCTCCAAACATCCACAAGTCCTAGTTCTCCACATAACCCCATGATTTTTTTGGATTGTGAGGAGAGCAATGGGGGACCACTAGGCACTCTGTCCATCAATGAGTCCATGAGACAATTAAAATCCCCACCTACAATAATGTTTTGTATTGAAAAGCTTGTAAGTTTGGAAAAAGCATGTATTAGGAATTTGAGAGGATGAGCTGGAGGGCAGAAAACATTGAGAATACCATATTCCTCTCCATATATTGAAGCCTTAACAATCACAAATCTCCTATACTTATCCTTAATGCAGTCTAGTAACTTAAAAGGCAGGTTCTTCCTAATTAAAATGGCCACCCCCCTACTCCTGGTATTAAAAGATGAAAAATAGACTTGATCAAATACACTCTGTTGCAGTTTTAGATGTTCTATATCATTTAAATGTGTCTCCTGCAATAAGGCTATGTCCACCCTTTCCTTTTTCAGGTTTAGTAGGATTTTCTTTCTCTTGATTGGTGAATGACTCCCCTTAATGTTCCAAGTGCACAATTTTAATATATTACTGGCCATAACCCTTTATAACAATCACTTGACTCTGGAGGAGAAGAAACCTAACTTAAGATCAGCTGAGCAGCAATAAGTGAATTAAAAAAACACACAAAAAAAACAAAGCGCCAACAGTGCTGAACAAGAGGACTTACCCCACACTTAAAGGGGATATCTCAACCTTCTAGCACCCCATATTCTGCCCCACTGCCAATATGGTATTTAACGTAGTCAAAAATGAAAACAGGACATAATTTATCAATCCACCGATTTGTTACCGTCATGTTTAAGCTCCTTCAGGCTGGAGCAGCACCGCTAACTTAAACAAATAATGAAACTGTATTAATCAAAACAAATACGTTACCCATCCTATAAAATATCTTGCCGTTGAGTAATGAAAAGGTAAAATAAAGCGACCATCATGTCCATAACCAGGGCTGCACAATATATACATTCTTTAGCCCAACGTGTCTACAAAAGTTTTAGCTTTGTTAGGTGAATCAAATATCTTGGTGATCCCGTTGTAGGTGATTTTCAGCACCGCTGGGTACAGCATAAAGTACTGGATTCCAGATTCTCTCAGCCGCTTCTTTACCTGGTCGAATTCCTTGCGCTTCCGAATAATGGCTGCCAAAAAATCCTGGAAAAACATAAGCCTAGATCCCTCATATATTAAAGCCTGGGCATCAGTCCCGTGGCACCTCGAAGCTTCCATCACTATTTGCTTATCACCAAAATTAGGGAACCTCATGAGGACAGGTCGAGGGCGTTGTCTAGGCCCGGTTTTTGAGCCGTGTACGATGAGCTGTTTCCACTTTAATGCATCCAGCCTTGGTTTCCAAATCAAAGAAATTCGGCAGCCAGCCCTCAAACAACTTCGCTGGCTGGCTGCCTTCTGTACCTTCAGGTAGACGATGATTCGTATGTTCTTCCTCCTACCTCTATTCTCAAGATCATTGATATGGTCAGACAGGCTTTGAACTTGCTTTTCTAGCACCTGGATGTGGATTTGGGCTTGATCAGCTACAGTCTCAACCATGGAGGTTCGGCCCTCGGCCTCATTCGTTCTTGTATTGATCAAGATTTTTAAGCTCCAATGTGTGGTTCTGGAGGGTTAGAGAGAGTGGACCCAGCTTCTCATCCATCATTTTGGATATGTTCTCCGTAACTTCCTGAGTTACTTGACGAAAAGCAGGGTCCAGTGTGTTAGCATAGCGAGCAGCAGCTAGCTCCTCAGCCCCAGGCGAGCGCTCTGTGCAGTCCATCTTGGCCGCCTTTTTAGTATTTTTTGATGGCATGGTGTTGAAGCAGCTTAAAAAAATACTCATCAATGTTCATGTTATTAAATCCGACAGTTGGGCATTTAAAAGAAGAAGTTGAAACGGATAGGTTTATATGTGAAATTATCAGTGTTGCGGTGCTGAGCTCAGCAAAGCAGACCTTTCACTGCACCGCCATCTTGAAAGAGGGCACAGTTTTAAGGTGCTTGGAAGTAGGTACAGAGGAGATGTCAGGGGTAAGTTTTTAATGCGGAGAGTGGTGAGTGGGCTGCCGGCGACGGTGGTGGAGGCGCATCCGATAGGGTCTTTTAAGAGACTCCTGGACCGGTACATGGAGTTCAGAAAAATAGAAGGCTATAGGTAACCCTAGGTAATTTCTAAGGTAAGGACATGTTTGGCACAGCTTTGTGGGCCAAAGGGCCTATATTGTGCTGTAGGTTATCTATGTTTCTAACCCTGTGGGGAGGCAATATGATTAAATTTACCCTGAATTTTGAGGAGGAGAAGCTAAAGTCAGATGTACCAGTATTACAGTGGAGTAAAGGAAATTACAGAGGTTTGAGAGAGGAGTTGGCCAGAGTTAACTGGAAAAGAACACTGACAGGGATGATAGCAGCGAGCAATGGCTGGAATTTCTGGAAGCAACTCGGAAGGCACAGGATATATACATCCCAAACAGGAAGAAGTATTCTAAAGGCAAGATGACATTGGCTAACAAGGGAAGTCAAAGCCAACATAAAAACTAAAGAGAGAGCATATAATAGAACAAAAATTAGTAAGAAGTTAGAAGACTGGGAAGCTTTCAACTACCAAGAGAAAGCAACCAAAAAATTCATTGAGAAGGTAAAAATGGATTACGAACGTAAGCTAGCCAGTAATATTAAAGAGGATATACATGAGGTGTAAAAGAGGCGAGAGTGGATATCGGACTGCTGGAGAAGTAGTAATGGGGGACAATGAAATGGTGGACAAAGTACGGTGGAAGGTCCAGGTGCCAGGGCTCATGATGTGTGTGAGGTTACCATTACTGGAGAAAAGGTTCTTGGGAAACTGAAAAGTCTAAAAGTAGACAAGTCAGCTTGACCAGATGATGTTCACCGGGTCTGAAAGAGGTGGCTGAAGAGATCACTAATGACCTTTCAAGAATCACTAGATTCTGGAATGGTTCCAGACGACTGGAAAATTGCAAATGTCACTTCACTCTTCAGGAAGGGAGAGAGGCAGAAGAAAGGAAACTATCGGCCGGTTAGTCTGACCTCAGTGAATGGGAAGATGTTGGAGTTGATTATTAAGGATGAGGTCTCAGGGTACTTGGAGACACGTGATTAAAAAAAGGCTGTAGTCAGCATTGTTTCCTTAAGGGAAAATCTTGCCTGACAAATCTGTTGGAATTCATTGTAGAAGTAACAAGCAAAATAGGCAAATAAGAATCAGTTGATTTTGTGTACTTGTATTTTCCAAAGGCCTTTGACAAGGTGCCACACATGAGCCTACTTAACAAGCTATGAGCCCATGGTATTACAGGAAAGATTCTAGTATGGATAAAGCAATGGTTGATTGGCAGGAGGCAATGAATGGGAATAAAGGGAGCCTTTTCTCGTTCACTGCTGGTCACTAGTATTGTTCCACAAGGGTCTGTGTTGGGACTGATTCTCTTTACATTATATGTCAATGATTTGAATGATGGAGTTGGTGGCTTTGTTGCAAAGTTTGCAGACAGTATGAAGATAGGTGGAGAGGAAGGTAGTTTTCAGGATGTAGAGAGGGAAGGACTTGGACAGATTAGGAGAATGGACAAAGAAATGGCAGATGGAATACAGTAACGGGAAGTGTATGGTCATGCACTTTGGTACAAGAAATGAAAGAGTTAACTATTTTCTAAATGGATTGGAAATACAAAATGCTGAGGTGCAAAGGGAATTGGGAGTCCTTGTGCAGGTGTGGTAAACCATGTATATATGTTGTAACTCGGTTACCTGTCTGGACACACCCTGCTGTCTGCCCCTGTGGCTCCTCCCACAAAGTCCTGTATAAAGGTGTTCGTCTTGCCCCTCCCCCTCAGTCCGGGGGCAGACACTCACTGTGGAGGTCGTATTGTACAGCGAATAAAAGCCTTTCAGTATTTTACCAAACCTCAGTCTTTTGGAGTAATTGAATGTGCTTCAGCAGGATTCCCTAAAGGTTAATTTGCATGTTGAGTCTGTGGTGAGGAAGGCAAATGCAATGCTAGCGTTCATTTCAAGAGGACTAGAAATGGTGTAAAAGCAGGGTATAATATTCAGACTTTATAAGGCACTGTTGAGGCCTCACTTGGAGTATTGTGAGCAGTTTTGGGCCCCTTAGAAAAGATGTACTGAAACTGGAAAGGATTACAAGGAGGTTCATGAACATGATTCCAGAATTGAGCGGCTTGTCATATGAAGAGCATTTGATGGCTCTGGGCCTGTGTTCACTAGAATTCAGAAGAATGAGGGGTGACCTCATTGAAACCTATCGAATGGTGAAAGGCCCTAATAAAATGGATGCAGAGAGGATATTTCCTATGATGGGAGAGTCTAAGACCAGAGGACACAGTTTCAGAATGGAGAGATGTCCTTTTAGAACAGAGATGAGGAGAAATTTCTTTAGCCAGAGAGTAGTTTATCTGTGGAGGCCAAGTCTTTTATGTATATATAAGGCAGAGGTTGATAGATTCTTGATTCAGGGCATGATGGGATACAGGGAGAAGGCAGGAGACAGGCTGAGAGGAAAATTGGATCAGCCATGATGAAATGGCAGAGCAGACTTGGGCCAAATGGCCTTAATTCTGCTCCTATATCTTATGGTGTTATGCTACTCTTTGTGATGTCTGCATTCCTCGAATCAGCACAACTACACATTTATATTTCTGTGTATTAATTGTAAGGTTTCTCTAGGTCCAAGAGAGGTGGTTCACAGCTATCCAATGCATCCAGCTTATTATCCCTCACCAGGAATGCAGACTCCATATCCAACTGCTCCAGCCTATGGTGCTGCAGGTAAGTTCTCCTTGGGCTATGCGTAAAACTATAAACAAGGAAAGACTGGCCGTTTTTTCTAATGTCAAGGCTGGGCAAAGTTATGTTGTTAGTAAAGGGGATCAAGGATTAACTTAATTTGTCATAGGTACCTATACAGTGGCTTCCAATTAACTGGGACCAGTACATTTTGGCCCACTTATAAGGGCTGTGCCAATAATCTGGTTTCATGGAAATAGTTAAAAGGGTATTAAAAACAGTCAAAAACTACTGTTTAACTGAGTCATAGTTTATATATTTAAATGAAATACAGAACAAATTAGAACACTGCCAATACCAATACAGTACTATAAAACTGTGTATTAGTTCCTAATTATTATCGACAAAGAAATTCAGTATGTCACAGCGTTCTTTTGATTGACTGTAAATGAACAAAATCAGCGCAGATAACTAGTGTAGATAATGCGCTGCCTTTATACATTGTTATCGACGATTGCATCCTCAATCTTCATTTTCATTGTAACTTCCAACATGATTGTTGATATCGTCAAATTTTTCTTAGTGCATTGTCACCACTCCAGCTACTCTGCTTTAATTTTGATCTCCAGCATTGTCAGTGAAAAGTTTTCATCCTGTTCTTGTGACCACATCATGTGGGTTTCCGCCAGGTGCTCCAGTTTCCTCCTGTTTTCCAAAGGCTTGTGGGGTGTAGGGTTAGTTGCCCACTATAAATTGCCTCTAGTGTTGGTAAGTGGTAGAGTCCAGAGGGTGGTGTGGTTGATGGGGTGAGCAGTGTAAATGGTGTTACATGGTCGGTGAGCCAAAAGGGCTTGTTTCCATATGGCATTGCTTTTAGCAGTACCGGAATAGGTGCATACTGTTTCTGTTCCCTCTGCTTTACCACAGCCACTTCCTTCGGTCAGTACCAAAGTTCAAAGTAAATTGATATAAAAGAAGATGTGCTAGCATTGGAGAAGATCCAGAGGAGGTTCATGAGAATGATTCCAGGAATGAAAGGGTTAACATGTCAGGAGCATTTGATGGCTCTGGGCCTGGACTCACTGGAATTTAGAAGAATAAGGGGAGATCTCATTGAAACCTGTCGAATATTGAAAGGCCTAGATAGAGTGGATGTGGAGAGAATGTTTCCTCTAGAGGTCTCAGCCACAGAATAAAGAGGAATTCCTTTAATCAAAGGGTGGTGCTCTTTAGAATTCATACTACGGACTGCCGTGGAGGCCAAGTCATTTAGACCATAAAACATAAGAGCAGAATTAGACCATTTGGTCCATTGAGTCTGCTCCACCATTCAACCATGGCTGATCCTTTTTCCCCTCCTCAACCCCAGTTCACAGCCTTCTCCCCATAACCTTTGATGCCGTGTCCAATCAAGAACCCATCAGTCTGTGCCTCAAATGCACCCGATGACCTGGCCTCCACAGCTCCGTGTGGTAACAAATTCCACAAATTCACTACCCTCTGGTTAATGAAATTTCCCTGCATCTGTCTTTAAAATGGATGCCTCTCTATCCTGAGGCTGTGCCCTCTTGTCCTAGACAAACATCATGAGAAACATCCTTTCCACATTTACTCTGTCGAGGCTTTTCAACATTTGAAAGAATTCAATGAGATCCCCCCTCATCCTTCTAAATTCCAACGAGTACAGATCCAGAGCCATCAAATGTTCCTCATATGATAACCCTTTCATTTCCAGAATCTTTGTGAACCTCTTCTGAACCCTTTCCAATGACAGCACATCTTTTCTTAAATGAGGAGCCCAAAACTGTTCACACTACTTAAGGTGAGGCCTCACCAGTGCCTTATAAAGCGTCAGCATCATATATTATATTCAAGACCTCTTGAAATTAATGCTAACATTGCATTTGCCTTCCTCACTACTGACTCTACCGGCAAGTTAACCTTTAGGGTGTTCTGCACAAGGACTCCCAAGTCCCTTTGCATCTCAGATTTTTGGAGTTTCTCCCCATTTAGAAAATAGTCTGCACATTTATTTCTACTACCAAGGTGCATGACCATGCATTTTCCAACATTATATTTCACTTGCCACTTTCTTGCCCATTCTCCTAATCTGTCCAAGTCCTTCTGCAACCTACCTGTTTCTTCAACACTACCTGCCCCTCCACCAATCTTCATACCGTATGCAAACTTGGCAACAAAGCCGTCTATTCCGTCATCCAAATTATTGATATACAGCATAAAAGGAAGCAGTCCCAACACCAGCCCCTGTGGAACACCACCAGTCACTGGCGGCCAAACAGACAAGGATCCTCTTATTACCACTCACTGCCTCCTAACAGCCAGCCAATGCTCTAACCATGTGAGTAACATTCCTGTCATATCATGTGCTCTTAACTTGTAGCACCTTATCAAAAGCCTTCTGAAAATCCAAATATACAACATCCACTGCATCCCCTTTATCTATCCTACTTGCAATCTCCTCAAAGAATTCCAACAGGTTCGTCAGGCAAGATTTTCCCGTAAGGAAACCATGCTGACTTTGCCCTATTTTGTACTGTGTCACCAAGTACTCCATCACCTCATCCTTAACAATTGACTCCAACATCTTCCCAACCACTGAGATCAGGCTAACTGGTCTATAATTTACTTTCTGCTGCCTTCCTCCTTTCTTATGAGTGGAGAGACAGTTGCAATTTTCCAATCATCTGGCACATCCCAGAGTCCAATGATTTTTGAAAGATCATTGCTAATGCCTCCACAGTCTCTACCACACCTCTTTCAGAAGCCTAGGGTGCAGTTCATCTCGTCTGGGTGACTTGTATACCATTAGCTCTTTCAGCTTTTTGAGCATGTTTTCCCTTGTAATAGCAACTGCACTTACTTCTCTTCCCTCACACCCTTCAACATCTGACACACCAGTAGTGTCTTCCACAGTGAAGACTGATGCAAAATACTCATTTAGTTCATCTGACATCTCCTTGTCCCCCATTTTTATTTCTCTGGCCTTATTTGCTAGTGGTGCTATATCCACTCTCCCTTTTAATTTTTACATATTTGAAAAAGCTTTTACTATCCACTTTAATATTGTTTGCTAGCTTGTTTTCATATTTTATCTTTTCCCTTCTAATGATTCTTTTAGGTGCTCTCTCGAGGTTTTTAAAAGCTTCCCAATCCTCTGACTTCCCGCTGATTTGTGCTTTGTTGTGTGCCCTCTCTTTTGCTTTTACATTGGCTTTGACTTCCCTTGTCAGCCACAATTGTACTATTTTGCCATTTGAGTATTTCTTTGTTTTTAGAATACATCTGTCCTGCACCTTCCTCATTTTCCCAGAAACTCACTCCATTGCTGCTCTGCTGCCATCCCTGCTAACAGCTCCTTTCAATTTATTTAGCCAACTCCTCTCTCATACCACTGTAATTTCCTGCTGAAATACTGCTATGTCAGACTTTACTTTCTTCCTATCAAATTTCAAGTTGAACTCAATCATATTGTGATCACTGGCTTCTAAGGGCTCTTTTACCTTAAGTTCCCTAATCACCTCCAGTTCATTGCATGACACCCAGTCCAGTACAGCTGATCCCATAGTAGGCTCAATGACAAACTGCTCTTAAAAAGCCATCTCATAGGCATTCAACAAACTCACTCTCAAGATCCAGTACCAACCTGATTTTCCCAATCAACCTGCATGTTAAAATCTCCCACGACTATCATAACACTGACATCTTGACACACCTTTTCTACTTCCCATTGCAATCTGTGGTCCACATCCCAGCTACTGTTGGGAGGCCTGTATATAACTGCCATCAGGTTCCTTTTACCCTTGCAGTTTCTTGACTCAACCCACAAGGATTCAACAATCACATCTTTCTCCTGATTTGTAGCCATGTTTTACCAGCAGAGCCATACCACCCCCTCTGCCTACCTTCCTATCCCTCTGATACAATGTGTAACCTTGGACATTCAGCTCCCAACTACAACCATCCTTCAGCCATAATTCAAGGCAGAGGTTGATACATTCTTGATCATTCAGGGCGTCAAAGATTATGAGGAGAAGGCATGAGAATGGAGTTGACAGGATAATAAATCAGCCATAATGGAATGGTGGTACAGCCTCGATGAGCCAAGTGGCCTAATTCTACTCCTATGTCTTATGATCTTATTATCAAAGTATGTATATATCACTAAATACGACCCTGAGATTCATTTTCTTGCAAGCATTCACAGTAGAACAAAGAAGTACAATAGAATGAATGAAAAACTACATACAAAGACTGACAAATTGTGCAAATACAAAAAGAAACAAGTAATAGAAATGAATAAGTACCTACATAAATATTTAATACTAACAACATGTGTGCTAGAGTCCTTGAAAGTGTGGAATCAGTTCAGTGTTGAGGTGAGTGAAGTTATCCAAGCTTCTTTCAGCAACTTGATGGGTTGAAGGTAATAACTGTTCCTGAACTTGCTGGCATGGGACCTGAAGCTCTTCTATCTCCTTCCCCATGGCAGCAATGGGAATAGAGCATGGCCTGGATGGTGGGAGCCCTTGGTGATGAGTGCTGCTTTCTGCCCAGCTCTCTCTGTGAGGATAGGGAAGAGGATGACAGCCATTATCTCCTGTTCTGCAAGTAAAATTCTGCTCATTGCTCACAGTCAGAATCAGGTTTAATATCACTGGCATATATCATGATTTTTTTTTTCTTTTCCCTCTCCCATTCTGGCCTCTTACCATTTCTCCTCACCTGCCTATCACCTCCCCCGCTGCCCCTCTTTCTTCACTTTTTCCCATGGCCCACTGTCCTCTCTGATCAGATTCCTTCTTCTCCAGCACTTTACTTTTCCCATCTGCCTGGCTTCACCTATCACCTTCTGTTTTGTCCTCCTTCCCCTATCCCCACCTTTTTATTCTGGCACCTTCCCCCTTCCTTTCCAGTTTAGAAGAAGAGTCTCAGCCCAAAATATCGACTGTAAATTCCTTTCCATAGGTGCTGCCTGACCTGCTGAGTTCCTCCAGTATTTTGTGTGTGTCATGAAATGTGTTGCGGCATCAGGACGGTGTAATACATAAAGATAAATTACAGTAAGAAATATATAATTAAACAGTGCAAAAAATAGTGAGGTAGTATTCATGGGTGTATTATCAGCTCATAAATCTGATGGTGGCAAAGAAACTGTTCCTAAAACACTAAGTGTGTGTCTTCAGTCTCCTGTTCAGTACTTCCTGCATGATGGGGAGCACATGTCCTGGGTGACAGGGTCCTTTTTGAGTCATCTCCACTTGAAGATGTTCTGCAGTGTGTTCCAAATCATTTTCATTTATGAATTAGTCAAACAACATCTAGGGCACAGAGAGTGATGGAACCTAATCTATAAATCATCAGACTCTCCCACGACCATCTCCCAAAACATAAGGTTAAAATGGCTATATTGTAACAGGTTGATAAGTTCTTGATTAGTAAAGGCATCAAAGATTATGGGAAGAATGTAAGAGAATGGTGTTTGAGAGGGAAAATAAATTAGCTATTATTGAATGGCAGACCAGACTTAAAGTGCTAAAAGCCTAAATCTGTTCCTATATGTTATGATCTTATTTATATTGAAATGTGCTTGTTTTTCTCCTAGGCTCAGCCAGCGGTTTTCAAAGCTACCCACTGAACCTTGCTTACCCACCCAATATACCTCCTGGATCGTATCCTCCATACCAGACAGCCCCAGCTTACAGTGCTACAAGTAAGGCCTATTTAGTATTACAAACACAGAAAACTGCTAGCAGGACTGTGAATAAGAAGGAACACAAATGGGGTTAGCAAGTTACTGGACTAGTATCCAAAGTCTGGGACATCACAGTAGCGTAGTGAAGCTATTACAGCTTGGGGCATCCCATTCACAGTTCATTTCTGGTGCCCTCTGTAAGGAGATTATACTTTCTTCCCGTGGCTGCGTGGATTTCCTCTGGATGCTCCGGTTTCCTGCCACAATCCAAAGATTATTTTAGAATATGAAGGCACGCAGTACTCTTTTATTGTCATTTAGTAATGCATGCATTACTAAAGGGAGAGAGTACATTCAGACTGGAGGATTGTGACTAGTGGTGTCCCACAAGGATCTGTTCTGGGACCTCTACTTTTCGTGATTTTTATTAACGACCTGGATATGGGGGTAGAAGGGTGGGTTGGCAAGTTTGCAGACGACACAAAGGTTGGTGGTGTTGTAGATAGTGTAGAGGATTGTCAAAGATTGCAGAGAGACATTGATAGGATGCAGAAGTGGGCTGAGAAGTGCAGATGGAGTTCAACCCGGAGAAGTGTGAGGTGGTACACTTTGGAAGGACAAACTCCAAGGCAGAGTACAAAGTAAATGGCAGGATACTTGGTAGTGTGGAGGAGCAGAGGGATCTGGGGGTACATGTCCACAGATCCCTGAAAGTTGCCTCACAGGTGGATAGGGTAGTTAAGAAAGCTTATGGGGTGTTAGCTTTCATAAGTCGAGGGATAGAGTTTAAGAGTTGCGATGTAATGATGCAGCTCTATAAAGCTCTGGTTAGGCCACACTTGGAGTACTGTGTCCAGTTCTGGTCACCTCACTATAGGAAGGATGTGGAAGCATTGGAAAGGGTACAGAGGAGATTTACCAGGAAGCTGCCTGGTTTAGAGAGTATGGATTATGATCATAGATTAAGGGAGCTAGGGCTTGACTCTCTGGAGAGAAAGAGGATGAGAGGAGACATGATAGAGGTGTACAAAATAATAAGAGGAATAGATAGAGTGGATAGCCAGCGCCTCTTCCCCAGGGCACCACTGCTCAATACAAGAGGACATGGCTTTAAGGTAAGGGGTGGGAAGTTCAAGGGGGATATTAGAGGAGGGTTTTTTACTCAGAGAGTGGTTGGTGCGTGGAATGCAGTGCGTGAGTCAGTGATGGAGGCAGATAGACTAGTGAAGTTTAAGAGACTACTAGACAGGTATATGGAGGAATTTAAGGTGGGGGCTTATATGGGAGGCAGGGTTTGAGTGTCGGCACAACATTGTGGGCCGAAGGGCCTGTACTGTGCTGAACTGTTCTATGTTCTATGTTCATTAAGAAATGATACAATATTTCCTCCGGTGTGATATCACAAAACACAGGACAGACCAAGACTGAAAAAAACTAACAAAACCACATAATTATAACATACAGTTACAGCAGTGCAACAATACCATAACTTGATGAAGAAGTCCATGAGCACAGTAAAAAGTTCAAAGTCACTCAAATGTCCCACATCTCACACAGACAGGAGAAGGAAGAAAAACTCTCCCTGCCATACCCGACCACGGTCCGACTCTGAGTCATCTGACAACTTCGAGCTCTGATCAGCTCTCCAACACCGAGTACCGAGGGATTTGACCTCCATCTCAGTCACCAACAACAGGCAAAGCCGGGGATTTTGGGGCCTTCCCTCCGAAAGATTCCCGATCCAGCAGTAACACAACAGCGAACTGGCGTTTCAGAAATTTTTCTGGATGTTCCCCTGTTCTTTCACATCCATCACCATCAAATCAGAATTGTCCACGACCCCTATTTAACAGATATGATATCATTTTTCACCAGAGGGCTGTGCACGCGCGGCACGCTGCTCTCTCTCCTCCCGCCTCTTCTACTGATAAGTAGGTTAATTGGTCGTAACTTGTCCTGTGATCAGGCTAGGGTTAAATCAGTGGGTTGCAGGACAGCACGGCTTGTTGGGGCAGAAGGGCCTATTCCACACTGTATCTGCAGGTCAGTGTGAGATGTTGTTGTGTTGTCCGAGACCAGTCTAAAATCCCTGATTTTTTTTTCCCGCAGCTGCTCCGCCACAGTCCTAATTACAGCCAATAGGAAGAGGGACTTCTGCGCTTTTTCTGATGCGGTTTCCATTCGTTCCATGTGAGCAATTAGCTGGCAACAGGCCTGTTCACGGACTCGTTTTCCATGGACTCCTTTGCTTGCAGTGGATTTCTAGATTGACTGCAGTAACTTCCTGGATTAACTGCCCCAGTTCCTTGATTTATCACTGCCAATTCACTCACCGGGAGTCCTTAATTGTCTGCTAAAATCCCTGGTGTATGGACGTTATTCAGATTATGTCCTTCATTATTCTGCATTACAATAAGCTCAAATTTTACTTGTGTGTCTTTACATAAATTATTAATTCATACTTCTTTCAGCAGTGTCATTTATTTTAAAGTGTTGTCAAGAACTCAAGAACATTACACATCAACATGCACTCTGGGGAGATGGGGCTTGTCACCCATGGTTGGCAGCTCATCTAGGAGAAGGAATACTGATCTCAAACCTCCACTGCCTTGTGGGTATACCCACTCACGGGGAAGGCTTCAGGAGTAAACCTAGAGGAGGAATCCAGAGCTGGCGTCCCTAAGGCAGTCCTACATTGACTTCAACACTCACTGATAACTCCTGTGACACTGCTAATGCCAAACTGTATCGGTCTCTGCAGTTCCTTTGGATATTTCAGCTGCATGGGGGACAAGGGGCCTGCTGCATGGACAACAGCTTGCTCTCTGTATTGTAGTAGCCTGGCTTGCATCTCAGGATGATCCATGATCAACCCGGACCAACATGCATTCCAGAAACATCACATCACGGAAGACTAAAACTAACCAAGAAACAAGCATCATCAAAATATGAAGAATATATTTGGTGAGAAACTTTTTTAGATTGCTTGCATTTTAAGTCATAGGACACTATTGCACAGAAACAGGCCCTTCAGCCCATCTAGTCCATGCTAAAGTATCATTTTTCTGAGTCCCATCTGGAACATGCCTCTCCCATCCATGAACATATCCAAAATTCTCTAAAGTTTTGAATTCAAACGCACATCTACCACTTGCATTGGAGGCTCGTCCCACACTCTTACTGCCACCTCAATGAAGATGTTCCCCTAAAACATTTCACCTTTCACCCTTAACCCATGACCTCTAGTTGTAGTCTCACCTAATCTCAATGGAAAAAGACTGCTTGCATTTACCCTGTGTTTGGACCACTTAGTTGGAGTCTGGATTACTGGAACTAAGAAAGTTTTATTAAAGAAATAAGCAACACAGTACTCTAATCAAAAGGATAATAAATGCAACAGTTTAGCAATGATAAAACACACATGTACACAGAACTAGGATAATAGGATCAATCAAGCTCTATCACAGTCTGGGGGTAAATGACCAGTTTCAAGTGACGCAAAGTTCAGTTCAATTGAGTTCAGTTCAGTTCACAGTAATCACTGTTGTGCCGTTGGGGGCAGGGAGAGGAGAGAGAGCGAAAGCGAATGAATATTCAAAACGGATTCCACACAGACCTTCGATATTCCTCGCAGTTAGCTTTCGGGCGAGCCCTTTGTAATGTCTTCTGAGGTCACCGACTGTGACCCCTCCATTCCAGATACGATCGTTCTTCTGCAGTGAACCCGGCACCCAGGCAAGGGCGGACACACACACCAGGTTCCTGCCCGACCGTATCTTTCCAACCTGTGCGTCTATGGCTGGCCCCGCGACCAGACCTCCAAAAACTCCCAACTTGTGGGGAGGCACACCGCTTTCAGGATCTCGTTACCTCGTGGAGTCGTGTGTCTCTTGCCTTAGCGAACCTGTCCCTTTTTATCCCCCTGCTGGGGTATCACCTGTCCATCAAACTTCAAACAGTTTTGGGTTCAAAGCCCCGGTCTCTGACAATACTCGGAACTGTGTCTCCTTTCCGTTAATCCCTCTCGTCTCTCATTAACATCTCTTTAAGGTTCCCCCATTGTCCTCTTATCGGCATCAATCTTCTGATAACTGGTTCTTTTGTCACACTTCAAAGGATTTTTACCAGGGTAAAAATATAGTCATGAATACACTATCAGATACACACAAATATACATGTTTATCAGCTATTTGGCTAATACAGGGACTTTTTAAGTTGTCAACACCTGACAGTCAGCAATCACATTTTCTGTTCCTTTTATATGTGTTATTTTAATAATCCTCTAAACCAGGCTCCAATTTAGCAAACTTCATAGTGGCCGGAAACACTAATGAATTGTGATCAGTATAACGTCTCAGTGGTTTTCGCCCCGGACACAGATAACAAGGGTCGTCCCATACCAATTTAGCATTCTTTGGCAAGGGCTTAGTAAGAGGGTGGGTACCATCCGCAAAGTTGTTTTTTTTTCTGCAAAACTTCCGATAGTACCCCACCATCTCCAAGAACCTTCTCAGGGCTCTCTTGTCTGTCGGGATGGGGACTTCAGAGATAGCCCGCACCTTAGTTTGCATCGGAGCCAGCTGCCCCTGTTCTACCACAAATCCCAGATAAGTGACCTTCGCGCGGCCGAACTCACTTTTTGCAAGGTTCACTGTCAGGCTGGCTTCAGACAGCCATTTAATCAGCTCCTCTACCGCCATAATGTGTTCCTCCCACGTGTCACTCCAGACTACTACATCGCCAATATACACTTCTGTGTTCTTTAGCCCTTTTGACACTGAATTAATCATTCTATAGCGATGTTGCTCACTAGGCTGACCTGACGTAACAACCACCCCAAGTACCGTGACGTTCGGACATCCGTGTGCGTGCCGTTTAACTTGCTCGCTTTGTTCAGGGATTAAGGGAGAGACTTTATCAGCCAAGCTGGCCAAAACGATAGACTTCTCCCATCTGGTCGGCACCATACTTATCTTTTCAAAATTGCCCTCCCCTTATCAGGTGGCACCCTAGCCTCATTAATTTTCATGATATCACCAGCTAGATCTGTTTTCTGATCGTGGTGAGCTTTTAACATGTTAATAGCCTCTAACTGTGTTAACTCACGTCTACAATAGTCAATAACATCCTTCCTCCTGTGCAGCCCGTAAAACCCTTTCATGATTCCGCCGACTGTTTTCCTCCCCCCCAAAATGTCCACCGAGGGGTATCTTGTGGGCCAGGTTAAGAATCTCATCCCCATAAATTTTTGGTACCATCCCCCATTCCTCATCTGCGGGCACGGTACTTGGTCTCCCTTTCTTCCTTAGCACTCCCTCCTCCACACAACAGCCCACTGGCTCTCCCCTCAACTCTGCTTCAGAGAGAGCTGTCCCCGCCGAAACCATCAGTTCCTCGTCTCGCTCCTGCGCCTGCACAAATTCTCTCCTTTCCAATGATAAATCTACCTCAATTTCCTCACTCCCTCCTGTTTCACTTTCTACCCCCTCCTGGTACAAGGCTGGTAGAAACGTCTCAGCTGGAGCTATTTCGGCAGTCTTTCTGGACATACGCCGAGTCACTGCGCAAACGGGATAAACCTGTGAGTCCATGGGCGGGGCCTCAATGCTTGCAGGCGGGCCTGTCAATTTTACCGCCGGATACACTTCCCCGCCGGCGAGGTCATTACCGAGCAAGATCTCCACGCCTTTCATCGGTAGTTCGAGCCTCACCCCCCTATCGTGACCGGTCTAGAGACCAAGTCGCTTTTTAGGTGTATCTGGTGCAAGGGTACTGCCTCAGTCCCTCGCCCAATGCCTTTGACCCTGACCTCCCCAGTCTGGGTCTCTGAACTAAACTCTAACACACTCTTTACTATCAATGACTGACACGCTCCCGTGTCTCTCCAGATCCGCACTGGAACTGGGTTTAACCCCTCCTTCACCGACACCAATCCGGCCGAGATAAACCTTTGGCGCCCTTCCTGAACTTTGTTAGCCCTCTCCTCTCCTAGCGGTTGGTTTACCAGCTCAATACAGCCAGTCGGAAACGCCGCCTTTCCCTTTACCGTCTCCTTCTTTGGGGCAAAGCACCTGGACGCAAAGTGTCCGGCTTTCCCACAATTATAACATACGACCCCAGGAGACTTCCTACCAGACTGCTCCCGGTCTACCTTATCCTTCTCGCTAGTCCCTGGTTTACTTTCTGACTTTTCTGGCGGGCTCTCCCCGCCGTCCTGACTACCCTTCTGGTAGCCTTTACTCCGGACAAACTTCGTTTTATGTGTCAACGCGTACTCATCCGCTAACTTAGCAGTTGCGGCTAAAGTGCCTGCCTCTTTCTCATCTAGGTAGGGTCTCATACCGTCAGGGACACAACCTTTAAACTGCTCAATCAGGATCAGCTGTAGCAGTCTGTCAGTCTGTCAGTCAGTCTATCTAGCCCTTTCGAGGCGCACCAACGCTCACAATATGTCTGCATCTCGGGGGCAAACTCTAAATACGTGCGGTCCCACTGCTTCCTCGCATTCCGGAACCTCTGCCGGTATGCCTCCGGGACCAACTCATAAATCCTGAGGATGGACTCTTTCACCACCTCACACTGGTAAAGACAAATGTAGGTCCCCTACAGACCGAAACAGGTGAATTGATTATGTGGAGCAAGGACATGGCAGACCAATTGAATAATTACTTTGGTTCTGTCTTCACTAAGGAGGACATAAATAATCTTCCAGAAATAGTAGTGGACAGAGGGTCCAGTGAGATGGAGGAACTGAGCGAAATACATGTTAGTAGGGAAGTGGTGTTGGGTAAATTGAAGGGATTAAAGGCAGATAAATCCCCAGGGCCAGATGGTCTACATCCCAGAGTGCTTAAGGAAGTAGCCCAAGAAATAGTGGATGCATTAGTGATAATTTTTCAAAACTCATTAGATTCTGGACTAGTTCCTGAGGATTGGAGGGTGGCTAATGTAACCCCACTTTTTAAAAAAGGAGGGAGAGAGAAACCGGGGAATTATAGACCGGTTAGCCTAACGTCGGTGGTGGGGAAACTGCTGGAATCAGTTATCAAAGATGTGATAACAGCACATTTGGAAAGCGGTGAAATCATCGGACAAAGTCAGCATGGATTTGTGAAAGGAAAACCATGTCTGACGAATCTCATAGAATTTTTTGAGGATGTAACTAGTAAAGTGGATAGGGGAGAACCAGTGGATGTGGTATATTTGGATTTTCAAAAGGCTTCTGACAAGGTCCCACACAGGAGATTAGTGTGCAAACTTAAAGCACATGGTATTGGGGGTAAGGTATTGATGTGGATAGAGAATTGGTTAGCAGACAGGAAGCGAAGAGTGGGAATAAATGGGACCTTTTCAGAATGGCAGGCAGTGACTAGTGGGGTACCGCAAGGCTCAGTGCTGGGACCCTAGTTGTTTACAATATATATTAATGACTTGGATGAGGGAATTAAATGCAGCATCTCCAAGTTTGCGGATGACACGAAGCTGGGCGGCAGTGTTAGCTGTGAGGAGGATGCTAAGAGGATGCAGAGTGACTTGGATAGGTTGGGTGAGTGGGCAAATTCATGGCAGATGCAATTTAATGTGGATAAATGTGAAGTTATCCACTTTGGTGGCAAAAATAGGAAAACAGATTATTATCTGAATGGTGGCCGATTAGGAAAAGGGGAGGTGCAACGAGACCTGGGTGTCATTATACACCAGTCATTGAAAGTGGGATGCAGGTACAGCAGGCGGTGAAAAAGGCGAATGGTATGCTGGCATTTATAGCGAGAGGATTTGAGTACAGGAGCAGGGAGGTACTACTGCGGTTGTACAAGGCCTTGGTGAGACCACACCTGGAGTATTGTGTGCAGTTTTGGTCCCCTAATCTGAGGAAAGACATCCTTGCCATAGAGGGAGTACAAAGAAGGTTCACCAGATTGATTCCTGGGATGACAGGACTTTCATATGAAGAAAGACTGGATGAACTGGGCTTGTACTCGTTGGAATTTAGAAGATTGAAGGGGGATCTGATTGAAACGTATAAAATCCTAAAGGGATTAGACAGGCTAGATGCAGGAAGATTGTTCCCGATGTTGGGGAAGTCCAGAACAAGGGGTCACAGTTTGAGGATAAAGGGGAAGCCTTTTAGGACGGAGATTAGGAAAAACTTCTTCACACAGAGAGTGGTGAATCTGTGGAATTCTCTGCCACAGGAAACAGTTGAGGCCAGTTCATTGGCTATATTTAAGAGGGAGTTAGATATGGCCCTTGTGGCTACGGGGATCAGGGGGTATGGAGGGAAGGCTGGTGCAGGGTTCTGAGTTGGATGATCAGCCATGATCATAATAAATGGCGGTGCAGGCTCGAAGGGCCGAATGGCCTACTCCTGCACCTATTTTCTATGTTTCTATACCTCTGGGCATCTTCCGCGGACAAAGCCGAGTAAGCTTGTTGGGCTTTCCCTTTAAGTACACTCTGAAGCAAAACAGCCCACTTATCCCTCGGCCAGTCCTGACTTGCAGCAACTTTTTCGAAATGGGGAAAGTACCGATCCACATCGGTATCGTCAAATGGGGGAACCAGCCTAACCTCCTGGGTCGCCCTGAACCCTCCACCTTGGTTTGGCATGGGCCCCTACTCTGCCCTCATCTTTAACCTCTCCAGCTCGAATTCCCTTTCCCTCTGTTTCTCTTCTCGCTCCCATTGCCTCTCTCTTTCTTGCTGTTCTAACTGTTTCTCTTCGTGTTCTAGCTGCCTTACCCGGAACTCGTGCTCGAGTCTCAGTTTTTCAAGCTGCACCTGTACTGCGTCTCCACCAGGTTTTCCAATAGATATCACCTCCAGCTCCCCTTGGGGAAACACACCTTTAGATACATAGTGCTCTACGATAGCTCTGTGTATCTCCTCTCTCCTCATTGTCGACTTCCCCTTAACAAGATTCAACCGTTTGGCCACAGCTGCCAATTCCGCTTTCCTGGCATCCTCTAATGCCTCCCAGGTTGGTGCCTTTAGAAATTCCTCAATCTGCATTTCTGCCTTTTCTTTCTTTCGGGAATTTTAACCCAATCAATTTACCCCGTCCCGAATTTAGCGTTCAAAATTGCAGACGAGAACCCCACTTATGTTACCTACCCCGTAACTGGGTTGCCAAACCAGCAGAAATGGACCACTTAGTTGGAGTCTAGATCACTGGAACTAAGAAAGTTTTATTAAAGAAATAAGCAACACAGTACTCTAATCAAAAGGATAATAAATGCAACAGTTTAGCAATGATAAAACACACATGTACACAGAACTAGGATAATAGGATCAATCAAGCTCTATCGCCGTCTAGGGGTAAATGACCAGTTTCAAGTGACGCAAAGTTCAGTTCAATTGAGTTCAGTTCAGTTCACAGTAATCACTGTTGTGCCGTTGGGGGCAGGGAGAGGAGAGAGAGCGAAAGCGAATGAATATTCAAAACGGATTCCAAACAGACCTTCGATATTCCTCGCAGTTGGCTTTCGGGCGAGCCCTTTGTAATGTCTTCTGAGGTCACCGACTGTGACCCCTCCATTCCAGATACGATCGTTCTTCTGCAGTGAACCCGGCACCCAGGCAAGGGCGGACACACACACCAGGTTCCCGCCCGACCGTATCTTTCCAACCTGTGCGTCTATGGCTGGCCCCGCGACCAGACCTCCAAAAACTCCCACCAACTTGTGAGGGGGGCACACCGCTTTCAGGGTCTCGTTACCTCGTAGAGTCATGTGTCTCCTGCTTTAGCGAACCTGTCCCTTTTTATCCCCCTGCTGGGGTATCACCTGTCCATCAAACTTCAAACAGTTCAGGGTTCAAAGCCCCGGTCTCTGACAATACTCGGAACTGTGTCTCCGTTCCGTTAATCCCTCTCGTCTCTCATTAACATCTCTTGAAGGTTCCCTCATTGTCCTCTTATCAGCATCAATCTTCTGGTAACTGTTTCTTTTGTCACACCTGTCTATATCCCTCATAATTTTGTATACCTCTATCAAATCTCCTCTCATTCTCCTACACTGCAGAGAATAAAGTTTTTATCCTTTTCAACCCTTCTCCACACAACTTAAGACCACCATCAACATAATTGTAAATTTTCTTTGCGTATTTCAATCGTATTGACATCTTTCTTGCAGGTGGGTGACCAGAACTGTACACAATACAGTTCACCAACATCTTATACAGTAGAGATGCCAGGTAGGATAGGTGAATGCTCCTTTTGCAGGATATGGGAAGGCAGGGCCCCTGACAACTAAAACTGCAAGAAGTGTATTCAGCTGCAGCTTCCAACAATCGACATTAGAGTTGGAGCTGGAACTGGATGAACACTGGACCATTCAGGAGGTTGGTGATGGATCAGACACATAGAGAGATAGTTACACCCAAGGTGTAGGACACAAGAGACTGGGTGACAGTCAGGAAGGGGAAAGGGGTTAAGGCGCTAATACAGACTACCCCTGAGGCTATCCCCCTCAACAACAGATGTATCACTTTGGATACTGTTGGGGGGGTGGTTGGTCTAACAAAAGAAAATCACAGTGGTCAGGTCTCTTGCACTGAGTTTGGTTCTGCGAATCAGAAGGGAAGTGGAGGAGAGGCACACTGTGGGTGATAGGGGATTCATTACTTATGGAAACGGACAAGAGGTTCTGTGGGTGAGAACAAGATTCCTGCATGCAATTTTGCCACCCAGGTGCCAGGGTCCGGGATATCTTGGATCGAGTGCTTAGCATTCTTAAGTGGGAGAATGAACAGCCAGAAGTCATGGTCCATTTAGGTACCAATGACATGGGTATGGCAAGTAACGAGGTCTGCGTAGGGAGTTAGGTGCTAGGTTAAATGACAGGACCTCCAGGATTATGATCTCAGGATTGCTACCCATGCCACTTGCGACTGAGGTCAGAACTAGGAAGATTATACAGTTTAGTACTTGGCTAAGGAGTTGGTGAATGAGGGAGGGCATAAGATTTTTGGATATTTGGGCTCTCTTCCAGGAAAGGTGGGACCTGTACAAATTGGACGATTTGCAACTGAACTGGAGGGGGACTAATATCTTAGTGGGAAGATTTGTCAATGCTGCACAGTGGGGTTCAAGCCAGAGCTGAAGGGGATGGGAATCAGAGTGCCAGAACAGTTAGTGGAGAAGTTGTGGAGGCAGATGTTGGTAAGACCTCAGACAAAGTTAGGAATCAAATGGTTGAGCATGGTGCAACTGTAGTTCTGAGCAGCATATATTTCAATGCAAGTATCGTAGGAAAGACAGATGATAGTGCTGAAGATGAGGTAGCTGGCTTACAAACAGAGACAATGTGTAGTGATGAGAGGCCATTGATTGGAAAAAATTGGTCAACAGGATGAGTTGCAACATCAAAGGTGGACAAAATCGAAAAGGATGAATACAGGACTGAAAGTGTTTATTTGAATGCATGCAGCATAAAGAGTAAGGTTGATGAACTTGTAGCATTGTTGCAGATTGGCAAGTATGATGTTGGAGGCATCACTGGATTACGGCTGAAAGAAGTTTAACGTCCAAGGATACACTGTGTATCAAAAGGACAGGCAGAGGGGTGGCATTGCTCTGTTGGTAAAAAAAATGAAATCAAATCATTAGAAAGAGCGACATAAGGTCAGAATCATTGAATCATTGTGGATAGAGCTAAGGAATTGCAAGGGTTAAAAGACCCTGATGGGAGATGTATACAGACCCCAAACAATATTAAGGATGTAGTCTACAAATTACAATGGGTGATAGAAAATGCATGCCAAAAGGGCAATGTTACAATAGTCATGGAGGATTTCAATATGTGGGTAGATTTGGAAAATCGGGTTGGGGCTGGATTCCAGGAGGATGAAAAACAGATAAATAGAGGGATAGCTCAAGCGAAGTGGCCAGTGCGTGAGTGGGCCAGTGAAGGAGTGGAGCTTTGAGGCTTTGACTCGAGAGGCTTCGACGAGAAGAGGCGGAGGACAAGCTAGCTCGCAGTTAGTTTTTACAATGTCTCCTGAGACGGTGATGTGCCTCTCATGTGAGATGTGGCAGTCGTGGGGGAACTCCCCTCTCCCGCAAAGTCACATCTGCCAGAAGTGCATACGGCTGGGCGATCTGGAAGACCGTATAAGGAATCTGGAGCAGCAGCTGGATGACCTTCGACTCATAACAGAGAATGAGGCAATCATAGATGAGAGCTACAGGGAGGTAATCACACCTAGGCTGTCGGAAGCAGGTCGTTGGGTGACAGTCAGAGGGGGGAAGCGAAGGTGAGCAGACAGGTAGTGCAGAGCACCCCTGTAGCCATTCCCCTGAATAATAAGCTTACCGTCCTAGATACTGTTGGCCGACCAGGTGTGAGCCACGGTGGCAGGGCCTCCGGCACTGAGTCTGACCCTGTGGTGCAGAAGGGTGGGACAGAGGAGAGCTGTCATCATTGGAGACTCTATAGTCAGGGTAGCAGACAGATTTTGTGGACGTGATAAAGACACCCGCATGGTTTGTTGCCTCCCGGGTGCCAGGGTCCGGGATGTCTCTGATCGGGTGTACGACATCCTGGTACGAGAGGGAAAGCAACCAGAAGTCATGATACATGTTGGGACCAACGACATAGGCAGGAAGAGGGATGAGGTCCTGAGGTGTGAGTTTCAGGAACTAGGCAGAAGGCTGAAGAACAGGACCTCAAGGGTGGCGTCCTCAGTATTGCTGCCAGTGCTACGTGACAGTGATGGTAAGAATTAGAGGAGATGGCAGTTGAATGCGTGGCTGAGTAGTTGGTGCAGGGAGCAGGGTTTTAGATTTTTAGATCTTCTGGGGAAGGTGGGACCTGTATAGATTGGATGGGTTGCACCTGAACTTGAGGGGGAGCAAGATCCTTGCGGGTAGGTTTGCTAGCATGGTTCGGGAGGGTTTAAACTAATTTGCGAGGGGGATGGGACCCAGAGCGATAGAGCAGTGAAAGAAGTGCATGGAGTAAAGCCAGATCTAACATACAGAGAGGCTTTGAGGAAAGAGAAGCAGAATAAACGGTGTAAAGACAGTAAGGTAGAAGGGCTGAAATGTCTGTACCTCAATGCAAGAAGCATCAGGAACAAACTGAGAGCTTAGGTACATACATGGAATTATGATGTAGTGGCCATTACAGAGACTTGGCTGGCACCAGGGCAGGAATGGATTCTCAATATTCCTGGATTTCAGTGCTTTAAAAGGGATAGAGAGGGCGGAAAAAGGGGAGGAGGGGTGGCATTACTGGTCAGGGATACTATTACAGCTACAGAAAGGGTGGGTAATGTAGCAGGATCCTCTTTTGAGTCAATATGGGTGGAAGTCAGGAACAGGAAGGGAGCAGTTACTCTATTGGGGTATTCTATAGGCCCCCTGGTAGCAGCAGAGATACAGAGGAGCAGATTGGGAGGGAGATTTTGGAAAGGTGCAAAAATAACAGGGTTGTTATCATGGGTGACTTTAACTTCCCTAATGTTGATTGGCACCTGATTAGTTCCAAGGGTTTAGATGGGGCAGAGTTTGTTAAGTGTGTCCAGGACAGATTCCTGTCACAGTATGTGGACAGGCCGACCAGGGGGAATGCCGTACTAGATCTAGTACTAGGTAATGAACCGGGTCAGGTCACAGATCTCTCAGTGGGTGAGCATCTGGGGGACAGTGACGACCGCTCCCTGGCCTTTAGCATTATCATGGAAAAGGATAGAATCAGAGAGGACAGGAAAATTTTTAATTGGGGAAAGGCAAATTATGAGGCTATAAGGCTAGAACTTGCGGGTGTGAATTGGGATGATGTTTTTGCAGGGAATTGTACTATGGACATGTGGTCGATGTTTAGAGATCTCTTGCAGGATGTTAGGGATAAATTTGTCCCGGTGAGGAAGATAAAGAATGGTAGGGTGAAGGAACCATGGGTGACAAGTGAGGTAGAAAATCTAGTCAGGTGGGAGAAGGCAGCATACATGAGGTTTAGGAAGCAAGGATCAGATGGGTCTATTGAGGAATATAGGGAAGCAAGAAAGGAGCTTAAGAAGGGGCTGAGAAGAGCAAGAAGGGGGCATGAGAAGGCCTTGGCGAGTAGGGTAAAGGAAAACCCCAAGGCATTCTTCAATTATGTGAAGAACAAAAGGATGATAGGAGTGAAGGTAGGACCAATTAGAGATAAAGGTGGGAAGATGTGACTGGAAGCTGTGGAAGTGAGTGAGGTCCTCAATGAATGCTTCTCTTCAGTATTCACCAATGAGAGGGAACTTGATGATGGTGAGGACAATATGAGTGAGGTTGATGTTCTGGAGCATGTTGATATTAAGGGAGAGGAGATGTTGGAATTGTTAAAATACATTAGGATGGATAAGTCCCCAGGGCCTGATGGAATATTCCCCAGGCTGCTCCACGAGGTGAGGGAAGAGATTGCTGAGCCTCTGGCTAGGATCTTTATGTCCTCATTGTCTACGGGAATGGTACCGGAGGATTGGAGGGAAGCGAATGTTGTCCCCTTGTTCAAAAAAGGTAATAGGGATAGTCCAGTAATTATAGACCAGTGTGCCTTACGTCTGTTGTGGGAAAGCTGTTGGAAAAGATTCTTAGAGATAGGATCTATGGACATTTAGAGAATCATGGTCTGATCAAGGACAGTCAGCATGGCTTTGTGAAGGGCAGATCATTTCTAACAAGCCTGATAGAGTTCTTTGAGGAGGTGACCAGGCATATAGATGAGGGTAGTGCAGTGGATGTGATCTATATGGATTTTAGTAAGGCATTTGACAGGGTTCTACACAGTAGGCTTATTCAGAAAGTCAGAAGGCAAGGGATCCAGGGAAGTTTGGCCAGGTGGATTCAGAATTGGCTTGCCTGCAGAAGGCAGAGGGTCGTGGTGGAGGGAGTACATTCAGATTGGAGGATTGTGACTAGTGGTGTCCCACAAGGATCTGTTCTGGGACCTCTACTTTTCCTGATTTTTATTAACGACCTGGATGTTGGGGTAGAAGGGTGGGTTGGCAAGTTTGCAGACGACACAAAGGTTGGTGGTGTTGTAGATAGTGTAGAGGATTGTCTTAGATTACAGAGAGGCATTGATAGGATGCAGAAGTAGGCTGAGAAGTGGCGGATGGAGTTCAACCCGGAGAAGTGTGAGGTGGTACACTTTGGAAGGACAAACTCCAAGGCAGAGTACAAAGTAAATGGCAGGATACTTGGTAGTGTGGAGGAGCAGAGGGATCTGGGGGTACATGTCTACAGATCCCTGAAAGTTGCCTCACAGGTGGATAGGGTAGTTAAGAAAGCTTATGGGGTGTTAGCTTTCATAAGTCAAGGGATAGAGTTTAAGAGTCGCGATGTAATGATGCAGCTCTATAAAACTCTGGTTAGGCTACACTTGGAGTACTGTGTCCAGTTCTGATCGACTCACTATAGGAAGGATGTGGAAGCATTGGAAAGGGTACAGAGGAGACTTACCAGGATGCTGCCTGGTTTAGAGAGTATGGATTATAACCAGAGATTAAGGGAGCTAGGGCTTTACTCTTTGTAGAGAAGGAGGATGAAAGGAGACATGATAGAGGTATACAAGATATTAAGAGGAATAGATAGAGTGGATAGCCAGCGCTTCTTCCCCAGGGCACCACTGCTCAATACAAGGGGACATTGCTTTAAGGTAAGGGGTGGGAAGTTCAAGGGGGATATTAGAGGAAGGTTTTTTACTCAGAGAGTGGTTGGTGTGTGGAATGCACTGCCTGAGTCAGTGGTGGAGGCAGATAGACTAGTGAAGTTTAAGAGACTACTAGACAGGTATATGGAGGAATTTAAGGTTGGGGGTTATATGGAAGGCAGGGTTTGAGGGTCGGCACAACATTGTGGGCCGAAGGACCTGTAATGTGCTGTACTATTCTATGTTCTATTTTCTATGTTCTATCATTACTAATGCCTCCATAATCTCTACCACCACCTCTTTCAGAATCCTAGGCATCTGGTCGAGGAGACTTATGTACCGTTAGATCTTCAGCTTTCTGAGCACTTTCACCTTTGTAATAGCAACTGCACTCACTTCTCTTCCCTCAACCCTTCAATGCCTGGCACACTGCTCGTGTCTTCCACAGTGAAGATTGATGTAAAAAACTCATTTAGTTCATCTGCCATCTTATTGTACCCCATTGTTATTTCTCTGGCCTCTTTTCCTAGTGGTCCTACATCCACTCTCAGCTCTCTTTTTTTTACATACTTGAAATAGCTTTTACAAAATGGATATTTTGATATTGTTCGCTAGCTTGTTTTCATATTTCACCTTTTCATTCCTAATGATTCTTTTAGTTGCTCTCTGTAGGGTTTTAAAAGCTTCCCAGTCCTCTTCTTTTCTCACTAACCCTCTGTTTTGCTTTTACATTAGCTTTGACTTCCCTTGGCAGCAACAGTTGTACTATTTCGCCATTAGATATTTTTCTTTGTTTTTGGGCTACATCTATCTTGCACCTTCCTTATTTTTCCCAGAAACTCACACCATTGCTGCTCTGGTGTTATCCCTGCCACCATCTCCTTCCAAATTACTTTGGCCAACTCCTCTTTCTCTAATTTCCTGCTGAAATGCTGCTACATCAGACTTTACTTTCTCCCTATCAAATTTCAAGTTCAACTCAGTCACATTATTATCTCTTGGCTTCTAATGGTTCTTTAGCTTAAGCTCCCTGATCGTCTTCAGTTCATTACATAACACCCAATCCAGTATAGCTGATCCCCTAGTAGGCTCAATGACAAACTGCTCTGAAAAGACATCTCATAGGCATTCAAAACTCACTCTCTTGAGATCCATTTTCAAGCTGATTATCCCAATCGATCTGCATGCTGAAATCTCCCATGACCATCATAATATTGCCCTTTTGACACACCTTTTCTATTTCCTGTTGCAATCTGTGGTCCACATCCCAGCTTCTGTTGGAAGCCTGTATCAGGGTCCTTTTTCCTTTGCAGTTTCTTAACTCAACCCACAAGGATGCAACATCTTCAAATCCTATGTCGTATCTTGCTACCAATTTGATGCCATTCTTTACCAGCAGAGCCACGCCACCCTCTCTGCCTACCTTACTATCCCTCCGATACAATGTGAAATCTTGGAGGGGCACCAGGGGAGGTGATAGTCAGATGAGGAGAAGAGGTAAGAGGCCAGAGTGGGAAATAGAAGAAGAGGGAAGGGGGAGGGAAAAAATTACCAGAACAAGAAATTGATGTTCATGCCATCAGGTTAGAGACTACCTTGATGGAATAGGAGATGTTGCTCCACCACCCTGGTTGGCCACCAGGAAATTCTGCTTTTGGCAGTTGGAGGGAGGTGCTCGACAAAGTGTCCCCCAATTTACGTCAGGCTTCACCAATGTAGAAGAGGTTGCATTGGGAGGACAGGAAACAACAGACAACCCCAACAGATTCACAGGTGAAGGATTGTTTGAGGCCCTGAATAGAGGTGAAGGGCAGAGGATACACGCCACTGGGCCCTGACCCTGATCTGTCAAGGTGGTTGCGCAGGCATCAACCTTCTCACGTTAAATAAAGTCATGCATAGGTGTTCTCCATTAAGAGAACAACCCCCTCAGGAGAACATCATACTCCTCCTCTTCCTACTGATAACTGGCATTGTGCACAGTAACACAGCTGAGGCCTAACCAATATTGATAAACTTATACCATAGACTCCCGACTCTATATTCCTTGTTGCCTCAGTTGTGGCAAATAAATGTGGGGTTGAGGAACAGTGCACTGGGCAGGAGTTCAGATTTATGGATCATTGGGATCTCCTCTGGGGAAGGTAAGACCTGTGCAAAAGGGACCGGTTACACTTGAATCCAAGGGGGACCAACATCCATGCAGGCGGGCTAACTAGAGTGGTTCAGTAGGGTTTAAACTACAAACGTTGTAATTCAGCAGGGGGAAGGGAAATGGAGCGATAGTGTTGAAGATGAGGTAGTTGGTTTACAAATAGAGCCAGTATGTAGCAAGGAAAGACTGATGATAGGGCAAAAATTGCAGTCAACAGAATGAGTTGCAATGTAAAATCAAAAAGAGTGAATACAGGACTGAAGGTGTTGTATCTGAATAAGGTGAAGAACTTGTAGCACAGTTACAGATTGGCATGTTTGACATTGTGGGCATCACTGAATCATGGCTGAAATGAGATTATAGCTGGGAGCTTAATGTCCAAGGATACACATTGTATCGAAAGGACAGGCAGGAAGACAGAGGGGCCGGCATTACTCTGTTGGTAAAAAATGAAATCAAATAATTAAAAAGAGGTGACATAGGATCAGAAGGTGTTGAAATGTTGTGGATAGAGTGAAGGAAAGAAAAAGGTAAAAAAAACCTTGATAGGAGTTATATACAGACCCCCAAACAGTAGTGAAGATGTGGTCTACAAATTACAATGGGAGATAGGAAATACATGTCAAAATGGAAATATTATGATAGATATGGGCAGGTAGATTGGGAAAATCAGGTTGGTGCTGGATCCCAAGAGAGGGTGTTTCTAGAATGTCTAAAACAGGGATGTCAAACTACCGGCCCCGCGGGCCGCATCCGGAGTCCAATCCTGCCCGCGGGATGATTTGGGGGAAAAAAAGTATATTCACGACCATTTATTATGTATCTGTACGGCAGCTGCTCTCTCCCACCGCTGTCTGTGCCGTCCTTGTGTGTACTTAGAAAAGAATAGGCGGCAGTTAACCATCCACTGTGCATAAGCACCTGCCACCCTGCACTGGAGACCACTAGGGCCCTATTTACGTCGTCAGACGCAGTATAAACACACAGAGTACTCAGGTAAGTAAACACCTGTAGCAAGGCTGAGACTGTTTGCTGCTATGGTTCAAAATGCTTTCCAAGATAAGAAAAGTTGACATCGAAGGTCGGATATTCAACAATAATTGGAAAGATCGTTTTTTCTTCTGTGAGGTCAACGGCAAACCTATGTGTCTGATATGCTCGCAACAAGTGGCTGTGGCAAAAGAGTACAATATCGAACGACACTATGAGATGTCACATGGAGAAAAATATGACAAGTACGCAGGACGACTCAGAACGCAAAAGGTGAACAAGCCTGAAGCAGCTCTGAAAAAGCAGCAATCAGTGTTCACCAAAAATCGAGAGACTCATGATGGAGCTGTCAAGGCCAGCTATATTATTGCCAACAAAATAGCTGCTGCGTCGAAGCCATTCTCAGAGGGGGAATTCATCAAAGCATGCATGCTGACGGCGGCTGAGCTGATGTGCCCTGAGAAGAGACAGGCTTTTGGTACTATCAGCTTGTCAAGAAATACTGTGGCAGAGAAAATCGGGGACCTTGCAGGAGATTTGAACAGTCAACTAAAAGACAAAGTGAAGTCATTTATTGCCTTCTGTATTGCAATTGATGAGAGCACCGACGTGACTGATGTAGCTCAATTGGGAATATTTATTCGTGATGTTGATGCATCTTTGACCGTCACCGAGGAGCTTGTGGAGATGGTGCCCATGACAAACACCACAAGGGTGAATGACGTTTTCTCCAGCCTCGTCGAGGCCTTGGACAGACTGGGGGTTGACTGGAGTCACGCTGTCAGTGTGGCAACAGATGGCGCACCGTCCATGGTTGGGAAAAGGCAGGTGTTGTTACGAAACTCAGAGAGAAAGTTCAGACAGAGAATTCGGAGCAGGAATTCTGGAATTTTCATTGTATTATACACCAAGAGGCGTTATGTAGCAGGAGCCTGAAAATGGACAATGTCATGGATGTAGTAATCAAAACGGTTAATTTTATTAAAGCCAACGGACTCAACCATCGGCAATTTGACACTCTTTTGTCTGAAAGTAATATTGGACACGGCCTACCCTACCACAGTGAAGTCCGCTGGTTGAGCAGAGAGGTTGTGCTCAAACGTTTTTTTCAATTATGTGCAGAAATTGGACTATTCATGAACGAGAAAGGGAAGCCAGTGGCAGAGTTAAGTGACCCAGACTGGCTTCATGATCTTGCATTTTTGGTGGATATAACAGAGTACTTAAATGTGCTTAATGTTAACATTCAAGGCTGCAACAAACTTGTTACGGAATACTACGACAGCATTCGTGCCTTTCAAATTAAATTAGGCCTGTGGGAGATGCAACTATCCCGGAACAACCCAGCTCATTTCCCCCCTTTGCGGTCATGGGAATAATGACAACATGGACAGGTACAAGGACAAAATATCACGGTTGAAAAGTGAGTTTCAGAATTGTTTCCAAGTCTTCACTCAGCTTGAGAAGGAATTCTCACTATTTTGCTCGCCGTTTGCCGTCAACGCAGCATCAGATGTGCCGGAGGAACTCCAAATGGAACTAATTGAAATTCAGTGTAACTCGGCTTTGAAATATAAATTTGAGACCGTGGGTCTGGACTCATTCTATCAATACCTGGGACCAATGTACCCCAAGATGACAGACTTTGCCTCAAAGATCCTTTGCATGTTTGGGACAACTTATCTCTGTGAGCAGGCGTTCTCCATAATGAACATTAACAAATCCAAACTGCGCTCGCAGCTGACACATAGACATCTAAATGACATTATGAAAATCACAACTGCCCAGAAACTGGTCCCTGATGTTGACAGGCTGGTTAAAGCCAAGAGATGTCAGGTGTCTAGAAGCAGCAAGTGAAAAATGAGTGACACTATTCAATGCACTGTGACATGTAAGCAAAGTGCATTATGAAATATTGAGTGTCATAATATTGTGATTCATTCATTTTCTGACTATTCTATTATTGTAAATGTGAACACTTCAATAAAAATCAGAGGCTAACTGTGTTCATTGTATGAGTTTGATTGCTGGAAGCAGGCTAATAAAAATTAGGTGCAGTTGTGCAGCCTACATTTATAATTTGTTTCATTAGGTCTACATTTGTGTCTGCTAAGGTTCAATTTCAAATGGTTTATTAATGGAAAGGGTGTGGCTCCCAAAACAAACTTAGCCAAAATAGCATCATTTTTTCTCTCTCATCACAACTTTCTTGTAGCCTACGACTGTAAGTTAATACCAATCATAAAAATAATGCTTGCTAGGCAATCTTCTTCATAAGAAATGAAATTCGTAAAGTGAAACACTTTGTAGTTATAGCAGAGACTGAGACACATGAGAGCAGGTTGAAAAAATGAAGGCAACGAAAGCTGTGGGAGCACGTGCGCGTGCACAACTGATCCGGCCCGCATGAAGTTGCATTTTGCCTAATCCGTCCCGTGACCTAAAATGAGTTTGACAGCCCTGGCCTAAAAGATGGCTTTTTAGAGCAGCTTAAAGTTGTGCCCACTAGGGGACCCGCTATTCTGGACTGGTGGTTGCGCAATGAACTAGAATTGATTAGAAAGTTTAAGGTAAAGGAATCCTTAGGGGTCAGTGATCATAATATGATAGAATTTACCCTGCAATTTGAGAAGGAGAATCTAAAGTCAAATGTATCAGTATTACAATGGAGTAAAGGGAATTACAGAGGCATGAGAGAGGAGCTGTCCAAAATTGATTGGAAAAGAACACTGACAGGGATGATGGCAGAGCAACAATGGCTGAAGTTTCTGGGAGCAATTCAGAAGGCATAGGATAGATACATCCCAAAGTGGAAGAAGTATTCTAAAGGCAGAATGACACAACCGTGGCTGACAGGGGAAGTCAAAACCAACATAAAGGCCAAAGACAGCAAAAATTAGTGGGAAGTTAGAGGATTGGGAAGCTTTTAAAAACCATGAGAAAGCAGCTAAAAAAGTCTTAAAGAAGGAAAAGATGTATACAAAGGTAAACTGGCCAATAATATTAAAGGCAGATACCAAAAGTTTCTTCAGACATATGAAGTGTAAAGAGAGGTGAGATTAGATATTGTATCACTGGAAAACAAAGCTAGAGAGATAGTAATGAGGGAACAAGGAAATGGTGGATTAACTGAATAAGTATTTTTTATCAGTTTTCCCTGCAGAAGGCACTAGCAGTGTGTTAGAAGTTCGACAGTGTTGAGGCAGAAGTGTGAAGTTGTATTACAATTAAAGCTTTTGCTATGCTGGCCTTTATAAATCAGAGCATTGAGTATAGGAGTTGGGATGTAATGTTAAAATTCCACAAGGCATTGGTAAGGCTAAATTTGAAGTATTGTGTACAGTTCTGGTCACCAAATTATAGGAAAGATGTCCATAAAATTGAGAGAGTACAGAGGAGATTTACTAAAATGTTGCCTGGGTTTCATCACCTAAGTTACAGAGAAAAGGTGGACAAGTTAGGTCTTTATTCTTTGGAGCGTAGAAGGTTGAGGGGGGGACTTGATAGAGGAGTTTAAAATTATGAGGGGGATTGATAGAGTTGACGTGGATAGGCTTTTTCCATTGAGAATGGGGGAGATTCAAACAAGAGGACATGAGTTGAGAGTTAAAGGACAAAAGTTTAGGGGTAACATGAGGGGAACATCTTTACTCAGAGAGTGGTAGCTGTATGGAACGAGCTTCCAGCAGAAGTGGTTGAGGCAGGTTCGATGTTGTCATTTAAAGTTAAATTGGATAGATATATGGACAGGAAAGGAATGGAGGGTTATGGGCTGAGTGCAGGTCGGTGGGACTAGGTGAGAGTAAGAGTTCAGCATGGACTAGAAGGACCAAAATGGTCTGTTTCTGTGCTGTAATTGTTATATGGTTATATGTTTGTGCAACCCATCATATGACGCTCAATGGAAAACATTGAGGAGGAGATACTTCCCTTCCCCATACAGGCAATTTTGGCTGATAACAACCTTCAAAGGTACATAAATACTATTGATAATCCATGGGTGAAATGGACTCTTAAAATATGGAAAACTATTATAAAAGAATATAAACTAGAGGGAGACATTGCTATTCTTAAATGGTGTGCATATGACTTGGATTTTACGCCAAATAAACTGGATGCTAGATTTAAGGATTGGACAGCAGTCCTTTGCAATATAGTGAAAGAACGAACACTGTTCAGTTTTGAAATGCTTAAAGAGAAACACATTAGAAAAACAAGACTTTTATCGGTATCTACAGATGCGACAGTATGTTAATAGGAGGGTTAAAAATGTAACTAAGGCAAGTACATGTTTGATAGAGCTATTTAGAAAAGCATATAATTCAGATAATGGTAATAGAATCATTTCAACCGTGTATAAGGGTTTGTCAAACCTTAAACCACATTCGACTTCATACATTAAAACAAAATGCACAGAGGAACATCTGGAGAAATTTCTGAAACGCTCATTTGCTGCTGTCGTTACTACGTGGTCGGGGATCTTTCGGAGGGTAGGCCTCAAAATCCCTGGCCTTGCCTGCTTTTGACAACCGAGAAGGAGGTGGAATCGTTTGGACAGAGATGGCGCTCAGTACTCGGTGTCAGAGAGCTGATCAGAGCTCGAAGTTTTCGGATGACTCAGAGTCGGATTGTGGCCGGCATGGCAGGGAGAGTTTTTCTTCCTTCTCCCGTCTGCGTGAGGTATGGGACATTTGAGCAACTTTGAACTTTACTGTGCTCACGGACTGTTCTTCATCAAGTTATGGTATTGTTATACTGTTTGTAACTATATGTTATAATTATGTGTTTTTGTCAGTTTTTTCAGTCTTGGTCTGTCCTGTGTTTTGTGATATCACACTGAGGAAATATTGTATCATTTCTTAATGCATGCATTACTAAATGACAATAAAAGAGGACTACATGTCTTCATAATCTAAATGGGAGAAGGAAGGAGGGATAATTATATCTGAGGAAGACTGGACAATAATATGGAGGTATCAATGGAAGTGTACCAGTTCACAGAAATGGAGGGAGTTTGGATGGGAAAACTTGATAAGGTATTTTATTACAGCCTCTCAGAAATCCCATTACGATAGTAACCTCCCTGTTGGCTAGAGAAATTGTGGAAATCAAAAGCAAACCATTATCATATTTTCTGGGATTTCCCCGTTAACAAAGACTATTGGAGTGGGATACATAATGCCCGACAAGACATTTTTAAATGTGAAATACCCTTAGAAAGTAAGACCATATATTTTGAGTATGTACCTCAAGAATGGTTGAAAAGAGATAAATATTTAATAAATGTACTGCTGGTGGCTGGTGAAAAGATTCTTACCAGGAAATGGTTATCACAGGAGAACCCAACTTTAAACGCATGGATGGAAATTACAATGGACATTTACAAAATAGAGAAGATAACAGCATCTGTTAATTATAAGTTGGAACAATATGATTCATATTGGGAAAAATGGTTCAGCTACATAACACCTCATAGGCCTGATTTTATTCTCACAAAGAAAATGTTGTAAAAAAAAAGATCACTTCCTACTTGTACATAGTTTTCTCCTTTAGTTTGTTCTTTCTTCCCTCTCTTTCCCGTAGGTGTATACCTCAGATAAATATTATGTGGAGATTTGTGGCAAATTACATATATAGGCATCCGTTAGTCTCATGAGACCATGGATTTGCGCCTTGGAAGGTTTCCAGGGCGCGGGCCTGGGCAAGGTTGTATGGAAGACCAGCAGTTGTCCATGCTGCAAGTCTCCCCTCTCCACGCCACCGATGATGTCCAAGCTTAGCACCGGTGTTGTCACAGAGCAATGTGTGGTTAAGTGCCTTGCTAAAGGACACACACGCTGACTCAGCCAAGGCTCGAACTAGCAACCTTCAAATCACTGGACGAACGCCTTAACCACTTGGCCATGCGCCAACATGATTATATGATATGTATGTACAATATCTGAAATATGATTAGACCATAAGACCATAAGACAAAGGAGCAGAAGTAGGCCATTCAGCCCATCGAGTCTGCTCTGCCATTTTCTCATGAGCTGATCCATTTTCTCCTATTTAGTCCCACTCCCTCGCCTTCTCACCATAACCTTTGATGCCCTGGCTACTCAGATACCTATCAATCTCTGCCTTAAATACACCCAATGACTTGGCCTCACCGCTGCCCGTGGCAACAAATTCCATAGATTCACCACCCTCTGACTAAAAAAATTTCTTCGCATTTCTGTTCTGAATGGGCGCCCTTCAATCCTTAAGTCATGCCCTCTCGTACTAGACTCCCCCATCATGGGAAACAACTTTGCCACATCCACTCTGTCCATGCCTTTTAACATTCGAAATGTTTCTATGAGATCTCCCCTCATTCTTCTAAACTCCAAGGAATACAGTCCAAGAGTGGACAAACGTTCCTCATATGTTAACCCTCTCATTCCCAGAATCATTCTAGTGAATCTTCTCTGTACCCTCTCCAACTTCAGCACATCCTTTCTTAAATAAGGAGACCAAAACTGCCCACAGTACTCCAAGTGAGGTCTCATCAGTGCCTTATAGAGCCTCAATATCACATCCCTGCTCCTATACTCTATTCCTCCAGAAATGAATGCCAACATTGCATTCGCCTTCTTTACTACTGACTCAACCTGGAGGTTAACTTTAAGGGAATCCTGTATGAGGACTCCCAAGTCCCGTTGCATCTCAGAACTTTGAATTCTTTCCCCATTTAAATAATAGTCTGCCCGTTTATTTTTTCTGCCTAAGTGCATAACCATACACTTTCCAACATTGTACTTCATTTGCCACTTCTCTGCTCATTCTTCCAATCTATCCAAGTCTCTTTGCAGACTCTCCGTTTCCTCAGCACTACCGGCCCCTCCACCTATCTTCGTATTGTCAGCAAACTTAGCCACAAAGCCCTCTATTCCATAATCCAAATCGTTGATGTACAATGTAAAAAGAAGCGGCCCCAACACTGATCCCTGTGGAACACCACTAGTAACCGGCAGCCAACCAGAATAGGATCCCTTTATTCCCACTCTCTGTTTCCTGCCAATCAGCCAACGCTCTATCTACGTATGTAACTTTCCCGTAATTCCATGGGCTCTTATCTTGTTAAGTAGCTTCATGTGTGGCAGCTTGTCAAAGGCCTTCTGAAAATCCAAACATACAACATCCACTGCATCTCCCTTGTCTAGCCTACTGGTAATTTCCTCAAAAAATTGTAATAGGTTTGTCAGGCAGGATTTTCCTTTAAGGAATCCATGCTGAGTTCTGCCTATCTTGTCATATGCCTCCAGGTACTCTGTAACCTCATCCTTGACAATCGACTCCAACAACTTCCCAACCACCGATGTCAAGCTAACAGGTCTATAATTTCCTTTTTGCTTCCTTGCCCCCTTATTAAATAGCGGAATGACATTTGCAATCTTCCAGTCTTCCGGAACCATGCCAGAATCTATCGACTTTTGAAAGATCATCGCTAATGCCTCCGCAATCTCCACAGCTACTTCCTTCAGAACACGAGGGTGCATTCCATCTGGTCCAGGAGATTTATCTACCTTTAGCCTATTCAGCTTCCTGAGTACTTTCTCTGTTGTAATTGTGACTGCGCACACTTCTCTTCCCTGCCACCCTTGAGTGTCCGGTATACTGCTGATGTCTTCCTCAGTGAAGACTGATGCAAAATACTCGTTCAGTTCCTCTGCCATCTCGTTATCTCCCATTACAATTTCTCCAGCATCATTTTCTATCTGTCCTATATCTACTCTCACCTGTCGTTTACTCCTTATATACTTGAAAAAGCTTTTAGTATCCTCTTTGATATTATTTGCTAGCTTCCTTTCATAGTTAATCTTTTCTCTCTTAATGACCTTCTTGGTTTCATTTTGTAAGGTTTTAAAAACTTCCCAATCCTCTGTCTTCCCACTAATTTTTGCTTCCTTGTATGCCCTCTCCTTTGCTTTAACTTTGGCTTTGACTTCGCTTGTCAACCACGGTTGCATCCTTTTTCCACTCGAAAATTTCTTCTTTTTTGGAATATACCTATCTTGCACATTCCTCATTTCTCGTATAAACTCCAGCTACTGCTGGTCTGCTGTCTTTCCCGCCAGTGTCCCTTTCCAGTCAACTTTGGCCAGTTCCTCTCTCATGCCACTGTAATTTCCTTTACTCCACTGAAATACCGACACATCAGATTTTGGCTTCTCTTTTTTAAATTTCACAGTGTTATGATCACTGTCTCCTAAGGGTTCCTTCACCTCAATCTCTCTAATCACCTTCGGTTCATTACACAATACCCAATCCAGTACAGCCGATCCCCTAGTGGGCTCAACAACAAGCTGTTCTAAAAAGCCATCTCACAGACATCCTACAAATTCTCTCTCTTGAGATCCAGTGCTGACCTGATTTTCCCAATCCACTCGCATGTTAAAATCCCCCACAATTATCATAACACTGCCCTTCTGACAAGCCTTTTCTATTTCCAGTTGTAATTTGTAGTCCACATCCCTGCAGCTGTTTGGAGGCCTATAAATAACTGTCATCAGGGTCCTCTTACCCCTGCTATTTCTTAGCTCAACCCATAAAGATTCTGCACCTTCCGTTCCTATATCACCTCTTTCTAATGATTTAATATCACTTCTTACCAATAAAGCCACGCCTCCCCCTCTGCCTACCTTCCTATCCTTCCGATACACCGTGTATCCTTGGACGTTCAGCTCCCAGAGACATGCATCCTTTAGCCAGGTCTCAGTGATGGCCACAATATCATACCTGCCAATCTGTAGCTGTACAACAAGATCATCCACCTTATTCCTTATGCTGCGTGCATTTAAGTACAACACCTTAAGACCGGTATTTGATACTTTTTGCTTTGATTTCACTGCAACTTTATTGCACTGCAACTCATCCCAATGGCTACAAGTTTGCCCCATCACCTGCCTGTCTTTCCTGACATCTTTACTGCTCACTATCTTAGATTTATTTCTATTTTCCCCTTCGTCCGCTCTATCATTCCGGTTCCCATCCCCCTGCTAAATTAGTTTAAACCCTCCCTAACAGCTCTATTAAACTTTCCCGCCAGGATATTGGTCCCCTTCGGGTTCAGGTGTAACCTGTCCTTTTTGAACAGGTCATACTTCCCCCAGAAGATATATATGTACAATATCTGAAATACATCTTATGGAAATGCTTGTTTGATGATGAACTTCAATAAAAAATAAATTACAAAAAAAAAGAAATTCCTCCTTATCTCTGTTCTAAATGGATGCCTCTCTATTCTGAGGTTGTGCCCTCTGGTCTGAGCCTCACCTCCTATAGGAAACATCCTCTCCACATCAACTCAACATTTGATAGGTTTCAATGAGATTCCCCACTTCTTTCTTCTAAATTCCATCAAAAACACAGCCTCATAAGAAAAGTCTTTCATTCTCAGAACCATTTTCATGAACCTCCGTAGAACCCTCTCCAATGTCAGCACATCCTTTCTTAGATAAAGAGCCAAAACTGCTCACAGTTTTCCAAGTGAGGCCTCATCAGTGCCTTACAAAGCCTCAGCATCACAACCTTATTTTTATATTCTAGTCCTCTCAAAATGAACTGTAACATCACATTTGAATGCGAACATCCCATTGGAAAAGAACACTGGCAGGGATGACAGCAGAGCAGCAATGGCTGGAATTTCTGGAAGCAATTCAGAAGGTACAGGATATATACATCTCAAAGAGGAAGAAGTATTATAAAGGAAAGATGACACAACTGTGGTGAACAAGAGAAGTCAAAGCCAACATAAAAACCAAAGCAACACACAAAAAATTCTGGTGAATGCAGCAGGTCAGGCAGCATCTGCAGGAAGAGGTACAGTCGATGTTTCAGGCCAGGACCCTTCCAAAGAGAGGGCACACAATAGAGCAAAAATTAGTGGGAAGTTAGAGGATTGGGAAGCTTTTAAAAACCAACAGAAGGCAACTAAGATAGTCATTAAGAAAATAAAGATGGAATACGAAAGTAAAATAGTCAATGATATTAAAGAGGATTTCTAAAGTTTCTTCAGATACCTAAAGTGTAAAAGAGTGGCGAGAGTGGATATTGGACTGTGGGAAAACAATGCTGGAGGAGTAGTAATGGGGGATGAAATGGCGGATGAGCTGAATCAGTATTTTGTATCAGTCTTCACTGTGCAAGACACTAGCAGGATGGTGGAAGTTCCAGGTGTCAGGGGTCATGATGTATGTGAAGTTACCATAACCAAAGAGAAGGTTCTTGGGAAACTGAAAGGTCTGAAGGTAGAAAAGTCACCTGGACCAGATGGTGTCCACCCCAGAGTTCCAAAAGAAGTGACTGAAGAGATTGTGGAGGAATTAGTAATGATCGTTCATGAATCACTAGATTCTGGAATGAATCTGGAGTATTGGAAAATTGCTGCTGACAAGTGGTGTTCTACAGGAGTCTATGTTGGGACCAATTCTTTTTGCATTATATATCAATGATTTAGATGATGGAATTGATGGCTTTGTTGCAAAGTTTGCACATGATATGAAGATAGGTGGAAGGACAGGTAGTTTTGAGGAAGTAGAGAGGCTACAGAAAGACTTAGATTAGGATAATGGGCAAAGAAATGACGGATGGAATACAGTGTCGGGAAGTGTATGGTCATGCACTTTAGTAGAAGAATTGAAAGGGTTGACTTTTTTCTAAATGGAGAGAAAATACAAAAAAACTGAGGTGTAAAGAGACTTGGGAGTCCTTGTGCAGGATTCCCTAGAGGTTAATTTGCAGGCCAAATCCGTGGTGAGGAAGGCAAATGCAATGTTAGCATTCATTTCAAGAGGACTGGAATATAAAAGCAAGGTTGTAATGTTGAGACTTTATAAAGCACTGGTGAGGCCTCACTTAGAGTATTGTGAGTAGTTTGGGCCCCTTATCTTAGAAAGGATGTGCTGAAACTGGAGACGGTTCAAAGGAGGTTCACGCAATTGATTCCAGGGTTTAGTGGCTTGTCATATGAAGAGAATTTGATGGCTCTGGGCCTGTGTTCACTGGAATTCAGAAGAATGAGGGTGACCTTAGTGAAACCTATTGAATGGTGAAAGACCTTGATAGAGTGGATGTGGAGAGGATGTTTCTTATGGTGGGAGAGTCTCAGACCAGAGGACACAGCCTCAGAATAGAGAGGCGTCCTCTTAGAATGGAGATGAGGAGGAATTTATTTAGCCAGACAGTGGTGAATCTGTGGAATTCTTTGCCAGAGGCAGATGTGGAGACCAGGTCTTTATGTATATTTAAGGCAGAGGTTGATAGGTTCTTTACTGGTCAAGGCATGAAGGGATACAAGGAGAAGGCAGGAGATTGTGGCTGTGATTAAAATTGTATCAGCCATGAGGAAATGGTGGATCAGGTTTGATGGGCCAAACGGCCTAATCCTGCTCCTATATCTTTGGGTCTTTGGGTCTTATTTTCCTTCCTCAACACTCCCTCAACCTGCAAGTTAACCTTTAGGGAATCCTGCATGAGGACTCCTAAATGGGGGAAAATTCAAAAAACCGAGGTACAAAGAGACTTAGAAGATAGTTTATGCTTTTATTTCTTCTACCCAAATGCATGACTATACTCTTCCTGATGCTGTATTCCATCTGCCGTTTCTTTGCCCATTCCCCTAATTCATCCAAGTCTTTCTGTAGCTTTGCTATTTCCTCAGAACTACCTGCCCCTCTACCTATCCTTGTATTGTCAGCAAGCCTGGCCACAAAGCCATCAATATCATTGACATATAATGTAAAAATAATTGCTCTCAACACAGACCCCTGTGGAACACCACTAGTCACTGGCAGCCAGTCAGAAATGGCTCCCTTTATTCCCACTCTTTGCCTGCTGCCAATCAGCCAATTCTCTATCTATGCTAGTATCTTTCCTGTAATACCAAAGGACCTTATCTTGCTAAGCAGCCTCATGTGTGGCACCTTATCAAAGGTCTCTGAAAATCCAAGTACACAACATCCACTGATTCTCCTTTGTCTATCCTGCGTGTTATTTCCACAAAGAATTCCAACAGATTTGTCATGCAAGATTTTCCCTCAAGGAAACCATGCTGATTTTGGCCTATTTTATCATCTGTCTCTAAGTATCCCAAAACCTCATCCTTAACAATTGACTCCAACTACTGAGGTCAGGCTAACTGGCCTATAGTTTCCTTTCCTCTGCCTCCCTCCCTTTTTGAGGAGTACAGTGTCACTTGCAATTTTCTAGTCCTCCGGAACCATGCCAGAATCTACTCATTCTTGACAGATCATTACGAATGCCTTCACAATCCCTTCAGCTACTACTTTCAGGACCCTGGGGTGTAGTCTATCTGGTCTAGGTGTCTTATCTACCTCCAGACCTTACTGCTTCCCAAGCCCCTTCTCCCTAGTAATAACAACTATCATATCCACAGAATCTGGTGTCTACTCCTTTAACTATGGAATCCCCTATCAGTACTGCAATCCTCTGCTCCCCCCATTCCCTTCTGAGCCACAGTGCCAAAGACCCAGTCACTGCGCACCCCTATCAGTTTCCAAAGCAGTTTCCTTATTATTGAGGGAATGGCTCCAGGGGTAATCTGCACTGACAGCCCATTCCCTTTCCCACTCCTATCAGTCACCCAGGTAACTGCCTCCTGCAGCTTAGGGATGATTATCTCTCTGTAGCTCCTTTCTACCTCCCCCTCAGTCTCCTTTGGTATGAACCAAAGGCTATCGAGCCACAGATCCAGTTCCTTATCACACTCTCTGAGGCACTGCAGTTTCCTGAAGAAAACAGCATGGCCCCTGGAGCCTTCCTTTCTGCTCTAACTATGCACTAACAGACAAAGAATGAAGAATAAACTAACCGGATACTTCCCTCAATGAAGCACGTCATCACTGAAGCCTGCTGAGCCAGAGCTTCTCCACTCTAACACTGGTCTACTCACACAATTACCACTCCACTTGTCCCTACCTTATTTTTATTTACCCTTGCTAATGAATCGCTATTTGATTGGGCCATGGGAAAGCACCAAAGGCCAGAAGGTAGAAGCTAAGTAATGCTGAGAGGAATACTTTCTCATTGACATTCAGCCTCACTTCCATTGTGGCTGTAACAGAGATCTCTAAACCATTGTGGCAATAAGAACACAAACACAAATTAACATTGCAGGTCACTTTAAACAAGTCTCGTTCTCGTAAAAGAAGGCGGTTTACAAACTGTGTCATCAGGGATTTCTTCAGAAGGGTCTCAGCATGAAATGTTGACTGTTTACTCTTTTCTATAGATGCTGCCTGGCCTGCTGAGTTCCTCCAGCATTTTGGGTGTGTTGCTTGTCATCAGGAAGGAGATCAGAAACTGATAATAAGCTTAGTCAAAAGTGGTACAGTCTGCATTAAAGCTCTCATCACAGTTCAAAGTAAATTTACTATCAAGGTTCACTGTACTTGACCATGTACCACCCTGAGATTTGTTTCCTTGGAGGTATTCACAAGAAACACAACAGAACCAACAAACGAACATCCCCAGCCAACATGCAAACCATAACTAACTGTGCAAATACAGTACAAAGAGAAATAATAATAATATTCAATTCTGATAAGAATTACACACTATTGAAGAAACATTAACCAATGGAAGAGCATGACACTCCATGGAAGACACCCCCATGGTCCAAGCAGACTAGATGTCAACAAAGAAGCATTCAACACCCGTCTCAGAGTTGGAGACCTCTTCCCAGAAACAGAGGTGTTCCTTGTGGCAATACAGGACCAGGTGGTTAACAGAAAAAATTATAAAAAATATATATAATAAAAGACTAACAAATTCAAGACGATAAATGCAGAAAATGCCAAGAGAAACCAGCAACAATCCAAGACATTACAGGATATGACAATCCATAATAACCATCCTGATATCGTATTACATGATAAACAAGGCAATTACAACTTACTGAATAGGTAAAGTCATTCCAAACATGTATAACATACAGGAATCAATAAGTGAAAATGACCAGAAATATACAGAATTAAACGAGGAAGTTGAAAGACTATGGAACATGAACAGGACATACATTGTCTCAATAGTGATATCTACAACTGAAGATGCTGGAAATCTAAGCAGCACACGCAAAATGCTGGAGGAGTTCAGCAGTCCAGGCAGCATCTATGGAAAAGAGTACCTGGACTCATATCTAGAGAAAATACCTTCAGGGAACAAACTAGATGAGAGTCTGGAAATTGACAAGAAAGCTCTTACTGCAGTGATGTTAAATATTGAGAAAATTCTAGAAACTGTTTTCAATTGCAACAAACCAGAAGTTCAAGTAGAAAGTGATAGTGGAGGGAATCCAGAGTAAAAGGTCTCTTGGAAAGGTTGCTGCCAAAGGATTTGAAAAATATATCAAAACTCACTGAGCAACATCTCTTTTCTGCTCAAAAGTAACATGGTTTCTCTTTATTCATTCACACACTTTGCAAGTGAGAAGGCAGGTACAAAAGCAAGTGGGTTTAGGGAATCTGTTCATGAAGGATGGTAAAACTGTCCACGGCGTGGAGGAACAGAGGGATCTTGGGGTCCACATCCATAGATCCCTCAAAGTTGCTGTGCAAGTTGACAGGGTGGTTAAGAAGGCTTTTGGTGTGTTAGCCTTCATTAGTCGGGGGGAATTGAGATCAAGACCCACAAAGTAATTGTACAGCTGTATAAAGCTCTGGTGACACCACACTTGCACTATCGTGTTCAGTTCTGGCCACCTCATTATAGGAAGGATGTGGAAGAATTAGAGAGAGTGCAAAGGAGATTTACCAGGTTGCTGCCTAGACAAGAGAACATGTCTTTTGAGGACAGATTGAGTGAGCTAGGGCTTTTCTCTGTGAAACAGAAGAGGATGAGAGATGACTTGATAGATGTGTGTAAGATTTTAACTTTCAAAGGTAAGAAGTTTAAGGGGAACATGAGGGGAAACTCCTTCAGTCAAAGGGTTGTGAGAATGTGGAATAAGCTGCCAGCACAAATGGTGCATGCAAGCTCGATTTCAACGTTAAGAGAGTTTTGATACGTGGATAGTAGGGGTATGGAGGGCTACGGTCCTGATGCTCGTTGATGGGAGTAGGCATTTTAAATGCTTTTCGCCATGGAGTAGATGGGCCAAAGGGCCTGTTTCTGTTCTGTACTTCTCTGTGACTCTAGACATTGACGGGCAGGATCTTTTACCCAGGCTAAAATGAGGGGGTATCATTTTTAGGTGATTGGAGAAAAGGATAGGGGAATGTCAGAGGTAGGATTTTTTTTATAGAGAGTAATGGATTTTATAAAACTCTGGTTAGGCCACATCTGGAGTATTCAAAAATTTGTGTTCAAAAAGCAGTGAATTTTGACATTGATAGCTGGCAAGCAATAAGCAGCAAGACAATTCAGAACTGTTTTGCTCTCTGAAGTTTCAAGCTTGGAGATGCAAAAATGGCCAGGAATGAAAATGAAACAATTTCACTATTTCAACAAATTAGGAAACTATGAAGAACTTGAAGGTATCAACAATCATCTTGAACGTTATGATGAAAGTGAAGAGTTGGAGGATGCAATCATTGTACGAAGGCAGTCCATTATCTGCACTCTCTGTCTGCACTGATTTTGTTCATTGCATACTGTGGATGATAACTATCCAGAAGCAATACACAGTTTTATAGCACTGTAGCATTTTTGGTAATGTTCTAATTTGTTCTGTTTGTCTTTTTTTTAAATACTTTTTTTATCTATTTCCATGAAACTTCAGCTAATTGTGTCAGCCACTTAATTGAGCCAACATGTACTGGTCCCAATGTGCTCCAATTAACTGGGATCCACTCTCCAATTAATTCCTTCAATGTGTTGAAGCTAGGGGGTGGGGAGGGGATGAGAATGTGGAGAAAATTGAATGAGTTAGCACAGGGTTAGCATTAAAATGGATGTTTGGTAGCTAGTGTTTGAGGCTCTATTTCTGAGTACTGATTGTATAGGGTTTTGCAAATAAAATGAAGTGAGGCGTTTTATGTTTAATTAAACCCGTAACACATTTTATTGAACTCCAAAACCTAAACACAAAACCACACTAAAAATCCTTGCATAACAATGTCATCATGTCAGACCAGCATCTTAAAGCGAAACCCAACTCAATGTTGGTGGTTGTAAATTATGTACCTTTCTCCCAATTACATTACCCTACACAGGACCACCCCCTATTGTCAGCCTGTTTGAAGCTCAGACAAGCTGCCCGGCTCGGGTCCTGTCTTCCTTGGGTGGAGGAACCACAGGTGCCTCTGGCTCATCCAAAGGTGTGTTGACATGCTCATGGTCATGTTGTGATGCCAAGGGCATGGCAGTGGAATACTCCAAACATTGGTGGACTGGTTTAAGGCGATCTACCAGAATATATTCAGGTTTACATCTATTATCTATGATATGTTACGTAACCACTGTTTCGTTTACTGTGAAGTGTCACTTTGAAACGCCTGTATGAGGCAGGACTATGACGTCAGTATAACAAGCTGCGATGGACCACTGCGATTTTTCAGGAGTAAGGAGAGAGAGAGAGAGAGAGAAAGTGAGAGAGAGAGAGAGAGAGAGAGAGAGAGAGCGAGCGCCAGCTGTCAGGACTTCAGCTCACTATGATATGGGTAAAGTCTGATACTCTCCCATTGGATGTGTGACTATCACTCCGTATAATCCATATGTGGATTTTTGTTGGAGTATCCTGTGGAAATCACTTTCGTTGACCCTTACCTGGATTCGGGTGTGCTATGTGGTAACCACTTGTGCGAAGGGATATTCTGTGACTGTCACCTTGTGATGTTTCTACATGGATTTCAGAACGTCTCGACGGAAAAGATCTTCGGCAACTGTTATTTCATTTTCCCAACGTGGAACCTATGGAATTCTTCGTAATCGCCTTCTCTCTACATTTTAACATGGATTTACAAATCTCTTCCCTCACTTATTTTGTGGATTACTGGAACTTTCTAATTTGCCATCTTAAGACTTTAAGAACTGTTCCTAAGCTTGACAGTATGGGAGCCACACACACACATGACACTGTTAACTTCTGTTTATTTCATTTAATTCTCTATATTTTTGAGCAGATAATAATAAAGATAGTGGTTTAACATTGAAACCTGACTCATTTGTGCTCTATTGCTGCTGGTACATAACATAAATTGGGGGCTCGTCCAGGATTTGAACGAAATTGGAGCTTATTGATTGATTATCGATCTGATTGGCTATTTCCCTTTTGATTAACTTGTGTGTGGAAACCAGCAGCAATGGATATTGAGGGATTTCTGGCATCGCCAACCCCTGAGGCATTAGGGGATGCCAGAAAGGACAACTGGATGGCCGTTGCTAAGAAGTTGGGATTTGTTAGGTAAAACCGGCTATGAGTAAGGCAGAGATTCACAGGAGAATAGCTGAGCATTGTGTATCTATGAATGTGTTCGAAGCGAGGGTGGTAGGAATGTTTCCTGGAAGGAAACCAGGTGAGCAGCAATTGAAACTGGAACAAATACAGTTAGAGAAACTTAAATTAGAGGACAGAGCAAGAAAAAGGCTGTTTGAAGCTGTGGAAGCTGAAAAAAAGAGGCAGTTTAGGATGGAGAAGTTAAGACTCAAGAGTCAAACTTCTGGCTCTAGGGATAAGTTTGTTGCCAGTCAGGAAGTTAGATTGGTTCCTCCTATTTGATGAGGCTAAGCTTGATAAATACTTTCAGCATTTTGAGAAAGTTGCTCAGAGCCTACAATGGCCAAGAAACTGGTGGCCTGTCCTGTTACAGAGTGTAATTAAGGGTAAGAGTCAGCAGGCTTATTCTGCCCTGTCAGTTGGCGATGCAGTTAATTATGAGATTGTGAAGCAGGCTGTACTTAAAGCTTATGAGCTGGTTCCAGAAGCCTATAGGCAAAGGTTTAGGAATTTGAAGAAATCTGTGAACCAGACTCATGGAATTTGCTTATGAGAAGTCTGTGTGTTTTGAACGATGGTGCACATCTAAAAATGTGGATGATGATTTTGACAAATTGAAAGAGTTGATTTGAATTGAAGAATTTAAAAGGTGCATCCATAATGACATAAAGACATCTTTGGATGAAAAGGATGCTGTCACTTTGCAAGAGTCTGCTGAATTAGCTGATGAGTTTGCTTTAACCCACAAGTTTAAGTTTGCCCCGAGTAAGACCTTCCAAAAGAATAGCATGGATAGTCAGGGTAAACCAGAAATTAAGTCTGGAACTAGTGATAAAGGTAGGGATGAAGGGAAGCAGTTAAAGGAGAAATATTCTGGTCCGACTTGTCACTTTTGAAAGAAACATGGTCATGTTATGGCTAACTGTTTCCTCCTAAAGAAGAAGAAGGAAAAGGAAGTAGTTTCCGGATGCCTGTGTTCAGTGCTTTGAATCACCCTTAAACCCACAGGGTTCTGGACATTCTGATGAAGCTCTAGCAAAGGCTGAGACACCTGACCTGGTCAGGAAAGAGTTCATTCCTTTTGTGTCAGTGAATGAGGGGTCATCCCCGGTACCTGTGAAAATTCTTCAAGATACTGGGGCTTCTCAGTCACTCTTGTTTGACAGTGTTCTAAAGTTTAGTGATGAGATTGCCATTGCTGAGGTAAATCTTACTCAAGGCATTGGGGACAACATTGTTTCTGTGCCTCTGCACAAGGTAATTTTGAAGTCAGAGTTAGTTTCAGGACCTGTAAAGATAGGACTACGACCCAGTTTACCGGTGCAGGCTGTTTCTTTATTGCTAGGGAATGACCTAGCAGATAGCAGAGTTGTCCCTGCAGTGCAGTTGATGACTAAGCCAATCAATGATGATCTAAAGATGAATTCTAACATGTATCCATCCTGCGTAGTAACTCGAGCTATGACAAAGAAGCTTGCTGATGCAGATGTTTCTGTGCAGAATGGTTCTACTACCCATGATAGCCCAAATTGGGCCTTAGGTCTTCAAGACTTGTCAGTGACTTCCCTGCCTTCACTGTTTGACCATGATCTTTGTATTAGGGCTGACTATAAAGATTTGTCTTTGTCAAGGAAGGAGTTTATAGCAGAACAGAGCACAGACCCTGAGATTGCAGCCTTGAGAGAAAAAGTTCTCCCAGGTGATAAGATTGAGAAAGTGCCAGAAGGGTATTATATTAAGGATGTAGTATTAATGAGGAAGTGGAGACCACCTGGTATTCCCGCAAGTGAGAAATGGGAAATTGTTCATCAGGTTGTAGATCTATAAGGTCTATAGGAATGAAATTTTAACCTTGGCTCATAGTATGCCCTTGGGTGGACATCTAGGTGTGAATAAAACTATGGATAACATTTTTAAACAATTCTTCCTGCCTGGTTTGAGGAAAGATGTTGCAAAATTTTGCCGACTTATCACACTTGTCAGGTTGTGGGCAAACCTAATCAGATCACCCCAGTGGCCCCACTGCAGCCTATTCCTGCATTTGGTGAACCCTTTTCTAAGGGCCTATTTTAAATCCAACATTATTTCAGCCAGATTGACAAATTCAATTATTTTGGAAAATTTTGATGAGAAATTGGGTCATTTACAGCCACAGCAGCGGCAACAGATGAAGCAGTTGATCATGAAATTTAGGGATGTGTTCCCTAACGTTCCAAAAAGGACCACAGTAGCCTCACATGATGTAGATTTGGGGATGCCAAACCTATAAAACAACATCCATATCGCATGAATGTTGAAAGATGTAGACTTGCTGAACAAGAAATTGAGTATATGTTGGAAAATGGTATTATTAGGCATTCTACTTCAGATTGGAGCTCATCTTGTGTTATGGTACCTAAGCCAGATAGTAGTATCAGGTTTTGCACTGATTACAGAAAGGTGAATGCTGTAACAAAAACAGATGCTTATCCCATCCCCAGTGTCACGTGACCGGCAACAATGAATATAGAAATGAGTCAGGTTTTATAAACAAATGAACATTTATTAAACTCTGCTCAATATTTAAAAAATAACAAACGAAAAGTTTCAACCGGAAGTAAACTGCTATGCGGCCATTTAACAAACCGCCAAACTCAGTTCTTAAAGCAGTAAATGCAAACACAGTATTAAAGTGGTAAATTCAAACACAGTTCTTCGAATGGTAAATTCTGAAGTCCAAGAAATTTATACGGTCAATTTGGAGAAACTTTCCTACAGTTAAGAATTCCTCGAAGACACGACGCTACTGCCGATCCCAGCCGGAACCTGCCTTGTCTGCAGAATTCACGATGACGGAAGTAAAACGGTTTAAAGGCACTGACTTTTTCTCTGTAGAATAGACTAGATACTGCACAACCTTTTCTGCTGCTTCTAGCAGAGTTATCTCATGCAGGTCACTCTTACTAGAACGAATTCAATAATGGTCGATCCTTTCCAAAACCGCTGACTCACTCCTTCAGGTTCCCGTCTTCACTCTCCAATATTACTGAAAAGACACATCAACAAAGCTGGCAGCTACTGGTGAAACTGCCGGCCCAACACTTCTGTACCTTACCATAGAAAGTAAAACTCCGTTTTAAAACTGTACTGCGTCATGAGATTAATAAACAGCGTAGCAGAGTATCTGACTGATGATCTAACTGAAAACTAACTGTGTCACCAGGGGTCTACACTGATATACCTGGTGAGAACAGGTCATCATGTGATCTCACATCAGCGGGAAAATTACATCATGTGAACTCCGCAAGACCATTATATCATCCTCATAAGACAATCATAAGATATCCATGAAGTATGTAACACCTCCCTCCAAAAAAAAATGTTGGTCTTTTAGGAGCAAAATTTTAACAATTAACTATTTACAAAAAAAAATACAAATGTATAAAATTTACAACTTACACAATATACACAGTATTATCATACAACATTTTGCAAACTAATATACAGTAGGAGTGTTACAAAGGTTAAAATATCACTCCATAAAAAAATTTATATTGTACATTTAACATCTAGATAGACAATCAGCGATCATGTTATCTTTACCTTTAGTATGAGTTATCAAAATATTATACTCCTGTAACATCAAACCCTAATTTAGTAACCTTCTATTTTTGTTTTTCATCTTACTCAAAAACACTAACAGATTATGATCGGTGTAAACTATGAGTGCTTTCTGAGTAGTACCAACATACACTTCAAAATTTTGTAAAGCCAAAACAAGAGATAATAATTCCCTTTCTATAGTTGAATAATTTCTTTGATGGGTATTAAATTTCTTAGAAAAATAAGCTACCGGACGGTTAACTTCATCACCCTCAACCCTTTGAAGTAACGCTGCTCCTGCAGCTTCATCACTAGCATCCACAGCTACTGAAAATGGTTTTTCAAAGTCAGGGGATTTGAGCACAGGTTGACTACATATTATAATTTTCAATTTATCAAATGCTTCCTGACAAGGCACTGTCCAAACAAACTTTTCATTTTTCTTCAAGAGGTTAGTTAATGGAAGAGCAATGTTTGCAAAATTCTTACAAAATTTTCAGTAATATCCTACCATACCCAAAAATCTTCTGAGAGTTTTCTCACCAGTTGGAGTGGGTACTTCTGAAATTGCCTGAACTTTTGCCTGAACAGGTGCAAATTTTCTTTGATTCACAACAAAACCAAGGTAAGTCACTGTGGCATGGCCAAATTCACTTTTAGCTAAGTTAATAGTTAAGTTAGCTTTTGAAAGTCTCTCAAATAGTTTCTCCACCACAGTAATATGTGCTTTCCAAGTATTATTTCCTGTAACTAAATCATCAATATAAGCACCTGTATCTTTTAACCCACGAATCACACTATTAATCATCCTCTGGAAAGTACCTGGTGCATTCTTCATTCCAAATGGAAGAACATTATATTCATATAACCCAGATGGGGTTATAAATGCAGAAATCTCTCTACCTCTATCCGTCAATGGAACACACCAATAACCTTTTAACGAATCAATCTTTGTAAGGAACTTTGCTTGTCCAACTTTATCTACATAATCATCTACCCAGGGATTGGATATGCATCAGTTTTTGTCACAGCATTCACCATCTGTACAAAACCTAATACTTAATATGGCTTAGGCATGTGACGAGAATACACATAGGTTAAGATGTTAGCTGTCCTATGCTGGCACCAGTGGGATCAGCAGTTGGTCTGCCACCTGTCTTCAGGAGAAAGAGAGATAAGGAAAACAATGGAGCACCATTTGGGGATGTTAATGAAGGGACGGGAGAGTTTAACGGAAGGAGAGCTGTCAAGATCGGCTCCCCCTTTGAACCCTGAACTGTTTGAAGTGATGGACAGGCGATACCCCAGCAAGGGGATAAAAAGGGACAGGCTCACTAAGGCAAGACACACACGACACCACAAGGTAACGAGACCCTGGAAGCGGTGCGCCTCCCATAAGTCAGTGGGAAGTTCTGGAGGGCTGGTCGCGGGACCAAGCCATAGACACACAGGGTGGAAAGGCATGATCGGCGGGAACCTGGTGTGTGTCCGCCCTTGCCTGGGTGCCAGGTTCACCACAGAGAAACGATCGTATCTGGAAACAGAGGGGTCACAGTTGGTGACCTCAGAAGACATCACAAAGGGCTCGCCCGAAAGCTGACTGCGAAGAATATCGAAGGTCTGTGTGGAAGCCGTTTGAATATTCATTCGTTTTACTCTCTCTCTCCTTCCCCCCACTGTCCATCTCCCACGGCAGTGATTACTGTGAACTGAACTGAACTAAATTGAACTGAACTTTGCGTCACTTTGAAACTGGTCATTTACCCCTAGACGACGATAGAGCTTGATTGATCCTGTTATCCTAATTCTGTGTACATGTGTGTTTATCATTGCTGAACTGTTGCATTTATTATCCTTTTGATTAGAGTACTGTGTTGCTTGTTTCTTTAATAAAACTTTCTTAGTTCTAGTAATCCAGACTCCAACTGAGTGATCCATTTCTGTTGGTTTGGCAACCCAGTTACGGGGTAGGTAACATAAGTGGGGTTCTTGTCCGCGATTTTGAACGCTAAATTCGGGACGGAGTAAATTGATTGGGTTAAAATTCCCGAAAGAAAGAAAAGACAAACAGCAGAAATGGAGATTGAGGAATTTATAATGGAGCCGACCTTGGAGGCAATAGAGGATGCCAGGAAAGCGGAATTGGCAGCTGTGGCCAAACGGTTGAATCTTGTTAAGGGGAAGTTGACAATGAGGAGAGAGGAGATACACAGAGCTATCATAGAGCACTGTGTATCTAAAGGTGTGTTTCCCCAAGGCGAGCTGGAGGTGGTGTCTATTGAAAAACCTGCTGGAGACGCGGTACAGGTGCAGCTTGAAAAACTGAGACTCGAGCACGAGTTCCGGGTACGACAGTTAGAACACGAAGAGAAGCAGTTAGAAAGGCAGGAGAGAGAGTTAGAAAGGTGGGAGAAAGAGAAACAGTTAGAAAGGCAGGAGAGAGAGAGAGACAGTTGGAGCGAGAAAAGAAAGAGAGGGACAAACAGTTGGAGAGAGAAGAGAAAGAGAGGCAATGGGAGCGAGAAGAGAGGGAGAGGCAGAGGGAAAGGGAATTTGAGCCGGAGAAGTTAAGGTTAAGGGCAGAGCAGGAGCCCGTGCCGAACCAAGGTGGAGGGTTCCGGGCGACCCAGGAGGTTAGGCTGGTTCCCCCATTTGACGATACCGATGTGGATCGGTACTTTCTCCATTTCAAAAAAGTTGCTACCAGTCAGGACTGGCCGAGGGATAAGTGGGCTGTTTTGATTCAGAGTGTACTGAAAGGGAAAGCCCAACAAGCTTACTCTGCTTTGTCCGCGGAAGATGCCCAGAGGTATGAGGTGGTGAAAGAGGCCATCCTCAGGATTTATGGGTTGGTCCCAGAGGCATACCGGCAGAGGTTCCGGAATGCGAGGAAGCAGTGTGACCGCACGTATTTAGAGTTTGCCCATGAGATGCAGACATATTGTGAGCGTTGGTGCTCCTCGAAGGGGGGATTATGACAGACTGCTACAGCTGATCCTGATTGAGCAGTTTAAAGGTTATGTCCCTGAGGGTATGAGACCCTACCTGGATGAGAAAGAGGCAGCCACGTTAGCCGCAACTGCTAAGTTAGTGGATGAGTATGCGTTGACGCATAAAATGAAGTTTGCCCCGAGTAAAGGCTACCAGAAGGGTAGTCAGGACGGCGGGGAGAGTCCGCCAGAAAAGTCAGAAAGTAAGCCGGGGACTAGTGAGAAGGATAAGGTAGACCGGGAGCAGTCTGGTAGAAGTCTCCTGGGGTCGTCTGTTATAATTGTGGGAAAGTCGCACACTTTGCGTCCAGGTGCTTTGCCCCAAAGAAGGAGATGGGAAAAGGAAAAACAGCAATTTTGACTGGCTGTATTGAGCTGGTAAACGAACCGCTAGGAGAGGAAAGGTCTGCCAAAGTTCAGGAAGGGTGCGAGAGGTTTATCTCAGCCGGATTGGTGTCAGTGAGGGAGGGAGTAAACCCAGTTCCAGTGCGGATCTGGAGAGACACGGGAGCATGTCAGTCATTGATATTGAAGAGTGTATTAGAGTTTAGCTCAGAGACCCAGACTGGTGAGGTCAAGGTCAAAGGTATTAGGGAAGGGACAGAGGCAGTCCCTTTGCACCAGATACACCTACAAAGCAACCTGGTCTCTGGACTAGTCACAATCGGGGTGAGGCCCGAATTACCGATGAAAGGCGTGGAGGTCTTGCTCGGTAATGACCTCGCCGGGGGAATCGTGTTCCCAGCCGTGAGATTGACAGGTCAGCCTGCCAGCATTGAGGCCCCGCCCATGGACTCACAGGTTCATCCTGGGACTGCCGAAGTAAATTTAGCTGAGACGTTTCTGCCAGCCTTGTACGAGAAGGGGGTAGAAAGTGAAAAGAAGGAGTGTAGTGAAACAAGAGGTAGTGAGGGAGCTGAGACAGACTTAGCATTAGCCAGGAAAGAATTTGTGCAGGCGCAGGAGCGAGACGAGGAGCTGATGGTTTTGGCGGAGACAGCTCTCTCTGACGCGGAATTAAGAAGGGAGCCAGTGGGCTATTGTGTGGAGGAGGAAGTGCTAAGGAGGAAAGGGAAACCAAGTACCGTACCCACAGATGAGGAATGGGGGGTGGTGCAAAAGAGTTATGGGGATGAGATTTTTAACCTGGCCCACAAGGTACCCCTTGGTGGATATTTTGAGGTGCTGAAGGAAACAGTCGGCGGAACCATGAAAGAGGTTTACTGGCTGCATAGGAGGAAGGATGTTATTGATTATGGCAGACGCCAATTGAGACGGTCACAGGCTTTTGATATGCTAACAAACCTAGTCGGTGTTAGCGCGGAAATCAATGAAGCTAGGGTCCCCCTGATAAGAGAAAAAAACCATTTTGAAAAGATGAGTATGGTATCGACCAGATGGGAGAAGGCTATTGTTTTGGCCAACTCTGCTGATAAGGTCTCTCCCTTAATCCCCGAACAAAGCGACTCTTTAGGAGAAGTAATTAAACGACTCGCATACGTGTGTTTGATTGACCCGAGGCGATGCAAAGAACTGGGACGTTGGGTGGTGTTTGTTATGCTAGGTCAGCCTAGTGAACAACACCCTATAGCATGAGTAATTCGGTGACTAAAGGGCTGACGAACACAGAGGTGTGTATTGGCGATGTAATACGGCTGTCTGAAGCCAGCTTGATAGTGAACCTTGAAAAAAATGAGTTCGGCCACACGAAGGTCACTTATCTGGGAATTGTGGTGACACAGGGGCAGCTGGCAGCGATGCAAGCTACAGTGCAGGCTATCTCTGACATCCCAACCCCGACAGACAAGAGGGCCCTCAGAAGGCTCTTGGAGGTGGTGGGGTACTGTAGGAAGTTTTGCGATAACTCTGCGGTTACTACCCCTCTCCCTCCTACTAAGCCCTTGCGAGAGAAAACTAAGTCGGGATGGGATGACCCTTGTTATTGTGGTCTGGGACGAAACCCAATGAGAGGTTACATTGATCGCAATTCATCAGTGTTTTTGGCCACTATGAAGTTTGCTAAGTTGGAGCCTGGTCTAAGGGATTATTAATAACACATATAAAAGGAACAGAAAATGTGATGGCTGTCAGGTGTTGACAACTTAAAATTTGCTGTATTAGCCAAATAGCTGATAAAGATGTATATTTGTGTGTATCAAATAATGTATTCATGTTTGTAATTTTTACCCTGGTAAAAATCCTTAAAGGTGAGAGGTGTGACGAGAATACACATAGATTAAGATGTTAGCTGTCCTATGCTGGCACCAGTGGGATCAGCAGTTGGTCTGCCACCTGTCTTCAGGAGAAAGAGAGATAAGGAAAACAATGGAGCACCATTTGGGGATGTTAATGAAGGGACGGGAGAGTTTAACGGAAGGAGAGCTGTCAAGATCGGCTCCCCCTTTGAACCCTGAACTGTTTGAAGTGATGGACAGGCGATACCCCAGCAGGGGGATAAAAAGGGACAGGTTCGCTAAGGCAAGACACACACAACACCACGAGGTAACAAGACCCTGGAAGCGGTGTGCCTCCCATAAGTCGGTGGGAGGTTTTGGAGGGCTGGTCGCGGGACCAAGCCATAGACGCACAGGGTGGAAAGGCACGATCGGCGGGAACCTGGTGTGTGTCCGCCCTTGCCTGGGTGCCAGGTTCACCACAGAGAAACGATCGTATCTGGAAATGGAGGGGTCACAGTCGGTGACCTCAGAAGGCATCACAAAGGGCTCGCCTGAAAGCTGACTGCGAAGAATATCGAAGGTCTGCGTGGAAGCCGTTGGAATATTCATTCGTTTTGCTCTCTCTCTCCTTCCCCCCACTGTCCATCTCCCACGGCAGTGATTACTGTGAACTGAACTGAACTAAATTGAACTGAACTTTGCGTCACTTTGAAACTGGTCATTTACCCCTAGACGACGATAGAGCTTGATTGATCCTGTTATCCTAATTCTGTGTACATGTGTGTTTATCATTGCTGAACTGTTGCATTTATTATCCTTTTGATTAGAGTACTGTGTTGCTTGTTTCTTTAATAAAACTTTCTTAGTTCTAGTAATCCAGACTCCAACTGAGTGATCCATTTCTGCTGGTTTGGCAACCCAGTTACGGGGTACGTAACAGGCACCATAACACACGGTGAAGTCCAATTCGAATTAGAAGGTCTAATAATATTATTCACTAACATATACTTAATTTCTTGTTCAGCAAGTTCACATTTTTCCCTGTTCATCCGATACAGATGTTGTTTTATGGGTTTTGCATCTCCAACATCTACATCATGTGATGGTATGGTGGTTCTTCTAGGAACGTCTGGAAATAAATCCTTATATTTAAAAATTAACAGTTTCATCTGCTCTCTCTGCTCTGGCTGTAAATGAACTAATTTCTCATCAATATTTTCCAGAATTGTTGAATTTGGTAACCTGGCTGAAATAATGTTGGGTTTAAAATGAGTTTCAGATGAATCATCCATTAAATTTTTAGAAAGATCAGACTCATTATTGACCACAACAGTCATAGTAGCAGCTTCTTTCTCATAATATGGTTTTATCATATTTATAAGACACAGCTGTGTTGGCTTTCTTCGATCTGGGATTTTTATCACGTAATCCACATCATTTATTTTAGATTTAATCTCATAAGGACCATGAAATTTAGCTTGTAATGGGTTCGTGTGCCCCGGGAAAAGAACCAACACCTTATCTCCAGGCTTAAATGACCTCATTTTAGCTTCCTTATCATACCAAGTTTTTATCTTCTCCTGAGCCAATTTTAAAATTTCCTTGGCCAAGTCACAAGCTTTATGTAATTTTTCCTTGAATTTTAAAACATAATCCAGCAAATTAGTGTGTACCTCTTTATTAATCCATTGTTCTTTCAAACAAGGCCAAAGGTCCTTGAACTCTATGCCCAAACACAAGTTCAAAAGGACTAAAACCTAATGATTCCTGTACTGCCTCCCATACTGCAAAAAGTAGTAAATGTACGCCTTCATCCCAGTGCTTTTCATTTTCCACACAATACATCCTAATCATAGTTTTGAGGGTAGAATGGAATCTCTCCAAGGCTCTTTGCGATTCTGGATGATATGCAGATGAGGTAACCTGTTTTGCTCCCAGTTTATAAACTATCTGCTGAAACAATCCAGACATAAAATTACTACCTTGATCAGATTGTATTTCCTTAGGCAACCCAAAATAAGTAAAAAATTTTATAAGAACCTTTGTCACAGTTTTGGCTATTATATTCCTAAGAGGTACTGCCTCTGGAAAACTAGATGCTGTGCACATCATGGTCAGCAAATATTGATGTCCAGTTTTAGTTTTTGGCAATAGGCCTACACAATCTATAATAATTTTGGAAAACGGCTCACCAAATGCTGGAATTGGTTGTAGTGGGGCCACTGGAGTAACTTGATTAGGTTTACCTACAATTTGACATGTATGACTCGTTCTGCAAAATGTCGCCACATCTTAAACTAGGCCAGTAAAAGTGTTTAAAAACCTTGCTCATAGTTTCCTTACACCTAGATGGCCACTCAAGGCATACTATGAGCCATAGTTAAAATCTCATTTTGATAAACTTTAGGAACAACTACCTGGTGATTAACCTCCCATTCCGCACTTGCAGGAATTGTAGGTGATCTCTACTTTCTCATTAATACTCCCTTTTCAAAATAATATCCTACTACCACTTCCTCAATTTCACTATCTGGAAGAGCTTGTTCCTTTAATTTGACTATATCAGGATCTCTACCCTGCTCTGCTATCATCTTCTTCCAAGATAAAGATAAATCTTCATGGTCAGACTTACTACCAAAATCCTGATCAAGTAATGAAGGTAAGAAAGTTTCTGACACATCCTTAAAATTCATATCCTGAGTTGAACAGTCATGGGTAACAACCTCATCCTGTACATCAGTCTTTTTAGCTAGAGCTCGGGTTACAACACAGGAAGAATCTGTGTTAGAATCCCTCTGTGGTTCTTCAGAAATAGGCTTTATTGTCAAATGCACTTCAGGAAAAACTCGTCCACCTGCTAAGTCATTCCCCAACAAAAGAGAAACATAATTCACAGGTAAACTGGGTTGTAGTCCTACTTTAACAAGCCCTGTAACTAACCCAGAACTTAAGTTTACTCTATGCAAATGTACTGGCATAAGGGCACTCCCAATTCCTCTTATATAGTTTACCTCACCGATGTCAGACTCATCACTAAACTTTAGAACACTGTCTAACATTAGTGATTGAGAAGCTCCAGTATCTCTAAGGATTCTTATTGGTACTGGATTGGATCCCTTTATCAAGCATACAAATCCTTCAGTTATAAAATGTTCATATCTCCTCTTAACTTGGTCAGACTCTGACAAAACTTCATTGGTATTTATCAAACTCTGAGGATTCACAGGTGTTTCGATATGCTGCACACAAGCATCTGGGACTGCTTCCTTTTTCTTTTTCAATGGAAAACAGTTAGCTATTACATGTCCAGGTTTCTTACAATAATTACAAATACGACCAAAATATCTTTCCTTCACATGTCTCTCTTCTTCCTTACCATTCTCCCTAACTTCAGATTTAATTTCTGGTTTACCTTGACTCTCTGTTGTACTTTTCCTTTTAAAAGTCCTACCTGGAGAAAATTTATTCTTATGAATTAAAGCATACTCATCAGCTAATGTAGCAGTCTCCTGCAATGTAGCAGTGTCCCTTTCATTTAAGTATGTCCTCTCTTCAACAGGAATGCTCCTTTTAAATTCCTCCTGTAAAATCAACTCTTTTAATTTATCATACTCCCTATTCACATTTTTAGAGGAAACCCATCTCTCAAAACACACAGATTTCTCATAAGCAAATTCCATATAAGTTATTTCCACAGATTTCTTCAAATTTCTGAATCTTTCTGTATACACTTCCTGAACCAGCTCATATGCTTTCAATATATGCTGTTTCACAATATCATAATCCAGTGCTTGCTCAGCATTTAAAGCTGTATAAACTTGTTGTGCCTTGCCTCTAATTACACTTTGTAACATCACTGGCCATCGGTCTTTTAGCCACTTTAAACTCAGAGCAACAATTTCAAAATGCTGGAAATATTTGTCCACTTCTGCTTCATTAAATAGAGGAGCCAAAATAACCTCACGACTAGCAATGAACTGTTTCCTAGAACCAGAAGACTGATTTTCCATACTTAATTTCTCCATCTCTAGCTCTAATTCCTTCTTTTCATTTGCCTCTCTTTTGGCCATTTCCGCTTTAAATCATTCAAACTTTATCTGTTCAAGATGTAACTGCATTTCCAGTGTACTTCATTGGAAACCTCCCTAACACCTCATCATCAAACTTTCCCAAACTTATATAATGCTCCACGATTTTTCTTTGAATTACGGGCTTTGTTGTAATCTTCATAATTCCTTTAATATCCAACCTCCTAGCAAGCTCCAATACAACAATTTTTCTCACCTTTGCTAAAAACTCCGGTCAGGCGAATCCATAAAGTCGTCAATATTCATTGCTGCCAAATACCACCACACACCAATCAAACAAAAGAATTGGGTATTTCCCTTTTCCAAATCAGGTTGATAAATAAACAAGCAAATAAGCTCAAAAATCGGAACAAATCCCGACATGCCCCCAAATTATGTCACTTGACTGGCAACAATGAATATAGAAATGAGTCAGGTTTTATAAACAAACGAACATTTATTAAACTCTGCTCAATATTTTAAAAATAACAAACGAAAAATCTCAACCGGAAGTAAACTGCTATGCAGCCATTTAAAAAACCGCCAAACTCAGTACTGGTTCTTAAAGCGGTAAGTGTGAACACAGTACTATACTTTATTATCGTCAAACAATTGATACTAGAGCGTACAATCATCACAGCGATATTTGATTCTGCGCTTCCCACTTCCTGGATTACAAATCGATAGTAAATATTAAAAACTTAAATTATAAATCGTAAATAGAAAATAGAAAAATGGAAAGTAAGATAGTGCAAAAAAACCGACAGGCAGGTCCGGATATTTGGAGGGTACGCCCCAGATCCGGGTCAGGATCCGTTCAGCAGTCTTATCACAGTTGGAAAGAAGCTGTTCTCAAATCTGGCTATACAAGTCTTCAAGCTCCTGAGCCTTCTCCCGGAGGGAAGAGGGACAAAAAGTGTGTTGGCTGGGTGGGTTGTGTCCTTGATTATCCTGGCAGCACTGCTCCGACAGCGTGTGGTGTAAAGTGAGTCCAAGAACGGAAGATTGATTTGTGTGATGTGCTGCGCCATGTTCACGATCTTCTGCTGCTTCTTCCAGTCTTGGACAGGACAACATCCATACCAGGTTGTGATGCACCCTAGAAGATTGCTTTCTACTGTGTATCTATAAAAATTAGTGAGGGATTTAGGGGACAGGCAACATTTCTTTAATTTTCTCAGGAAGTAAAGGCACTGGTGGGCCTTCTTGGCAGTGGACTCTCCTTGGTTGGACCAAGTCAGGTCATTTGTGATAATGACTCCAAGGAACTTAAAGCCTTTGACCTGTTCCACTTGCGCACCACCGATGTAAATTGAGTTGTGTGATCTGCTACTCCATCTGAAGTCAACAACCAATTCCTTCGTCTTGCTGACGTTGAGAGATAGGTTATTGTCTTCACACCATGCCACCAAGTTCTTAATTTCCTCTCTGTATTCAAACTCATCATTACCCGAAATACGGCCTACAATTGTTGTGTCATCAGCAAACTTATATATTGAGTTCAATGGAAACTTGGCTACACAATCATGGGTATTAAAGTGGAAAATTCAAACACAGTTCTTTGAATGGTAAATTCTAAAGTCCAAGAGATTTATACAGTCAATTCGGAGAGACTTTCCTGAAGTAAAGAATTCCTCGAAGACACAACGTTACTGCCGATCCCAGCCAGAAGCTGCCTTGTCCGCAGGACTCACGACAATGGAAATAAAACAGTTTAAAGGCACTGACCTTTTTCTCTGTAGAATAGACTAGATACTGCACAACCTTTTCTGCTGCTTCTAGCAGAGGTTATCTCATGCAGATCACTCTTACCTGAACGAATTCGATAATGGTTGATCCTTTCCAAAACCGCCTAATCACTCCTTCAGGTTCCTGTCTTCACTCTCCAATATTACTGAAAAGACACATCAACAAAGCTGGCAGCTATTGGTGAAACTGCCGGCCCAACACTTCTGTACCTTACCATAGAAAGTAAAACTCCGTTTTAAAACTGTACTGCGTCATGAGATTAATAAACAGCGTAGCAGAGTATCTGACTGATGATCTAACTGAAAACTAACTGTGTCACCAGGGGTCTACACTGATATACCTGGTGAGAACAGGTCATCATGTGATCTCACATCGGTGGGAAAATTACATCATGTGAACTCCGCAAGACCATTATATCATCCTCATAAGACAATCATAAGATATCCATGAAGTATGTAACACCAGAGTGGATGATTGTGTAGACAGGGTTGGAAAGGTTAAGTTTCTTACAAAGATTGATCTGTTAAAAAGGTATTGGTGTATTCCATTGACAGATAGAGGTAGAGAAATTTCTGCATTTGTTACACCTTCTGGGTTGTATGAATACAATGTTCTGCCATTTGGAATGAAAAATGCTCCAGGACCATTCCCGAGAATGATTAATTCTGTAATTCAAGGGTTAAAGCACACCGATGCCTATATTGGTGATTTGGTCACAGGAAATGACACCTGGGAAGCCCATATCTCTGCGGTGAAAAAGCTGTTTGATAAGTTCTCAAAGGCCAATCTTACCGTTAACTTAGCTAAGAGTGAATTTGGCCATGCTACTGTGACATATCTTGATTATGTTATAGGTCAGAACATGGTTAAGGAAAATGGTTAAGGAAGCTCCAATTCAACAATAGAGTTTGATTTTGCAGGAGTATGATCTCATGATAACTCACATTAAAGGCAAAGATAATATAATTGCCAACTGTCTTTCCAGATGTCAAGTTTGCAATGTAATTTTAATAGTGGAGTGAGATTTACTATTTGTATACGCTTCTGCAATATGTTATATTAGTCTGTAGTAAATGTATTGTTTCACATATTGTAGCTTGCAGTTAAAGTTTTTCTCTTATAGATCAAAATTTTCCCTTTTTGGGGGAGGTGTTACGTGACCATGGTTTCGTTTACTGTGAAGTGTCACTTTGAAACGCCTGTATGAGGCAGGACTATGACGTCAGTATAACAAGCTGCGATGGACCACTGGGATTTTTCAGGAGTAAGGAGAGAGAGAGAGAGAGAGAGAGAGGGAGGGAGGGAGGGAGGGGGGAGAGAGGGGGCTGTCAGGACTTCAGCTCACTATGGGTAAAGTCTGATACTTTCCCATGCCCAAAGGACTGGGTTGAGTAACGGCACGCAGTGCACATTGGATGTGTGACTGTCACTTCGTATAATCCATATGTGGATTTTTGTTGGAATATCCTGTGGAAATCACTTTCGTTAACCCTTACCTGGATTCGGGTGTGCTATGTGGTAACCACTTGTGCAAAGGGATATTCTGTGACTGTCACATTGTGATGTTTCTACGTGGATTTCGGAATGACTCAATGGAAAAGATCTACGGCGACCGTTACTTTGTTTTCCCAGCGTGGAACCTATGGAATTCTTCGTAATCGCCTTCTCTCTACATTTTAACGTGGATTTACAAATCTCTCCCCTCACTTATTTCGTGGATTATTGGAACTTTCTACTTTGCCATCTTAAGACTTTAAGGACTGTTCCTAAGCTTGACAGTTTGGGAGCCACATACACGCATAACACTGTTAACTTCTGTTTATTTCATTTAATTTTCTATATTTTTGAGTAGATACTAATAAAGATAGTGGTTTAACATTGAAACTTGAATCATTTGTGCTCTATTGCTGCTGGTACGTAACAGATAAAAGTCCTTTCTCACCGTTCCAAAACAGAACGGGCCTAAGGAGCCTAAGGGGATGTTGGTGTGTGTCATGGTGGACAAAACCAATGTAGATCGACAGGTACACAAGAGTGCTGTACGCCATGATGGGAGGTAGGTTGGTGAAAAGAAACTGAATTTACTGAGAAGTGTGGAACACTATTGAAAAGCTGACTAGGCAGTCCTGGTGTCAGGACTAAAATCACCTGGCCCCCGTAATGGCTGCCTGAATACCAACTCAGCCACGGACAACTGTACAACTAAAATCACCTAGACCCATAATGGCTGTCCATATACCAACTCAGCCATGGACAACTGCACAACTAAAATCACCTAGATCCTTAACGACTGCCTGAACACCAACTCAGCCACAGACAACTGCAGGTCCTTTTTTGGAGCAGTTCTGAGCCCCAGCAAGACCCATGGGAGCCAATCATGCCAAAAATCATCAGTCAGGGAAGCTCTCGGAGCAGCCTTTAAGGAGGGGTGAAACCACTCACGTAGACTGGTGATACTATAGAACCATAGAAACTACAGCACAGAAACAGGCCTTTTGGCCCTTCTTGCTGTGCCGAACCATTTTCTGCCTAGTCCCACTGACCTGCACACACACCATATCCGTCCATACACCTCCCATCCATGTATCTGTCCAATTTATTCTTAAATGTTAAAAAAGAACCCGCATTTACCACCTCCTCTGGCAGCTCATTCCATACTCCCACCACTCTCTGTGTGAAGAAGCCCCCCACCTAATGTTCCCTTTAAACATTTCCCCCCTCACCCTTAAACCATGTCCTCTGGTTTTTTTCTCCCCTTGCCTCAGTGGAAAAAGCCTGCTTGCATTCACTCTATCTATACCCATCATAATTTTATATACCTCTATCAAATCTCCCCTCATTCTTCTACGCTCCAGGGAATAAAGTCCTAACCTATTCAACCTTTCTCTATAACTGAGTTTCTCAAGTCCCAGCAACATCCTTGTAAACCTTCTCCGCACTCTTTCAACCTTATTTATATCCTTCCTGTAATTTGGTGACCAAAACTGAACACAATACTTCAGTTTCGGCCTCACCAATGCCTTATACAACCTCATCATAACATTCCAGCTCTTATACTCAATACTTTGATTAATAAAGGCCAATGTACCAAAAGCTCTCTTTACGACCCTATCTACCTGTGACACCACTTTTAGGGAATTTTGTATCTGTATTCCCAGATCCCTCTGTTCCACTGCACTCCTCAGTGCCTTACCATTAACCCTGTATGTTCTACCTTGGTTTGTCCTTCCAACGTGCAATACCTCACACTTGTCTGTATTAAACTCCATCTGCCATTTTTCAGCCCATTTTTCCAGCTGGTCCAAGTCCCTCTGCAGGCTCTGAAAACCTTCCTCACTGTCTACTTCACCTCCAATCTTTGTATCATCAGCAAATTTGCTGATCCAATTAACCACATTATCACCCAGATCATTGATATAGATGACAAATAACAATGGACCCAGCACTGATCCCTGTGGCACACCACTAGTCACAGGCCTCCACTCAGAGAAGCAATTCTCTACTACCACTCTTTGGCTTCTTCCATTGAGCCAATGTCTAATCCAATTTACCACCTCTCCATGTATACCTAGCGACTGAATTTTCCTAACTAACCTCCCATGCGGGACCTTGTCAAAGGCCTTACTGAAGTCCATGTAGACAATATCCACTGCCTTCCTTTCATCCACTTTCCTGGTAACCTCCTCGAAAAACTCCAATAGATTGGTTAAACATGATCTACCATGCACAAAGCCACGTTGACTCTCCCTAATAAGTCCCTGTCTAGCAAATGCTTGTAGATTCTGTCTCTTAGTACTCCCTCCAATAACTTACCCACTACCGACGTTAAACTTACTGGCCTATAATTTCCCGGATTACTTTTCGATCCTTTTTTAAACAACGGAACAACATGAGCCACTCTCCAATCCTCTGGCACCTCACCTGTAGACAGCGACATTTTAAATATTTCTGCCAGGGCCCCTGCAATTTCAACACTAGTCTCCTTCAAGGTCCGAGGGAACACCCTGTCAGGTCCCGGGGATTTATCCACTTTAATTTTCCTCAAGACAGCAAGGACCTCCTCCTTTTCGATCTGTACAGTTTCCATGATCTCACTACTTGTTTCCCTTAATCCCATAGACTTCATGCCAGTTTCCTTAGTAAATACAGACGCAAAAAACCTATTTAAGATCTCCCTTATTTCCTTTGGTTCTGCACATAGCCGACCACTCTGATCTTCAAGAGGACCAATTTTATCCCTTACAATCCTTTTGCTCTTAATAAACCTGTAAAAGCTCTTTGGATTATCCTTCACTTTGACTGCCAAGGCAACCTCATGTCTTCTTTTAGCCCTCTTGATTTCTTTGTTAAGTATTTTCTTGCACTTCTTATACTCCTCAAGCACCTTATTTACTCCCTGCTTCCTATACATGTCATACAACTCCCTCTTCTTCTTTATCAGAGTTGCAATATCCCTTAAGAACCAAGGTTCCTTATTCCTATTCACTTTGCCTTTAATCCTGACAGGAACATACAAATTCTGCACTCTCAAAATTTCTCCTTTGAAGGCTTCCCACCTACCGATCACATCCTTGCCAGAGAACAACCTGTCCCAATCCACGCTTTTTAGATCCTTTCTCATTTCTTCAAATTTGGCCTTCTTCCAGTTAAGAACCTCAACTCTAGGACCAGATCTATCCTTGTACATAGTGGTGTGATGTACCATAATGCTGAGGACTGGGCCATCTGAGATGAACTGGGGACTCAGTCAGAGGAAATATCAGATGGGTGCCAAACTGAGCAACCCAGGTGGTGCTGATGAATGCTGAAGCCACATCTGCGACTGTCGTTGTTGCTAGAGGGACGACCTCTGGCCACCTGGTAGCATGATCCGCCATGGTAACAAGATGCATGAAACTGTGGGAGTGAAGAGAACCAACCTAGTCCACATTGACATTGTCAAACTGTTGCTCAGGGACCTCAAAAGGTGCCAATGGTGTCTGAACGTGACGGTTAATGTTTGCCCGCTGGCTCTCCACACAGGCTGTAGTCCAATCACACACGACCTGAGGCTGTGCCACACAAAGTTTAGTGCAACCAATTTCTGTGAGGCCTCCCAGTCCGGATATAGGAGGCCATGTATGGAGTCAAAAACAGTCCGGCTCCAGCTTACAGGCATGACGGGATGAGGGCAATCAGATGAGACATTGTGCTGGAGAGAAACCCCAGCTTCCCAAGGCAATGTTAGCCAGCAACAGGGCTGTGACTGCTGTTTAGTAAGCCTGGATCTCTTGGTCAGTAGCTTGGTCGACAGCAATGCCAGCGTTGTCAACCCCTATGTATACAGCCTCAATAGCTGGCCGTGAGAGGCAATCAGCCTTGGCATTATTGTTCCCCCTGATGTGTTATATATCCACTGTGAACTTGGTTATATCGGCCTGGTGGTGTTGCTTACGTGCAGACCAAGGGTCTGATATTTTGGGCATCGCGTACACGAAGGGTTTGTGGTCAGTGAACGCCGTGAAATGCTGATTCTCTAGATGAAAACAAAAAAGACGGAGAAGCTCACAGTCAAACGTGTTGTACTTCCTTTCAGGAGGATGGAGCTGCCGGATGAAGAAGGTGAGTGGCTGCCACACGCCTCCAAACAACTGTTCGTGCACAGCACCCACAGCACAGTCTGAAGTGTCAGTAATGTCTATGGGGAGCCATTCAGGTGCGGGTGCGTAAGTAGGGTCGGGTTGGGAAGAGCTTGTTGGTATCATCAAATGCTCTGGTCATGTCCGCTGACCAATCAAGCATGTCATTAGGAGTATTGCCTTTAAAATCACTATACAGGGGAAGCACAAGTTCAGAAGCTCACAGAATGAAGCGCTGATAGAAATTCACCATGCCTAAAAACTCCTGTCATTTTTTATTAGTGTGCGGTGGTGGGAAATCCATAACAGCAGTTACTTTTGATAGCAGGGGTTTTGCACCTTTTGTGAGGAGGTGATGCCCAAGAATGTCAATGGTTGACAAACCAAACTGGCCTTTAGCAGGGTTAATAATCAACCTGTGTTGGCTTAAGTGCTCGAAAAGTGTGTGGAGACGAGATATGGTTTCAGATTTGGATGCACTAGTGACGTGTGTCGTCCAGGTAAAAAAAAGAAAATCTGAGTCTTTTAATGCAGAGTCCGTCAGCCGTTGGAAAGCCTGTGCTGCATTTTCAGTCCAAACTCAAAAAGGCCAAAGGGGTTTATCACAGCTTCTTAGGGAATCTTCTCCGAGCACACAGGCACCTTATGGTAGCCCCTAACTTGATCGTCATAGGAAAAAATTAACTTTCCGGCTAAATTTACAAGAAGTCTTGAATGTGTGGGATCGGGTGATGATCAGGGGTGGTGATCTCGTTAAGACGTCAGTAATGACTACATGGGCAGTGATCGCCATCAGACTTGGGGACCATGTGGAGGAGCAAAGCCTAGGGACCATTCGACTGCCATATAATTCCAAGCCTTTCCATGTTGGCAAATTCAGTATTCGTGGTTGCCAGCTTTTCTGGGTCCAGTCTATTCACGGAGGCATGGACTGACAGGCCAGTTGTGGAAATGCAGTACTCGACCCCATATTTCGTGACTGTAGTGGAGAACATGGGCTTGGTGAGGTTTGGGAATTCACCCAGAAGTCAAGTAAACTCACGTGCGGTGGTGCATGTGCTTCGCAAAGTCGTTGTGAGGAACTTACTGGGGGAGCAGGGTAAGGACCCAAAGTCCTTGACATCCACAAGCTGTCAGTTCTTAAGATCAACTCCCAGTCAATAGACAATAGACAATAGGGTGCAGGAGTAGGTCCTTCGGCCCTTCGAGCCAGCACCGCCATTCACTGTGATCATGGCTGATCATCCACAATCAGTATCCAGTTCCTGCCTTATCCCCATAACCTTTGATTCCGCTATCTTTAAGAGCTCTATCCATCTCTTTCTTGAAAGTATCCAGAGACTTGGCCTCCGCAGCCTTCTGGGGCAGAGCATTCCATATATCCACCACTCTCTGGGTGAAAAAGTTTTTCCTCAACTCCATTCTAAATGGCCTACCCCTAATTCTTAAACTGTGGCCTCTGGTTCTGGACTCACCCATCAGCAGGAACATGCTTCCTGCCTGCAGCGTGTCCAATCCCTTAGTAATCTTATATGTTTCAATAAGATCCCCTCTCAGCCTTCTAAATTCCAGAGTATACAAGCCCAGTCGCTCCAATCTTTCGACATATGACAGTCCCGCCATCCCGGGAATTAACCTTGTGAACCTACGCTGCACTCCCTCAATAGCTAGAATGTCCTTCCTCAAATTTGGAGACCAAAACTGCACACAGTACTCCATGTGTGGTCTCACCAGGGCCCTGTACAGCTGCAGAAGGACCTCTTTGCTCTTATACTCAATTCCCCTTGTTGTGAAGGCCAGCATGCCATTAGCTTTCTTCATTGCCTGCAGTACCTGCATGCTTGCTTTCAGTGACTGATGTACAAGAACACCTAGATCTCGTTGTGCTTCCCCTTTTCCTAACTGACTCCATTTAGATAATAATCTGCCTTCCCGTTCTTACCACCAAAGTGGATAACCTCACATTTACCCACATTAAACTGAATCTACCATGCATCTGCCTGTCCAAGTCACCCTGTATTCTCATAACATCCTCCTCACATTTCACACTGTCACCCAGCTTTGTGTCATCGGCAAATTTGCTAATGTTACTTTTAATTCCCTCATCTTAATCTTAATATATATTGTAAACAGCTGCGGTCCCAGCACTGAACCCTGCGGTACCCCACTGGTCACCGCCTGCCATTCCGAAAGGGACCCATTAATCGCTACTCTTTGCTTTCTGTCAGCCAGCCAATTTTCAATCCATGTCAGTACTCTGCCCCCAATACCATGTGCCCTAATTTTGCCCACTAATCTCCAATGTGGGACTTTATCAAAGGCTTTCTGAAAGTCCAGGTACACTACATCCACTGGCTCTCCCTTGTCCATTTTCATAGTTACATCCTCAAAAAATTCCAGAAGATTCGTCAAGCATGATTTCCCCTTTGTAAGTCCATGCTGACTCGGACCAATCCTGTTACTGCTATCCAGATGTGTCGTAATTTCATCTTTTATAATTGACTTCAGCATCTTTCCCACCACTGACATCAGGCTAACCTCTATAATTCCCTGTTTCCTCTCTTCCTCCCTTCTTGAAGAGAGGGACAACATTAGCCATCCTCCAATCCACAGGAACTGATCCTGAATCTATAGAACATTAGAAAATGATTACCAATGCGTCCACGATTTATAAAGCCACCTCCTTAAGTACCCTGGGATGCAGACCATCAGGTCCCGGGGACTTATCAGCCTTCAGACCCAACAGCCTATCCAACACCATTTCCTGCCTAATATAAATTTCCTTCAATTCATCCATTACCCGAGGTCCTTTCGCCACTATTACATCTGGGAGATTGTTTGTGTCTTCCCTAATGAAGACAGATCCAAAGTACCTGTTCAACTCGTCTGCCATTTCCTTGTTCCCCATAATAAATTCACCTGCTTCTGCCTTCAAGGGTCCAATTACCCCAGCTGACTCACAGGTGAAGTGTCGCCTCACCTGGAAGGACTGTCTGGGGCCCTGAATGGAGGTAAGGGAGGAAGTGTAAGGGCATGTGTAGCCCTTCCAGGTGAGGCGACACTTCACCTGTGAGTCGGCTGGGGTGATATACTGTGTCCGGTGCTCCCAATGTGGCCCTCTATATATTGGCGAGACCTGACGCAGACTAGGAGACCGCTTTGCTGAATACCTACGCTCTGTCCACCAGAGAAAGCAGGATCTCCCAGTGGCCACACATTTTAATTCCACATCCCATTCCCATTCTGACATGTCTATCCATGGCCTCCTCTACTGTCAAGATGAAGCCACACTCAGGTTGAAGGAACAACACCTTATATTCCGTCTGGGTAGCCTCCAACCTGATGACATGAACATCGACTTCTCTAACTTCCGCTAATGCCCCACCTCCCCCTCGTACCCCATCCGTTATTTATTTTTATACACACATTCTTTCTCTCACTCTCCTTTTTCTCCCTCTGTCCCTCTGACTATACCCCTTGCCCATCCTCTGGTCCCCCCCCACCTTGTCTTTCTCCCCAGACCTCCTGTCCCATGATCCTCTCATATCCCCTTTGCCAATCACCTGTCCAGCTTTTGGCTCCATCCCTCCCCCTCCTGTCTTCTCCTATCATTTTGGATCTCCCCCTCCCCCTTCTACTTTCAAATCTCTTACTAACTCTTCCTTCAGTTAGTCCTGACGAAGGGTCTCTGCCTGGAACGTGGACTGTACCTCTTCCTAGAGATGCTGCCTGGCCTGCTGCGTTCACCAGCAACTTTGATGTGTGCTGCTTGAATTTCCAGCATCTGCAGAATTCCTGTTGTTATCTTGACTAGTGAGGCGTTTAGGGTGGAACTGAGAATAACCATATTAAAGGGGCTATATCTACATCTAAGAAAAGATGTGCTGGCATTGGAGAGGGTCCATAGGAGGTTCACAGGATGATTTGGGGAATGAAAGGGTTATCATATGAGGAACAATTGATAGCTCTGGGTCTGCACTCACTGGAGTTTAGAAGGATGGAGGGGGGATCTCACTGAAACCTTTTGAATGTTGAAAGACCTAGACAGAGTAGATGTGGAAAGGATGTTCCCATGGTAGGGGAGTCTAGGACAAGAGGGCACAGCCTCAGGATAGAGATGCGGAGGTTTCTTTAGCCAGAGGGTGGTGAATTTGTGGAATTTATTACCAGAGGCAGCAATGGAGGCCAGGTCGTTGGGTGTATGTCCTTTTGGGCAGCGTGTCTTATTCTGATTGTTGAAAGTCTCTTCTGTTGTGATTGATTAGTTTAGAAGCTTCAGCTGCTTTTCCCACTGGATAGCTGCCTGGCGTCCCGTTTCAAATATCCTGGATATATAAAATAACACTTGGAAGGGGTTTGCTCTCTTCTTCCTTTGTTTAAGACGTGAGCATTGGGATGGTCTGCTCTGTGCACACTTTTAACTAACTATGTGTAACACCCTGGGAGAGGCTTCACTGCTAATGTAATGGTTTCTCTGTAGCAGCAGTGTTTGGGTTATGATTAGAGATAACGGGTTTGGAGCGTACGCCCTCCAATAGGGGAGTGTTTTCTTTCTTGTGTGCCCAGAAGTGAGGTATTCTTGGTCTTTTGTTCGGTGGGAGATGGAAAGAGATGCCAGAATGGAGAGGTTGTAGACTGCAGGATGAAGTGAATTTGGAATGGGGCCGGGAGACAACGATGCCTGGGGGAAATCGACGGAGAACTAATGGATGGGAAACTGTGAGCTCCAGTGTGCACATTAGACTGTTTCATTAAAATGGGCCCTTTTCCTTTTCTTTACTAACCCTATAGTCAAATTAAGAATTATAAAACTCAGTCGTTTAATTGTGTATGGTGTACTGTCTGTTATTTTGTAGTACTGATTTGTAACAGGGTAACACATCACGCAGCATCCACAGAAATGAGATTTCACAAATTTGGCGGGGCCGGTGACTGTCTTCCTCTGGACTAACGCCACCAGCCGAACCTGAGGGGATTACAATTGTGGGGGCTCGTCTGGGATTGATTTCATTGGCTGCTGTGTGATTCCCTGAGCATTGAACCAGTGGGTTGTGTGCTTAAGTCTGTGCTGGTATGAATGCTGCCAGGCTGGAGCAGCGGTGTTCCTCTGTGGGGTTACCGTTAGCTAATGCGTGCGTGTTGAGTGAGGTAGATATTCATACTCTGGATAAATTGTTAATTCACCTGTTAAGTACTGTTAAAGTTGTTGGCAAAGTTACGATTGCGGGGCAGAGACCTGACAAAATGGCGGGCACAGCCTTCGTTTTACTGTAGACTAGGGCTGATGTAACGGCAGTGGAGCTGCCTGGTACTATCGGGGCCCCAAGCGATGGGGTCCGTGGGCCGTGATCTCTCACTTTCAGCGAGGAGGAGAGTGTAGAGGAGCAGGTCGAATCACAAGTCGAGTTTCCCATAGCTGGGGGGCAGAGACTTCAAAGATAGGTTTCTCTCATTTCTGTTTAGCGAGGGAAAGTAGTGGTCTGATTTGGAATGTCTAATGAATCTCCGTCCCCCAGGGAAGAGTGAGAATTCTGAGTTTGTATCAGCCCTTACCTCTCTGGCGAATAAATGGAAAAATGCCCAGGTTCAAAGTCCCAGCTATGGTAGGCTCTACCTGTTCTCAGGAACGAAGCCCACCCCTAAAGGGGAAGAGGAGTATGAGACGTGGGTGAAGCAGACCTCTTAGTTGATGGATGAGTGGCAGTGCTCTGATGACACAAAGCAACAGAGTTTGAGGGGGCGGGCTGCTGACATGAAGTTCCGGTACCCCCTTGCCAAGGCGCCCGATTACATGGGAGCACTGGAAAATGCATTTGGCATGACAGGGAGCGCAGTGGAGCTCATGACGGGGTTTCGGAACATGCATCAGGAGGAGGGGGAGAAGCTTTCTGCCTAGATCTTTCAGCTAGACAGGCAGCTAAATTGCTTGCAGTGCAGGAGGGCCATTCAGGCAGCTGAGGTGGATCAGTTAAGAATGGACCAGGTAGCAAACGGCACCCAGTTCCAGGACCTGATTGTCTGGGGTCTCCGACTGTCTTGTAAGAGGCGTCCCCCTCCCTCATTTGTTGAACTGATCAGAGAAGTACAAGAAGAAGAGAATGCGTCGAAGGCACGGGAGGACTCCGTCAGCAGGGTACAGTCCTTGGTAGTGGTCCCCTGCGGTGAAGTGATCACGGATAGCCTGCCCCGGGGAGCAGTGGAGGAGATTGTGGCAGAGTTGAGAACTGAGATGTCCTGGTTATTATCAGTGGGTGTGACACCCACCCCCACCCCCCCATATGATGGAGCTGATAGGGAGGCGGATCCTCTAAAGGGACAGACTATACAGAGGGCTGCTAGCAGCTGGGTCCCACAAGAAGGGGAGCGGCCGGTATTGTCTGTTATAACTGTGGGGAAGAGAAACACTTCAGGCGGGAGTGTGAACGACAGGAAACCCCTCGGAGAGTGAGCCCCCAGGTACCTAAGCAGAGAGGGTCATTGGGAAAACTTAAAAGAGATCCAATGAGGGGATGGCCTAGCATATTGGGGGGGGGGGGGGTTGGGAAGACACATTACGAGCAATATATCAAGGAACACCCTAAAGCAAAAAGGTGGGGGGTTATATGGGAGGCAGGGTTTAAGGGTCACCACAACATTGTAGGCCAAAGGGCCTGTACTGTGCTGTACTATTCTATGTTCTAAAAAGCTTAATTTCTGAAGGTTTAGTGGGGCCAAGCTCCAGTGTATCGCTACAGATGGAGGGTATTTATGCTGGAGCCATACTTGGGGCAGGGTCGCAGGTCACTTTGCTGTACCGTTCATTTTACAACCAGTGCTTGACACATTTACCATTGACGCCACTCAGTGCACTAGAGATCTGGGGTCTTAGTGTGGGTGATTATCCGTATGATGGTTATTTGTCAGTGAAGCTGGAGTTTTCGGAGGCTGATGAGGGAGTGACTGAGGCCCTTGATACATTAGCACTAGTTTGTCCCCATTGAGAAGGGCAGTGTTTCAATTCTTGTGGGGTCCAATACTCCTATTGTGAGGAGGCTCATGCGAGTGTGCAAGGAGCAGGCTGGAGAGAGCTTCCTGAGAACATTATCCGTTCACCCGGTGTTTCAAGCTGCTTTTGAGGAAGTGCGTGGCTGCATTGGGCCGAATAATGAGTTTAGATGAGGGACTGTTTGGTTCACCCAGTCCAAGCCAACCATGTTATGGCCTGGGGAAGTAGTGAGAGTGATGGGGTCCCCCAAGTTGCCTGGAATGCCGGAGGGCGAGGCCTCTTGGTGGATGCCCCGGAAGACCACGAAGAGGAGTTGGACGTACCTGCTGGGCTACTGGTGAGGCCCGAACTGCAGAAGCCCTTGGATGTACAGGTGAACAGGATGGTAGTGATGTCAGGAACACCTAAGTGGGGGATGCCCTTGGTGCATCTTTCCTTGGGGACAGTAATGTCTAGTGTCCCTGTGAGACAAGCTGGGCAGAAACTAGTGGAAAACGGGGGAAAGTTGACAACTGAGTCATTCAACTTTGGGGACTCCCCCGTTCCTGTAGGTTGGAAGAGGTGGCTGGTAGAGAAGATGTTGAAGCTGGAAGGTGTCTTTTCCACTGACAAGTTTGATGTGGGTTGTTCACCCCATTCAGAGAGAGGTTGTTGCAGAGCTGGAAGATGTTCGGCAGCACTTGTGTAAGTTGAAGGAAGCTGGGATCATCACCAAGGCCCGAAGCCCCTATGTGTCCCCAATAGTACTGGCCAGAAAGAAGAATGGGAAGATACGGATGTGTGTGGACTATAGGACTCTGAACAGGCATACTTTCCCTGACCAGTATACAGTCCCGAGGATCGAAGACGCAAAGGCCTGCCTGAGTGGTGCGAAGTGGTTCAGTGTGCTGAACTTGAGGAGTGGATATTCCCCATGAGTGAGGCTGACAAAGAGAAGATAGCATTTATATGTCCCCTGGGATTCTTTCAGTTTGAAAGGATGCCCCAGGGCATATCGGGAGCCCCTGCAAACTTTCAGTGTGTCATGGGGAAGACGGTGGGGATATGAACTTGCTCGAGGTATTGGCGTATCTGGATGACCTTATAGTGTTTGGGTCCACCTTGGAGGAACTTGAAGTGAGGCTGCTGAAGGTGCTGGGCCACCTGAAAGTTGAAGGGTTAAAACTTTCCATGGACAAGTGCCAGTTCTGCAAGATGTCTCTTTAGACATATAGTCTCGTCTAAGACAGAGGTGGTGACCACCTGGCCAAGACCCCAGACTGTGAGCACTCTACGCTCCTTCCTCAGGTTCTGTGGTCACTATCGGAGGTTTGTGAAGGGTTATGTGAAAGTGAGTCACCCATTGAATGAGCTTCTGTGTGGTTACCCTCCCTTGGGGAAGAAAGGGAAGAGGACAAAAGGAGAGGAGGGTAAAGAGCACCTTAGCCCTTCGGAGCCTTTTGGACTGAAGTGGGATGTGAAATATGAAGAGGCCTTTCAGTTGCTGAAGAAGATGCTGACACAGGCGCCTGTGCTAGCTTTTGCAGAACCCTGATTGCCACATGTACTGCATACGGATGCCAGCAGAGAGGGCTTAGGGGGGGTCCTGTATCAGGATCAGGCCACCGGGTTGAGACCTGTTGTGTTTGTCAGGCAGAGTCTGTTGCCCTGAGATAAACTATCCCATGTACAAGTTGGAGTTTCTGGCATTGAAATATGCTGTGATGGATAAGCTGAGTGACTACCTCTATGGTGCCATGTTTGAGGTGAGGATGGACAACTAAACTTATATTCTGACCTCGGCGAAATTGGATGCCACAGGCCATCGGTGGTTGGTGGTGTTATCTGCCTATGATTTCAGCCTGAAGTACTGGTCAGGAAACAGGAACATTGATGCTGATGCTTTGTCCCGATGGGCACATGAGGGACTGGTCAAGGACGGAGAGTGGGAGAGCATTCCTGCCCCGGGAGTGGAAGCCATGTGCCAGTTTTCCATCACAGTGAAGGCAGAGGGAAAGGAGAGGCAGGATCAAGCGGTAGATCAATTGGGAGCTTCTGATGGTGCCCTTCCTCAAGTTTACTGTGACCTGACTGCTCTGAAGACAAACCAGCTGCCGGAATTGAGTTCTGGGGGAATTGAGTTGGAGAAGTGGCAGCTGCTCAGCGAGATGATCCAAGCATTGGTACCATTTGGTCAGCGGTCGAAAAGGGAGACATGGCTCAGGCGGAGAAGACGAAACACGTGAGGTGTCTCCATTACTGACAGAATGGCCCAGGTTGGAGTTGAGGAACCAGATCCTATACTGGGTCACATCACCTCCGGACCGACCTTGGCATTCCCAGCTAGTCCTGCCTGAGAAATATCGGAGGATTGTGCTGAAGTCACTTCATGATGATTCTGGACATTTGGGGGTTGAAAAGACCTATGGATTGCTCAGAGATCAGTTCTTCTGGCCCCAAGTGAAGTTGGAGGCCAAAGAATACTGCAAGTCATGCATTCAATGCATACGGTGGAAGGCGCTGCCTACGCAGGCAGCTCCCTTGTCCCACTTGCAGAGTGCAGGGCCTCTGGACCTGGTGTGTCAATAGAGCCAGATGCCAGCAACACGGCGTATGTCTTAGTCATCATGGATCTCTACACCAGATATGCACAGGCTTTTCTTACCAAGGGCCAGAGGGTGTCCACAGTGGCAGAAGTGTTATGGGAGAAGTATTTCATTTATTATGGCCTTCCCAGGCAGATACATAGTGATCAGGGATGGGATTTCGAGGGCAGACTCATCCATGAGTTACTGGGCATGCTTGGAGTCAAGAGGTCCCTATCATCCGCAGGGTGATCCCCAGCCCGAGAGGTTTGATCGGACCTTGCTAGACATGCTCAGGACCTTGGAGATCAGCAAGAAGAGCAGGTGGAGTCAACATATTGAACATCTGGTCCACTGTTACATCTGTACCCAAAATGAAGCTACTGGGTATTCGTCATACTATCTGATGTTTGGGCGTGAGGTGAAGTTACCCATTGACATTTGTTGTGCAATCTGCCACCAAAGACTTATCTGAAGTATGTGTCAGATATGAGAAGGGAGCTGAAAAAGGCTTATGAATCATCTGGGGTCACGGTTGGCAAGCAAAGTAAGAGGAGGTATGATCAAAATGTTAGGTTCTCCCAACTCATGCTGAGGGACCAAGTCCTTGTTAGAAATGTAGGGCTACCTGGGAAGCATAAGTTGGCCACGCCATATGTGGTGGAGAGTCAGATGCCAAGCCTACCAGTTTTCCAGGTGAAACCAGAGGATGGGAATAGGCTTGTCAAGATTCTCCATCAGAACCACCTTCTGCCTCTGGGACAAGAGGTACGGGTTGACCCAGAGCCCAACCTGGAGCCTACACCTAGTAAGAGGACTCTGCAGCGACACGAGGCAACTGCAGGACCAACAGCAGGAGAGATTAGACCGGCTCCTGCATCTGAGTGGGATACTGATTCGGAGGATGAGGACATTGGGGTGTGGTATATGCTGCCTTTTGCTAACTCCCCACTGATTGAGGAAGAGACTCCCAACCCTTCTCACGCTGAATCAGGTGAAATCAGGGGGGCTATCGGTGGACAGCCTGGGTCGCAGCGGGATTCTGCAAGGGATGCAGCGGGACTCAGTCAAGGCACTGAGGGGTCCGAGTTGTGAGTGGGCATGAGTGGTAGATCAGGGGAGGCCTTGCCAGGTAGACCAGAAGTATCCCCAGTAGTGTCGGAACATGAAGAGGTAGAAGAGGAGGAATAGAGATCTCAAAGAATTAGGAGACCACCGGATAGGCTGGCCTATGTAGCACCGGGAGAACAGAGTGTGGCCCCTACTGCTTTGGGGAGCTATGTCACTGCCTTTTACACCTGGTTTGGACTTTGCGCTTTGCAGGAAAGGTTGGCGAATTATCTCAAAATCATGAGGACATGACTAAATTTGGTGGGGGGAAGAGTATAATGTCCTGGGAAAGGTTTCACTGCTAATGTAACAGTTTCTCTGCAGCAGCAGTGTTTGGGTTATGATTTGAGATAACAGGAGCCTTGGAATGTGCGCCGTCTAAAAGGGGAGTGTTTTTCTTTCTTGTGTGCCTGGGAATGAGGTATTCATGGTCTTTTGTTTGGCGGAAGATGGAGAGAAGATGCCAAAACAGAGAGGTCGTAGGCTGCAGGACGGGGTGGACTTGGAATGGGGCTGGGAGTTGATGATGCCCAGGGGAAATTGATGGAGAACTAACGGACGGGGAACCGTGAGCTCCAATATGCATATGAGACTGTTTCATTAAAATGGGCCCTTTTTCAGGCTGAACCTGAGAGTTATATATGTTTGCTGAATGTACACGTCCATTGAGTATTGGGCTTTGTATATCTGTAACCTGGGGAACATGAATGCTTGGTTGAATTTTTTCTGTTTGTAAATAATTAATATACCTATTCACAGAGAGTGCTTTCTGTATCACCTGCCAGACCCACAAACCTGATTGAACATTACAGTGTATTTAAGTCAGAGCTTGATAGGTTCTTGATTGGACACAGCATCAAAGGTTACGGGGAGAAGGTCTGAGGAAGGGAAAAAAAGAATCAGACATGATTGAATGATGGAGCAAACTTGACGGGTCAAATACCCTAATTCTGCTCCTATGTCATACGGTCTTGTATTACAGACCATTCAACAGTCCAAGGAATTTAGAGGAATAAATTTGTAAAGAGAGTACAGATTGTTGCAAGAACCATAATGTTGTCATAGTAAGTGATTTAACTTTCCATATATTGACCGGGCATCACATACTGTAAAAGGACTAAACGGGATAGAGTTTGTCAAATGTATTCAGGAAAGTTTATATAGAATACTTTCCACCATATATAGAAGCCCCATCAAGAGTGTGTGCAATACTGGATCTGCTATTTGTGAATGAGACAGGGAAGGTGTCAGAAGATTGTGTTCAGTGCATCTAGTGAGCACAATGCTATTAGTTTCTAAGTAAGTATCTATTATTTGTCAAGTAGGGGACCATGCACAGTCCTGATTTGATGGAGACAGACATGAGAGCACAGCCGAACACCTGGAAAACTTCTGAAATGTCTGCTTTGCTACTGCTGCTACTGTGTGGTAACCGGAATCTCTGGAGCTGAAGGCCTTGAAATCCTTGGCTTTGCGTGTTTCAGCAGCCCGGGAGAGGTCGAAGGCACTCGGGAGGCTGCTCGGAAGCTCAGAGTTTTCGGACAGATGGACTCAGGGTCAGCTGCTTCCAAGGTATCGGCAAGTTGACGGTGCCTGGAGGTTTATGGCAGGGAGTTTCTCCCTTTTTGCCGCCTGCTATCGGGGACCTGGGAGTCCATCGACTCGGGACTTTGAGACTATATTTTTACTGTGCCTTTGGTCTGTTCTTTATCAAATTACGGTATTGCTTTGCACTGCTGTAACTATATGTTATAATTATGTGGTTTTGTCAGTGTTAGTCTTTGGTCTGTCTTGTTTTCTGTGATATCACTCCGGAGAAACATTGTATCATTTCTTAATGCATGTATGCATTTCTAAATAACAATAGAAGAGGACTGAGTGTTCTCATAATCTAAATATACAGAGGTAGATCTGCTCCCCGGGTTGAGATTCTAAATTGGAGAAAGGCCAATTTTGATGGTATCAGAAATGATCTGGCAAGTGTGGATTGGGACAGGCTGTTTTCTGGCAAAGGTATACTTGCAAAGTGGGAGGCTTTCAAAACTGAAATTTTGAGAGTACAAAGCTTGTATGTGCCTGTCAGAATAAAAAGTAATGAAAACAAGCAGAGGTAACCTTGATTTTCAAGAAATATTGAGGCCCTGGCTAGGAAAAAAGATGGTACACAGCAGGTATAGGCAAGTAGGAACAAATAGAGTGCTTATGGAGTACAAGAAACACAAGAAAACACTTCAAGAAATCAGGAAGGCTGAAAGAAGGCATGAAGTTGCTCTAAGAGACAAGGTGAGGGAGAATCCCAAGGGATTCTACAGATATATTTAAGTCCTCTAGAAGGCCAGAATGTGGAGACAAAACAAACGAGGGAGATCAAATGCATTGCTTGCATCTCTATTTACTCAGGAGATGGATACAGTCTATAGAAATGAGGCAAAGCTGCATCAACTTCATGGACCCTGTACAGGTTAGAGGAGGAGGTGTTTGCTACCCTGAGGCAAGTAAAGGTGGATATATCCCCAGAGCCTGACAGGGTGTTCCCTCGGATAAGTGGTCCATGCGAACTTGATTTCAACATTTAAGATTTGGATAGGTGTGTGGATAGTAGGGATTGTGGAGGGGTATGGTCCCGGTGCAGGTCTTTGGGAGTAGGCAGTTGAAATGGTTTTGGCAGTCTAGGTGGGCTGAAGGGCCTGTTTCTGTTTCCCATTTAACTCTACCCCCAACACCATTGCTTATAAATCTGTATACAACAACCATCTTTTAGTGCCCCTTGGTGCTCCTTATCTTTACCCATAGATTCCACAACTTGCTTCCTCACTATAACTTTAACCTTTAAGCCATAAAACCATAGTACTGTACCTCATTTTGCCTTTAGTTCATCCGTCCTCTGGGATGTCTTTACACCTCTCGAAGTTCAGATCCTATCTTTACTGCGCATTGCCCAATTAGACTCTTCAGCCCTTTACCTCTCACATATCACCTCCCAGTTCCTCACTTTATCCCCACCCTCCCATGCAGTCACCTTCCTCCACTTGCCAACTTGTACCTCCCCCAACCCCCACTTCCTTATTCTGGCCCCTTCCCTGTCCTGAAGGGTTTTAGCCCGAAACAATAAGCTTATCCATGACTGCCTCCTGACCTGAGCTCTTCCAGCATTTTGTGTGCTACTCAGGGTTTCCAGCAACTGCAGACTCTTGTGTCCAATTATACCCGTTTACATCTAATTGTGTTGCTAACCCATCCAGTAATATTTCCAAACTATAGCATTTTACCATTTGTTTAGTGCCCTTTATTTCTCCCCGTTTGTTTCTATCCTCATTGCACCCATTCATAATCTCCCTGCCTAGGTTCCTAGCTCAGTCACTTTTGTTCAAACCCTGAACAGCCCCAGTAAACACTGCATGACAGACACCAGTGACTGTTTTACCCAGTTGGAATCTGTCCCACATCCCATCTTTCCCACTACCAGTTCCATATCCCAGATTAGCTTTATTTGTCAGAAGTATGTACACTGAACTAGACAGTGAAATGTGTTGTGTTAACGGCCAACAAAGTCTGTAAATAGGCTGGGGCAGCTGGCAAGTGTTACTATGCTTCTGCCACCAGCATATGCACAAGAAATTCTGCAGATGCTGGAAATCCAGAGCAACACACACAAAATGCTGGAGGAACTCTGCAGGTCAGGCAGCATCCATGGAAAAGAATAGAGTCAACACTTTGAGCCAAGACCTTTCATCAGGGCTGGAAAGGAAGAGGGCAGAAGCCAGAACAAGGTGAAGGGAGGGGAAGGAATACAAGCTGGCAGGTGCTAGGTTAGACCAGGTGAGGGAGAAGGTGGGTGGGTGGGTGAGGGAGGAGGGATGAATTGAGAAGCTGGTAGATGACGTGGAAGAGGTAAAGGAGGTGGAGTACAAGGGAGAAGTGATGAGCAGGCAAGAAGCGGGAATGTCCAAAACTTACCAACCCTAACCGCATCTTTGGAATGTGGGAGGAAACTGGGGCTACTGGAGGAAATCCACGTGGGAAGAACATATAATCTCCTAAACAGAGGCAGGAATCAAACCCCAATTGCTGGCATTGTACTAACTGCTATACTACCATGTCATCAGTAATATAAAGCTCTTCCTCCTGTGCCATCTCACCAGCCGTGCTCTCTTGTTCTCAGGCACTTGACGTTGCCAGTGGACCAGAGTAAACCAGACCCTTATAAGTTTAAGCAACACAAATCAAAGTTGCTGGTGAACGCAGCAGGCCAGGCAGCATCTGTAGGAAGAGGTGCAGTCAACATTTCAGGCCGAGACCCTTCGTCAGGACTAACTAAAGGAAGAGTGAGTAAGGGATTTGAAAGTTGGAGGGGGAGGGGGAGATCCAAAATGATAGAAGACAGGAGGGGGAGGGATAGAGCCAAGAGCTGGACAGGTGATAGGCAAAAGGGGATACGAAAGGATCATGGGACAGCAGGTCCAGGAAGAAAGACAAGGAGCGGGGGGGGGGGGACCCAGAGGATGGGCAAGAGGTATATTCAGAGGGACAGAGGGAGAAAAAGGAGAGTGAGAGAAAGAATGTGTGCATAAAAATAAGTAACAGATGGGGTACGAGGGGGAGGTGGGGCCTTAGCGGAAGTTAGAGAAGTCGATGTTCATGCCATCAGGTTGGAGGCTACCCAGACGGAATATAAGGTGTTGTTCCTCCAACCTGAGTGTGGCTTCATCTTTACAGTAGAGGAGGCCGTGGATGGACATGTCAGAATGGGAATGGGATGTGGAATTAAAATGTGTGGCCACTGGGAGATCCTGCTTTCTCTGGCCTCCTCTACTGTAAAGATGAAGCCACACTCAGGTTGGAGGAACACCTTATATTCCGTCTGGGTAGCCTCCAACCTGATGGCATGAACATCGACTTCTCTAACTTCCGCTAAGGCCCCACCTCCCCCTCGTACCCCATCTGTTACTTATTTTTATGCACACATTCTTTCTCTCACTCTCCTTTTTCTCCCTCTGTCCCTCTGAATATACCTCTTGCCCATCCTCTGGGTCCCCCCCCCCGCTCCTTGTCTTTCTTCCCGGACCTCCTGTCCCATGATCCTCTCGTATCCCCTTTTGCCTATCACCTGTCCAGCTCTTGGCTCTATCCCTCCCCCTCCTGTCTTCTCCTATCATTTTGGATCTCCCCCTCCCCCTCCAACTTTCAAATCCCTTACTCACTCTTCCTTCAGTTAGTCCTGACGAAGGGTCTCAGCCTGAAACGTCGACTGCACCTCTTCCTACAGATGCTGCCTGGCCTGCTGCGTTCACCAGCAACTTTGATGTGTGTTGCTTGAATTTCCAGCATCTGCAGAATTCCTGTTGTTTGCCTTAGAAGTTTAACATTACTAATCCTGAAGGACTGCTTTCTTTAGTTAAAGCTCATGAACCTGAGACCATAAGACATAGGAACTTAAGCCATTCAGCCCATTGAGTCTGCTCCGTTATTCTACTTTGGTTGATTTACTTTCCCTCTCGACTCCATGTTCCTCATAATCTTTAATGCCCTTACTAATCAAGAACCTACCAACCTGCTCCTTATATATACCCAATGACTTGGCTTCCACAGTCACCTGCAGCAATAAATTCTACAGATCTGCCATGCTCTGGCTGAAGAACTTTGCAATAGACCCTAATGCAAATACACAAAAGATTCTGCACGTGCAACACCCAAAATGCTGGAAGAACTCAATCCTGTTGAAAAGTTCATCAAATGATATAAATGTTCTGTCTTAAATGATTTTCTTGTGATTGCAAGACTCTGTTGGACATTGGTAATACATAATGCTGCAATTCCAGTTCATTGGTGAGACCAACAGCAGGGGAGCTGCGTGACCTTGGTTGTTGCGCAGGCCCGCCCTCAAGCCGCAGCGCACCTGTTACAGCTCCACAGGAGAGGAGAACCTGGAGGTTGTGTGCGAGAAAACAGAGGCTGGAATTGTGCTGGGATGGTCCATTGGTCCACTGATGATGCTCTCTCATCAGTGCTGCTCTCCAGTGTTTGCTCCTTGGAACACAAGCTACATTGCCTTCACCTGCAGCTGAACCAGCGTGAGATGAGGTACTGCTGTGTGCTTGTTCTTGCAGAAATTTCACTCCAGGACATTTCATGTTCCAACAATCTTCAGGTCAAGCCTCTCAGAGACTTGTGCTAATATCATTTTTGTGACTGTATGTGCTATCGTAACAATATGTGCTGTATGACTGTATCTACTGTGTTTTGCACCCCGACCCTGGAAGAGCAGTTTCATTTAGATGTATACATATGTATTGTTGAATGATAATTCAACTTGACTGCTATGTGATTGCCCATATTCAAGACAGTGACTTAAAGGTAATCAAAAATGTAGGACACTGGAGGGGAAATGAAGATCGGCAGTTTTATTTAAAAGTAAGGGACTTGAGTTGACCCATTCCTGCACCTATTCTGCATTCTTAAAATACGATTAGGTTGAACACAATTTTTGGTAGACAGCAAGTAAACAACCCATTGTCTCTCTTTACAATCACTGAAGTCCATAAGACTATAAGACACAGGAGCAAAATTAAGGCTGATTTATACTTCTGTGTAGGCTCTACGCTGTTGTGAGCATTTATACTTGTGCGTTGGTGTGTGTTGCTTTGCAATTCACCGCCAAACCGCTATTTGGCGGTGGGGTTTCTATGCCACTGTGTTGAGTTTCTTTGTGTACTTCAAACAATGGCGACTGAAACTGAGCATATCATGTTGGAGTTGGAGCTAATAAATGTTGAACAGGAGTTACTTTTATTGAAATTACTGCAACGCAGAAAAGAGAAGACATCGGAGGAGATGGTGTGTACGACCATTGAACGGATCGAGGCAGGAGGAGGGTGAATTTTCTGTGCTTGTCCAGCCACTGAGAGACATGGACGAGGAAATGCATTTCAAATATTTTCAGATATCAGCAGGTAGATTTGACGAGAAGAAGCAACCGGAAATGCGATGCTACCAAGCGGACCAATCACAGTTGTTGCGGTCTGCATCGCCGCGATGCGTAGTTACATTTTTGGGGAGGTGCACGCCAGGCTACGGTGTAGGGTATGCGGCTACGCCATACCTACAGCATAGATTCAACACAGAAGTATAAATTGGCCTTTAGGCCCATCGAGACCACTCCACCATTCAACCACAGCTGATCCTTTTATACCCCATCCTCAACCCCATTCCCCGGCCTTCTCCCTGTAACCTTTGATGCCATGTCCAATCAAGAACCCATGCATATCTGCCTTAAATACAACCAACAACCTGGCTGCCACAGCTGTCTGTGGTAACAATTCCACAAATTCACCACCCTCTGGCTAAAGAAATTTCTTTGCATCTGCTTTAAATGGATGCCCCTCTATCCTGAGACTGCATTCTTGTTCTAGACTCCCCCACCATAGAAAACATCCTTTTCACATCTACTCTGTCTAGGCCTTTCAACATTTGAAAGTTTTCAACAAGATTCAAAATTCCAGTGCATACAGACCCAGAGCCATTAATCGTTCCTCATATAACCCTTTCATTCCGGAATCATCCTTGTGAACCATCTCTGGACCCTCTCCAGTGCCAGCACATCTTTTCTTAGATAAGCCCAAAGCTTTTCACAATATTCAAGGTGAGGCTTCACCAGTGCCTTATAAAGCCTCAGCATCACGTCCCTGCTCTTGTATTCTTCAGATGAATGCTAACATTACCTCTTCCTTTTTCACCACCAGCTCAACCTGTAAGTTAACAGGATATTCTGCACCAGGACTCCCAAGCCCCTTTGCATCTCAGATATTTGGATTCTCTCCGTTTAGAAAACAGTCTGCACGTTTATTTCTTCTACCGAAGTGCATGACCATGCATTTTCCAACATTGTATTCATTTGCCACTTCCTTGCCCATTCTCCTAATCTGCCCAAGTCCTTCTGCATCCTATCTGTTATGCCTGCCCCTCCACCAATCTTTGTATCATCTGCAAACTTGGCAACAAAACCATCTATTCCATCATCTAAATCATTTATATACAGCACAAAAAGAAGTGGTCCCAACACTGACCCCTGCGGAACACCACTATTCACTGGGAGCCAACCAGAAAAGGATCCTTTTATTCCCACTCGCTGCCTCCTACCAATCAGCCAATGCTTTAACCATGCCAGTAATTTCCCTGTAATACCATGGGCTCTTAACTTGGTAAGCAGCCTCATGTGTGGCACCTTGTCAAAGTCCAAATACACAACATCCACTGCATCCCCTTCATCTATCCCACTTGCAATCTCCTCAAAGAATTCCAACAGGTTCATCAGGCAAGATTTTCCCTTACGGAAACCATGCTGACTTTGTCCTACCTTGTCCTGTGTCACCAAGTACTCAATAACCATTGACTCCAACATTTTACCAACCACTGAGGTCAGGCTGACTTGTCTGATTTCCTTTCTGCTGCCTTATCCTTTCTTAAGGAGTGGAGTGACATTTGCAATTTTCCAGTCCTCTGGCAGCATGGCAGAGTCCAATGATTTTTGAAAGATCATTTCTAATGCCTCCACGATCTCTAACAGACTCTTTCAGAATCCAAGGGTGCAGTCTTTACACATACCTAGCTGTTCTGGCCTCTGGAGGCACAATTTGTTTTGTATAAACATCACTTACTGTACTGAATCTGGTTGTTTTATATCATTTACTGCATGGGTTAATTTAGATTTCATTTTGAAGTACATGGTGGAGCAAGTACATGGTTATTTGCTCTTGAAACAGTAATATTTGTGACTCCTAAGTTTTGTTAGTATTGGTAAACATTTAGTAGATGTATTTTGAAGGAAGTATTATTTACCATTAACTGTTAGCAATGAGTTTACTCTTGTCTATACGACAAAGCTATAGTGTGCATATTAACTTGGTTGACACCAACTGTGAAAATAACCGGGATTATTAGTATATTCAGGCATGCTGCAATTCTGTATTCAACTTAATATATATTGTACTTAACTTTCTGCAGTAAGAAGATCCCATTAAAAACCCTGAAGAAAGCTTCCAGCTGGGATGATTTTTGAGGTGGTGTTTGCAGACATCTTTGCAGACACGCACTGTGAGGACAGTAGACAGGCAGTCTCTGATTCACTTTGGTTGTGAATGCAAGTATTTAACGACTCATCAACAGGCAGTTAGTTTGGTCTTTTAATGCAGTCACATCCAGAAAAGGCTGTATCCAGGTTAAAATTTAGGAAGCAGGATCACCGAGGTGGATACTTCTAATACGACCCAAAAGCACATACTACTTTCCAATTGTGCCTCAAGAGACACTGGACATGTTTGTAACATGTTGAAATGATCAATTCCAGTGCATCCCCTACGATTCAGGAATTGGGTGTGAGATACTCATTTCATTTCAGGGAGCTGGGTTGGATGACGACACAAAAGAAGTGGCCTATAATATACTGACAGACTTGACATCCACTGCACAGGCACTGCAGAACCTCACAGACAGTCCGCACAAAAAGAAATACTGAGATTTACAATGTAGTCCCATGGAATGCAGATAAAGCTGTACCATGGTACACAAACATCTCCAGCCCACACTCTCATCCTCACTCATTTCACTTACAGCTCCCTCTCCCCATCTGTGTACTGGAACAAACTTTACCCTACCCACCCGGCCTTGTCTTTTGACCCCCACAGTGCACATTCTAAGCTCTCAGTCACCCCATCCCTCACTCTATCACATCCTGCCCTCCCCTACTGGAACCTCTCTCACCATTTCACCCCACCAATCACTTTCTTGGGTCTTATTTCTCATCCTTTAACAGAACAGAAATGAGCTTGTGTCCTGTCCCACTGCTAATTCAGCTGTAACCACCTCAGGATCGGCCAGGAAACGTATCGAACGGAGACAGCTCGACGTACACCCCTCAGCAAGAGTAGTTCAGGCAGAATTAGCAGGACAATTGGAAAACAAAATGTTTCACAAAGCTACAATCTTCTTTCTGTCACCATAGCTCAATATTTGTGTTGTGTGACAAAAGGAGAGAGTTCGACCAGGCTTGCACCACGAACCACACCGGTTCCCAGGTAGTAGTACTGACCCATGACCGAACTTCACAGAAACACGGGGACTGTAGAACTTTGCGGCACAGATTTCCTCCGAAGGTTCGTGTGCTTCACTGAATTAATCCACGTGCCCTTAAATATGCCTCTGTGGTTCAATTGCCTGGAGCCATGATGAGAGAAAGGCTACGATGAAATCTGATCGTCTTCTCCCCATAAGAGCAACGGGCACAGGAGGAGGAAGTTTCATAAGATGACTGAGTTTGATGTCAATTCAATGACACGGCAGACCTCTCTTCCAGCTGAGCTTAAATGCCGATTGAGCGTAAAACCCTCTTCTCCTTTTCATTGAGGTGATGAGAAAATGGTGTGTAGCAGGGCTGCTGTGCAAATTGCCTGAGGTAATCTGTTAGGTAGGCCTGCAATTAAAAGGCAAGGTGAGAATGCATACACACCTGCATGCATGCACACAGACAGACAGACAGACAGACACACACACACACACACACAGTATTTACCACTTTAGCATACAGCACAATTCCTGATTTATGCACATATTTTTCCTTATCCATACTTTAACCCCTAACTTTATTTTTTATATAATTCTTTATTTTTAGTAATGACGAATTGTTTTTTTGTTGTTGGACGTCGTGCCCTGACCAACACACCACAGCAAATTCCTAAAGCATGTAAATGTATATGGTGAATAAAGTTGATCCACGATCCTGACAATCCATTCCACAGCAAGTAAGGATCTCTACTGCATGAAATATGCCATTCACAAATATAGATATACCAATTGTAATCCAACATTGTGCAGATGGCATGCTGACACAGCTGCTACCTCAGTTTTATTCTATTTTCATTATATTTAGAGATAACAGTGCGGAACAGAATCCTCTGGTCCAACAGCCTCACAGTTAGCAACCAATCCATTTTACCTCCACCTAATCACAGGAAGATTTACAACAACCAATTACCCCACTAAGTGGTACATCTTTGAAATGTGCAAGGAAACCAGAGCACCAGAGGAAACCCACGCAGTCACAGGAAGGACATACAAACTAGAAATAATTCGGAAGATGTGTAGGTGGTTGATGGTTGGGTTGAGTTCTTTTTTGATCTTGGTAATTTACAAGTAAATTGCCATAATCAGAGACGTACAAACTTCTTACAGATGATGTCAGGACTAAGCCATTTCTGCCCTGGGAAAAGGTCTCTGGTTGTCCACTTGATCTATGCCTCTTATCATCGTGTACACCTCTATCAAGTCACCTCATTCTTGTTCCCTTCAAAGAGAGAAATCCTAGCTCATTCAACCTATTCTCATAAGGCATACCGTCCAATCCAGACAACATCCTGGTAAATCTTCTCTGCATCCTAAAAACTTCTACATATTTCCTACAATAAATTCACACACAAAAAGCTCAAATTCTTGAGACATGATCTCACAAGAACAAAGCCATGCCCACGATCAATCTAACCCTTCCCTTCACAGCCCTCATTTCTCTATCATCCACATGCTTATCTAAGTTTCCTAATGTATCTGCCTCTATCAGCACACCTACCACTGAATAAATAAAAAACTATCTCTGAAATCCCACCCTGGGAAAAAGTCGCTGGCTGTCCACTCGATTTATACCTTTAATCACCTTACATACTTCTGTCAAGTCATCTCTCATCCTCCTTCACTCCAAAGAAAAAAAAACACTAGCTTGCTTAACCTGTCCAGCAAAATCCAAACCCAGCCATATGCTAGATGGACACGACAGCCACACAGCGCCTGCCAAATATCATCCAACACTTCTATGGTTGCTTTGACTATTGGCAAAATCCAGACCAATCCTGCAGACCTACAGAAACTACCTAGGTCTGCATGCTTTCTGTGGTACTGTTCCCAGATACCTCGCCTCGTTTATTACTGCCAATGGGATTAGCTTAGATGGGCACCTTTGTTCGCATGGATGAGTTGGGGCAAAGGGCCTGTTTCTGTGTTGTATTACTGTGGACAGCATGGTAGTGCAACTCTGTAAGATCAGGGTTCAATTCCTGCTGCTGTCTGTAAGGAGCTTGTACATTCTCCCCGTGACCGCGTGAGCTTCCTTCTACATTCCAAAGATGTAGAGGATAGGGTTAGTAAGTTGTAGGCATGCTATGTTGGCACCAGAAGCTTGGCGATATTTGCAGACTTCTTCAGCACAATCCTTGCTGATTTGATTTGACGTGAACAACACATTCCATCGTATGTTTTGATGTACACGCGGCATATAATGTTTAATCTTTAGCTCCCAGGCATCCGGCTTTGCCATTTTTTGATAAATCATCTCTCGTTTATCATTACAAATGGGTTTAGGTTGGATGGGCATCTTAGCTGGCAGGGAAGGGCTGGGCTGAGGGCCTGCCTCTATGACTATTTATCTTTTTTTTGTAAACAAGGACACAAGCCTTTTTGGGGAATAAAAATTATATCCTTTTTACTTATTTAGAGATACGGTGCAGAAAAGGCTCTTCTGGCCCTCCGAACCGCACCACCCCAGCAACTCCACAACCCCGATTTAACCCTAATCACAAACAATTTACATATTAACAGGTACGTCTTTGGACTGTAAGAAGCCCACAAATTCCATGGCGAGGATGTACAGTGATGCCTGGATTGAACTCCGAGGCCCCAAGCAGTAATAGCATCACGCTAACCGCTGTGCTACTGTGGTACCTCTGCCTTTGCCAAATAACACACTAAACAGCCATTTTATCCATTAACTGATTTGGCCTGTTTGTAATGATATTTTCCTACAGGTATTGCTCCTGACTATGGACTCCCCAGTTAGTCAGCCCCTAGAGCTCTTAATTCCCAAACCCAAATCTGCAATTCTTATTATCCTGGCACCAGACATGGGGAATCTCCCCTGCATTCATTAGCCCCTCCAGAATGAGAAAATGAATTTCAGAACAAAAAATCCACCTGTAATTATCAGGTACTAAAATTTACATAAACAGAAGGTGAAGCTTTGTAAGATAACGGTGAGAAGACATCTGAGTGTTGTGAGCAGTTTTAGGCCCCCTTTATAAGAAAAGGTGTGCTGGGATTGGAGAGGGTCCAAAGGAGATTCACGGGAATGATTCCAGGAATGAAACATATGAGGAGCGTTTGATGGCTCTAGGCCTGTACTTGCTGGAGCTTAGAAAAATGAGGGGGGGTATCATTGAAACCTGTCGAATATTGAGAGGCCTAGATAGAGCGGATGTGGAGAGGATGTTTCCTCTAGCGGAAGAGGCTTGGACCAGAGTGCACGGCCTCAGAATAGAAGGACGTTCATTTAAAAAAGAGATTAGGAGGAATTTCATTAGCCAGAGAGTGGTGAATTGGCACATACCGCTGTGGAGGCCGTCATTGGATACATTTAAGGCATAGTTTGATAGGTTATTGATTTGTCAGAGCAACAAAGGTTATGGGGAATGGGGTTGAGAGAGATAATAAATCAGCCATAATGGAATAAGCCTAATTCAGCTTCTGTGTCTAATGGTCTAAGAACACTCTACCTTATCTCATAATCATTCTCAGTTACCTGCAAATCAACTTGATATAAGGGATCCTTCAACATCTCTGGGTCATCTTCACTGTCATCATCATAATAGTCATCATCTATTAAAAAAAAACACACAGCACACAATTAGTAGCTTTACACAAGATGGAGATACGTCTCTACCAAAGGAGGTGTAAGGCACTCCTTCACTCCACTAGCCTGAAGATCACCCTTGGGCAAGGTGTAGCACCTACTTGGCTCCTTGATTAGGGTCATGCGAAACAACGGGAGCAGGTAGTGGATGGCTATATATTATATGCCGGTCCATATCACAAGTCCTGGAAGGCCGATGAAATCCAGGGCTATGCAGACAGCCACGACATAAAGCGCTTCTACGATGCCCTTAAGGCTGTATACGGACCCCAGTCCTCCGGCTTCTCACCCCTCCTCAACGCAGATGAGACGCAGCTGCTGACAGAGAAGAAGCAGAATCTGGATCGGTGGGCTGAGCACTTTAACAACGTCCTTAACCGCCCTGCCGACATCAACGACGAGGCCATTGCCCGCCTGTCCCAGGTAGAGATCAACAAGAACCTCGACACCCTCCCCACAGTAAATGAAGTCAGGAAGGCAGTGAAGCAACTCTCCTGTGGCAAAGCGCCGGGATCCGATGCAATCCCTGCTGAGGTATACAAAGCAGGAGGCCCTGTCATGATGCAAAAGCTGACTGTACTCTTCCAGTCCATGTGGAAAAAGGGACAGGTCCCGCAACAGCTGAAAGATGCCAGCATAGTCCACATCTACAAGAGGAAAGGCAACCGCCAGTCTTGCAACAACCACCGAGGCATCTCCCTCTTGTCCATTGCAGGGAACATTCTGGCCCGCGTCCTGCTCAACTGCCTTCTCCAACATCTTGAGCAAGGTCTGCTCCCAGAAAGCCAGTGCAGCTTCCGTGCTGAACATGGGACCGCGGACATGATTTTTGCTGCGCGCCAACTCCAGGAAAAATGCCAGGAGCAACACAGCGACCTCTTCGTGACCTTTGTCGATCTAACCAAGGCTTTCGATACAGTCAGCAGAGAAGGCTTGTGGAAGATCATGGAGAAGTTTGGCTGCCCCAGCAACTTCATCACAATCGTCTGGCAGTTCCACGACGGTATGATGGTGAAAGTTCTGGATGACAGCGACGAGTCGGAGGCCTTCCCAGTGACAAATGGCATCAAACAAGGCTGCGTTCTTGCCCCGACTCTGTTCAGTATGGTATTCTCTGCCATGCTGACAGATGCCTTCCGTAACTACGAAGAAGGAATCCACATCAGGTACAGGACTGACGGCAGGTTGTTCAACCTTAAGCTCCTGCAGGCAGTTACAAAGGTGCAAGAGACTGTCATCAGAGACTTCTTGTTTGCTGATGACTGCGCACTCAACGCCAGCACAGAGCAGGAGATGCAGTGTGAAATGGACTGCTTCTCACAAGCCTGCGACAACTTCGGTCTCACCTGGGCAGCGTACTCTCTCGCGCAGTGAACATAGACGCTGAGGTCAACAACAGGATTGCCAAAGCCAGCGCGGCCTTTGGGAGACTCCGTGAGAACGTCTGGGAGTGGAGAGGACTCAGCCTTACCACCAAGCTGAAGGTCTACTGTGCAGTGGTCCTTACCACCCTCCTTTACGCCAGCGAGACCTGGACTGTCTACAGCAGACACACCAAACAGCTCAACCACTTTCACCTGAGCTGTCTCCGCAGACTCCTCCACATCAGGTGGCAGGACAAAGTCCCCGACACGGAAATCCTGGAACGAGCTGGGCTCTGCAGCGTCTACACCCTCCTGCTGAAAGCCCAAGCCAGGTGAGCTGGACATGTGGTCAGAATGCCAGACAGCCGATTGCCTAAGCAGCTGCTGTACGGAGAACTGTGTCAGGGCAAGCGCTCAGTTGGGGGGCAGAAGAAACGTTTCAAAGACTGCCTCAAAGCGTCCCTCAAAGGCCTGGGTGTCGACATCAACACGTGGGAGACGCTTGCCCTCGACCGTCCAGCTTGGCGCAGCAAGATCACCACAGGAGCCCGTGCAGCTGAAGCCAGGCGCACCATCGAGGCGCAACGAAAGCATGCTGTGCGCAAGGCCCGAGCAGCATCCACCGTCACGACAGCACCCACCCACTTGTGTCCCACATGTGGGCGAGCCTTCAGGGCCCGGACTGGCCTCATCAGTCACCTCCGGACCCACAGCCACCAATCTCCCATTTGACTTTGAAGCCATGGTCATCTTTGACTATGAAGGACGAACAACAACAACAACATATGCTGGTCCATATCACAAGTCCTAGTTATGCAACCACTGATGCCAGGGGTCACCCGTCTTGTAAAGACACTGCCCAGAAGAAGACAATGGCAAACCACCTTTGGAGAACAATCACAGTCATGGAAAATCCATGATCGCCTACGTCATACAACATGGCACATGACGACGATGACCCAAGGTTAGATAACTCCGCCATAGATGGTTCCAAATCTGGCTGTGAAAGGAGAAGGGTTGGGCATACAGCTAGCAAACCCACCCCATAAGATCTCATCCCTGGGAGAGGAAGGATCTTTGCCTAGAAGACGTATGAAGTCATGTGGTGAAAGGCTGATCAAGCTTTGGCCCAGGACAGAGGACTCTGGCAAGCTGCTGTCAAGAGGCCTGAGCCCCAGGAGGGACTGGTGTTTTACTGAACAGTAAACAGCAGCAGAAGTGATAGATGCGGGTTTGACTGCAACAATTAAGAGAAGTTTAGGTAGTCCATGGAGGGAAGGGGTATGGAGCAGGTTGACAAGACTAGGCAGAATTAAAATTCAGCAGGGCCCAGATGGGCCCAGTGGCCTGCTTCTCTGCTGTAGTGTCTATGACTCTAACATCAGTAACTGCAGAAATCATCTCCTACATTTTACCATTAAATAAAGTCCACCATCATTAACAATGCTGAATGAGAGTGAAACGTATACACCCGGTTTAATTTATTTTGGTAAATTGAAGTAGTCTTTCATCATCAACACTGGTAGGTACAAATGTAGAGTGGAAAGCTTAGGTCTGCTTACACTGTAGCTAAGAGCAGCCAAGGACCGTCCGTTAACAATGCAAATGTTCAGCTGAATCAGCACAGAATGAGGTACCCATTTGTCTATGATAATAAAAAATGTCACAATGACTGGGTGCAGTTTAGAGGCAACAGCATCACAGAGCCAATGAAATCAGGTGGATTTCGAATTAACTTCATACAATGCTGTCAACGACGACTACATCTTCATTTTCATTGTAACATTCAAGATGTTACCTTCAAGATAGAAACTATGAGTAATTCAATACCTTCAAATCTTTGTAGTTTCTAACTTGCTGAAGTAGTGAAATCATTTCATTTTCACCCCCAGCCGTTTCTGGCCACTCCAAGCTTGAATGCTTGAAACTGCAGTGAGCAAAACCACTCTGAATTGACTTACTGCTATTTCTTGCCAACTATCAGCAACAAAAATCGCTGCTTTTTGAGCATAAACACACATGACTAACGTTGGTTAGAAACTGTTTGGCAATAGTCTCCTGTCCCAAATAAGCAAGGGGAAGGGAATCCCAGCTATTTTCTCAATTTATTTTTGTACTTTTGAGTTGTCCCAAATAAATGGCTGCCCTGATTAATCAATGGCCCAATTGCATTTTATTTTGTTGCTATCTTTCAGTGTCAGATTGAATATTAACTGTCAAGGCTAAATTCCTGCGTCTGTTTGCTTGCTAGTAACTTGTTTGGCAGTTTGTTATTGGTCTTTAAAATCAAAATAAGATTAAATTTGCATCCATCACACTAACAATTCAAGCCCTGAGTTGTAACCAATCACGGCATCTGCAGAGCAGAGAAAAATATGAAAGAGGACAAACTGCATGTCACTTCTTCTTTACTTCCCGTCACACTTGTTGGATCCGACTATTTAATTCTTAGATTAGACTGACTAATTGATATTTTCTTTGCAGGTAAATAATCTGTTTTTATTTTATAATTTACTTATATACAAGTAACTGCTTACTATGCTTCCTAGTGGTCAAAGTACGCATGTGCAAGTTTAATATGCCTCCAGTCATTACACAAAGTATAATTTTGGAAGGCTCTGGAAGCTTCTTTGTACTGCATTGTCTGAATGACGACTTTCTAATTGGTTAAATCTTAACTATAAAATTGAATAGAATTTTTCCTTATCTACGAGTATAAAATAGTGAAACACAAGGCAGCACCACCTTCATCTTAGTTCCTTTGTTTCTCTTGCTTAGCGGACCTCTAGGCCTCTATTACTGACCTTCGACTTTCTTGTGCTATATCATCACTTCATAAAACGACTGTGAAGCAACAAGTTTTCTGCCTCTTTCCTGATTTCTCAAAGAACCTTGGAATTCAACACATAAGAAATAACTCAGCAGGCCGGGCAGCATTGAGTTAAAGAGTACAGTCGACTTTTCGGGCCCAAGCACTTTGACATTTCCAACATCTGCAGATTTTCTCTTGTTTATACAAGAAAGATGCTGATCAGCAAGATCTGATCAGGAACTCAGCAGGTCTGGCAGCATCTATGAAAATGAATAAACAGTCAATGTTTCGGGCCTGGACTAGAAAGGAAGGGGAAAAACGCTAGAATAAAAAGGTGGGGTGGGGGGGGGGGGGGGAGGTCAGGAAGATAGCTAGGTGAGTAGGAAAGATAAAAGGCTGGAGATGAAGGAATCTGATAGGCAAGGTGAGAGAAGGACCATAAGAGAAACAGGAGGAAGAGGTGATAGGCAGGTGAGAGGGTAACAGGCCAGAGTGGGGAATAGAAGAAGAGGAGGGGGAGTGATTTTTTTGTTATCAGAAGGAGAAATCGATATTCATGCCATCAGGTTGGAGGCTACCCAGACAGAATACAAGGTTGTGCTCCTCTACCCTGAGGGTGACTTTATCCTGGTACAAGAGGATGTCATGGACAGACATGTTGGAATGAAAATGTTTGGTCTCCGGTAGGTCTACTTTTGGAATGGAGGTGCTTGACAAAGTAGTCCACCAATTTTCAAGGAGTCTAAGCAACGTAGAAGAGGCTGCATCAGGAGCACTGACACAATAGTTGGCCCAGCAGATTCACAGGTAAAGTGTGCCTCAGCTGGAAGGGCTACTTAGGGCCCTGAATGGAGATGTGGGAGGAGGTGAATGGGCAGATGTAGCACTTCGGCTGTCTGCAGGGCTAAGTGCCAGCAGGGAGATTAATGGGAGAGATGAATAGACAAGGGAATCGCACAGGGAGTGATCCCTGCAGAAAGCGGAGAGAGGGTTGGAAGTAAAGATATGTTTAGTGGTAGGATCCCTTTGGAGATGGTGGAAGCTGCGGAGGATGATGTGTTGGATGCAGAGGCTCATGGGATAGTAGGCAAGGAAAAGATGTTAAGGTGGCGAAAAGATGTGGCAAGTGCAGATGTTTGGAAAATGGAGATGCGGCTGAGGGCAACATCTGTGGTTGAGGAAGGGAAACCCCGTTCTTTGAAGGAGGACATCTCAGATGCCCTGGTAAGGAAAGCTGCATCTTGGGGACAGATGAGGCAGAGATGAAGGAACTGAGAAAAGAGAAAACAGTATTTTTACAAGAGACAGGGCAGGAAGAGGCCTAGTCAAAATAAGAGTGGGAATTGGTAGGTTTATAAAAGATGTCAGTTGACAGTTTGTCTCCAGAGATGGAGACAGAGAGATCAAGAAAGGGGAGGGAGAAGTCAGAAATAATCCAAGCCAATTTGAGGGCAGGGTAGAAGCGAGAGGAAAAGCTTTAAGAAACTGGGCTGGCTGGTGGCGCAATGACATCGGCGCCGGACCTGGGAGCGGAGGTTCCTGGGTTGGAAACTAGTCGGGTCCGCCCCCGAGTATGCTTTCCATCCATGCCGGGTTGAGTGTCGAGAACGCAACTCGACCTTGCAAAATAAAGGGAAAATACTGCGAAAATGTCTGTGTGAGGAGTGGCGCGCCACAGTCTCTCTCTCTTTCACTCCGTGCCTTGTAAAAGCCAAGAAAAAGACATCATCACGGACGCACGCACAGACATGCAGACGCGCATGCATGCACAGACTCGCACACACGCCAAATAAAAAACTTCACAGACTCGCACACACGCCAAATAAAAAAACTTTAAGAAACTGACAGCCTCAGCATGGGTGCATGAATTAGCACCAATGCAATGGAGGAAGAGCTGGGGAGCATTAACAGGAAAGCACGGAACATGAACTGTTCTACACAGCCAACAAAAAGGCAGGCATAGCTGGGGCCATGCAGGTGCCCATGGCTACCCCTCAAGTCTGCAGAAAGTGGAAGGAGCCAAAGGAAAAACTGTTGAGAGCGAGAACCAGTTCTGCCAGACAGAGGAGGCTGGTGGTGGAGGGGAACTAGTTGGTTCTTTTATTGAGAAAGAAATGGAGAGCTTTAAGGCCTTCTTGATAGGGGATAGGGACTGAAAATTCATGGTGAAATGAGGCCGTGAGGGACAGGGAATTAAAAGCTACCGAGGAGATAGCCAGTGTGAGAAATCTCAGGGATGCAGGTGGGAAAGGACTGAACCAAGGGGAGTAGAACAGGGTCAAGGTATGAGGACACGAGTTCAATGGTTTCTGGATCGTAGGAGGTAAAAGCAAACAATGTAGATAAGGAAACTATGAGTTTGGTGGCAGTGGATGGCAGTTCTTCAAAGTTAACGAGGTCAGTGATGGTGTCGGAGAGTTTTCTGATGGTTGGGAGTGAGGCCTTCTTCAAGGGGCAGCTATGAGGAGCTGTCTGAGATTTGCCGCTCGGCCTCAGCGAGGTAGAGGTCAGTCCGCCACAATACAACAGCAGCCCCTTTGTCTGCGGGTCTGAACAGATGGGATTCGAGCGGAAAGAGTGGAGGGCAGTGCCTTCAGAATGGTTAAGGTTCATGGAAGAGAGAGGAGTGTTGAAGTTGAGCTGGTCAAAGTCTTATGGGCAATTCAAGATGTAAAGATCCAAAGCAGACAGAGAACCAGAGCGGGGTGTCCGAGAAGACGGGAGAAGGGGTCATCAGTGCAGGGTGTGGAGTTCTTGCAAAAGAAGTGGGATTGGAGATGGAAGAAGATCCCATGTTGTGGTGAGTGCAGAACTGAGGTGCGGGTGACGGGGAACAAAGATAAGGCACTTACTGAGGCTGAGGACAGCACATTCTGCCTCAGAGAGGGGAAGGTTGGAGGTAAGAGAGTTGGTGACTCTAGAGGAGACAGGAGGGTTGGGGTGTTTAGGGAAGGCGTGGTAGGAGGAAGGTGGAGACTCCAAGGACCCAAGAAGTGATGATGGAGGAGACATGGCGCTGCAGAGTGGTGGTGAGGGAAGGGGAGCGGCCAGTGAGGACAGACTTGGCCTGGAGGTACTAGCAGTTGAGGATCCAGGCTGGAGCTGGAGCTAGAAGCTGCACAATTTGCTGTCTGTTTGATTCGATGTCCTGATGAAAGGAAATGGCCCTATCTCACCATTCTGCCAGTTTCTATTATTGTGTATACTCGATACACAAGTATATACACCATCATCAAGAATATCTATGTTCCATCATCAGACCGCATTTCAGGAACTCTGACCACTGGCCATCCTCCTCCTACCTGCATACAAGCAGCGTCTAAAAAGTAAGGCAGTAGAGGGAAGGATAACAAAGAGGTGGTCACTGGAGTGTTTGGGACTGCTTTGAGTCAGCAAACTGAGCCATGTTCAAAAATGCATGGAACATAGAGCTTAGAAAAATAGAGGGCTATGGGTACCCTAGGTAATTTCTAAAGTAAGTACATGTTCGGCATAGCATTGTGCTGTAGGTTTTCTATGTTTCTATGATGCATCAGAGGAACTGAATGAATATTCCACAATTGTCATAGACAGTTGTGGATGTCTATATCCATAAAATCATCCAGAGTCTTCCCTAACCAGAAGTCGTGGATGAACATGGATGAGGGGTAAAAGATAGGGTAAATGCAAGCAGGCTTTTTCCACTGAAGTTGGGTGGGACTACAACTACAGATCATGGGTTAAGGGTGAAAGGTGAAATGCTTAAGGACAACATGAGGGGGAACTTCACTCAGAGGGTGCTGAGAGTGTGGAATGAGCTGCCAGTGTAAGTGGTGGATGTGGGTTTCATCTCAACATCCAAGATACTTGGATTGAAGGGGTGAGGAGGGTTATTGTTCCAGTGCAGGTCACTGGGACTAAGCAGATTAATAGTTCCGCATGGACTAAACAAGTCAAAGGGCCTGTTTCTGTGCTGTAGTATTCTATGATTCTAACCAAGAGATCTTCAATTTGCTGAGGGCTAGGTCAGTGGTGTTCAGGTCTGGTGACCAACGAAAGCACAGGATCCAGGTATGACCTCCGGATCCAGAAAGCCATCTCACATCTGAAAAGGCAACGGAGACATATGTATACATTGGAGGTACCTCATTACAGCTGAACATTTACGTAACAGGGAATCTTTGATCTGGTCTGCTCTCAGAAGACCTCCCCCTCACCCTCTCACAGCTGTCTGTGGCAATGAATTCCACAGAGTCAACATCCTCGGATTCTGCAGGGAGCGCTCATGGAGCGAAGTCGCTTCTCGCTTCGCTCCATTCCCGTTATCTTTTTTAACCTATGATCTCCTTGATCTAATCAATTTTATCCACACCAGAAGATTTACTTTATCTTACTGATTTTTTCTTAAATTGCAACTCTGGAATTTAAAGAAATGAGTACAAGATCCAAAGCCAAAGATGGGAAAGATTCTGACGGGAACGGAGGAAAAAAGAAAGGTGACTCTAAACAAACGGAGCTATCTTATGAGGTTATGATGAAGTTTCTAAAGGAAAAGTTCGAGGAACAACGGCAAAATTTATCTGAAAGTTTATCTGATAAATTTGAACAACAACGTCAAAGCCTTAATGAAGATTTAAAATCAATCACGGAATCTCTGAAATCCCTGGATTGTGAAGTTCAAAAACATCGAAGTAAAATCTCTGAACTGGATATTAAATTTCAGAAGACGGACTCAAAAGTCGAGAACTTAGAGCAGAATTTAGCTTCGACTATTAAACAACTGCAACATTTTAAATCCAAAGTCATCGATCTTGAAAATCCATCGAGAAGACAAAACTTACGTATAATTGGTCTACCCGAGGATGTTGAGGATGGAGACCCTTCAATATTCTTTGCTCAACTTTCAAAGGATACGTTCAGTTTTTCCCAACGAGCCTCCATTACTTGACCGTGCCCACCGTATACCGCGGTCAAAGTCGACATCGGCTGTATCCAAACCGAGACCAATTATTCTTCGTTCCCATTATGTTAATGTTAAAGAACAGCTTCTCCAGACTGCTCGTCGACAAGGGATGATTAAGTATTGCCAGCATTCCTTCAGGATAGTTCAAGATTACAGTCCTGAAGTGATGAAGGAGCGACTGACTTTTAATCCTCTGATGTCGGAATGTTACCAAAAAGATCTCAAACCGGCATTACTGTATCCTGCACGTCTCAAAATTTCTCTTCCTGATGGATCTCGTCACGTCTTCCATTCCATAACCGCCGCTCGAAGCTTTTTGGACGATAACTACCCATCTGACACAGACATCCTCTCTTAATTAATGTTCGGTGCTCTCAGTATCAGCTTTTTTTTCCTGGTGTTTTTTAAAAAAAAATAAACCTTCTACTACCGTACAACGAAGGTTTTTTATAAGCTCAAGATTTTTGTTTTGTGCTTACTACTATAGTTATTACATTACAACTTATATAAAATAGCTATTTCTTGCGAATAACGTTACTTTCTTTTAGTTAATTTTCCCTTAACTTTTTGTTTTCCGATATTATCACTAATGATATTATTACTAATGATATTATTACTGACAATCATTTTCAGTTATATGTTCTTTATTTTTGTTTCTGTACAATTAAAATGGCGATTGGTTTTTCTTTTTGCATAATCTCCTTTGTTCTTTTTGGGACGCCATGTTCTTATGTTTCTTCTTCCCATAATCCCCTTTTTTGGAAGCGATATTTTATTTACTCTCATTTATAATCAACTAATCATACATATTGATACTAACTTTTTCTTATTTATGTATCTTAGTAATTATACTATGTAGATTATTTTAGTATAGTGTTTAATTTTTTTTATATATATGTTTCTGAGGGGTCATCTATATAACATATATCTTTGAAGTTGCCTCCTGCAGAAATGGGGTTAGAGTTAGTATTAGTTCTTTCTTCAACCTTTTCTGGCTTAGTTCGGGGCTCTTGGGGATGGTGGGTGGGTAGTCTTTTACTTTTTTAATTTTTTCTATTGGGCTGATTTAGGACTACAAAGATGTCTGCAGTGTCGGGATTTCCAGTTCCTCTCTGATCATGTATTCCTCTTCCGATTTCATGAGTTCACAGTATGGCTAACCCTTTACTCACCAAAGGGTTAATCTTAAATTATGGCTCACATTATTAATTTTGTCTCTTGGAATACAAATGGTTTAAACCATCCAATAAAACAGAAAAAAGATTTTCAAAGTATTCCAAACACTGAATGCTAATATTATTTTTGCACAAGAAATTCATGTAAGGAAAGAGGATAATCAACGCTTGTTTAAGTTCTGGAAAGAAGAAAAATATCATTCAAACTCCCAAGCCAAAATTAAAGGTGTTCCAATTTTTATAGATTCCTCAATTACATTTATTCATCAAGACATTATCTCAGATCCTAATGGCAGATTTTTGTTAATCATTGGGTTACTTTTTAATAAAAAGGTTGCTATGGTTAATGTTTATGCTCCGAATGTGGATTATCCTGAATTTTTTAAACACATATTCACTTCCTTTCCTACCTTAAACGAGTATATGTTGATAATGGGCGGTGACTTTAATTTATGTTTGAATCCCATGTTGGACAAGTCCAGCTTTACCGAATAAGTCGGCTACTCTTATTAACTCTTTTATGTTTGACTCTGGGATTTCAGAGATTTAGAGATTTCTACACTCAAACGATAAAGAATTCTCATTCTTTTCACATGTTCATCGTTCTTATTCTCGAATTGACTTTTTTTTATTGACTCTCGATTAATCCCATCTGTAATTGATTGTAATTATGACATTATTGCCATTTCAGATCATCCTCCAATGAAACTTTCTATTAAGTTAACAGATACTTCTTGTACTAATAGACAATGGCGATTTAACCCTATTTTGCTTCAAGACTTGGACTTTGTCAAGTTTATAAAGGAACAGATTGATTTCTTCTTTTCAATTAATACTACGGAAGAAGTTTCCAATGGAACAGTTTGGGACGCTTTTAAAGCTTATATCCATGGTCAGATTACTTCCTATTCGGCTGGTTTGAAGAAACGTGCTAAGAATGAAATACTCTTGTTGGTTGATAAAATTAAAGAAATTGATAAAAAATATGCTATTTCTCCCAGTAAGGAGCTGTACAAACACAGAGTTGAACTTCAATTGGAACATAGCTTACTATTAACATCCTCAACTGAAAATTAATTAATGAGAACCAGAAGTGATTTTTATATTCATAGTGATAAATCCACTAAATTATTGGCTAATCAATTGAAATTTGCTTCAGTTAAACGTCAAATTACTAAGATTTGCAAACACGATGATACTTTGACAGTAGATCATGATGGGATAAACAAAACCTTTCAAGAATTTTATACCTCTTTATATCACTCTGATTTTCCTCATGATTTTTTTTTAAGTAAACTGAATTTTCTGAGATTATCACCCGAAGATTGATCATTAGAAACTCCTATTACAGAGGAAGAAATAATAACTGCAATCTCATCATTGCATTCTGGTAAAGCACCCAATCCGGATGGGTTTACAGTGGAATTTTTAAAATCCTTTTCCTCTATTCTCTCTCCGTGGTTGTCTAGAATATTCAAAGAAGCAATCAGTTTAGGTAAATTACCACAATCGTTTTATGAAGCCTCTATTTCCTTAATTCTTAAAAAGAATAAATATCCTACTGATTGTGCATCATACAGACCGATATCTCTTTTGAATGTAGATTCAAAAATTTTAGCAACTAGGTTAGAGAAGGTATTACCTCAATTTATATCTATGGATTTAATTTAATTTAACTGGATTTATTAAAAATCATTATTCATCCTTTAATATTAGGAGGTTAATGAATATTGCTTATACCCCTTCACTTATTACCCCGGAATGTATTATCTCATTAGATGCTGAGAAAGCTTTTGACAGAATTGAATGGCCTTATTTATTTAGTGTGCTTGAGAAATTTAATTTTAGTTTGACATTTATATCTTGGATTAAATTGTTATATTATTCCCCGGTAGCTTCAGTTTGTACTAATAATCAAAGATCTCCCTTTTTTTGTCTTTTTCGTGGTACTAGGCAAGGATGCCCTCTTAGTCCTTTACTATTTAATATCGCTCTTGATCCTTTAGCAATTGCTATCTGTGACTCGCCCAATATTTTTGGTATTACCCGCGGAAACGAAATACATAAATTATCACTATATGTAGATGATTTGTTATTATATATCTCTAATCCGGAGAAGTCAATTCCTGCTATTCTAGCTTTGTCGGCTCAATTTAGTAATTTTTCTGGCTACAAATTGAATCTTAATAAGAGTGAATTATTTCCCCTAAATAAGCAGGTACCTATTTATGGATGTTTACCATTTAAATTGGTTACTGACTCATTTATATATTTAGGGATAATAATTACGAAAAAGTATAAAGACTTATTTAAAGCTAATTTTTTACCTTTAATTGATCAGATTAAACTTTTGTTTACTAAATGGTCACCAATTTCTTTGTCTTTGATTGGTCGAATTAATGCTATTAAGATGATTATTTTGCCCAAATTTCTATATGTATTTCAATCGGTTCCAATTTTTATCCCAAAGTCTTTTTTCGATAATGTTGATCCAAAAATTTCCTCATATATATGGCAGAACAAAAATCCTAGGCTAGGTAAAAGGTATTTACAGAAATCTAAAAAGGATGGGGGGCTCGCCCTCCCGAATTTTAGATGTATCTTTAAATCCACATTGGGTAAATCTTGAATGTAATTCATCACAAGGGTCTTCTTTGGGTTCGGTTTTAGGAACTTCGCTTCCTTTTATTTCTTCTAAATTGTATAAACAAATGAATAATCCAATAGTTAAGCATACTTTACGTATATGGTTTCAATTCCGAAGATGTTTTGGGTTCAATTTATTTTAGCAAGTCCTATTATATCTAATTTCCTTTTTCAACCTTCCACTATGAATCAAGCTTACTTTGATTGGAAAACCAAAGGTATAGTACGTTTTTGTGATTTATTTTTGGATAATTGTTTCATGTCCTTTGATCAACTTTCTAATAAAGATAACTTATCCAGATCTCACTTTTTTAGATACCTACAGATTAGAAACTTTTTAATTACTGCTTCTCCTAATTTTCCACACTCATATCCAATGGATACTTTGGAAAAAATTTTAGATCTAAATCTCTCTCAGAAAAGTGTTGTAGCAATTATTTATAACATAATTATGAATTTATGTCCTGATGTTTCCAATAAAATTAAAGCTGATTGGGAAAGAGAACTTAAGATTATTATACCGATTGAAAAATGGGAAAAAATTCTTCAATTGGTTAATTCATCCTCTATATGCGCTAAACATGTGTTGAAGTAGTTTAAAGTTTAAAGTAGTGCACAGGGCTCATATGTCCAAAGATAAACTACCTCGTTATTATTCTTATGTTAATCCTATATGTGATAGATGTCATTCTGAGATAGCCTCTTTAACTCACATGTTTTGGTCATGTCCTTTGTTGGAAAAATATTGGAAAGATATTTTTGATATTATTTCAACGGTTTTGAATACAGACTTACAACCTCATCCAATTACTGCTATTTTTGGATTACCAATGATAGACTCAAATCATTGACCTCTTCAGCACGCCGGATGATTGCATTTCTTACTTTAATGGCTAGAAGATCCATTTTGCTGAATTGGAAAGAGATTAACCCTCCTACTGTATTTCACTGGTTTTCACAAACTATGTTGTGTTTGAATTTGGAAAAAATTAGAAATGTGGTTTATGACCCTTCCATTAAATTTGAAAAACTTGGAGGCCATTTATTCAGCATTTTCATATGATGTAATTTGACCATTTCCAAACTTATTTTACTCCTGTGTACTGTTGGTTGAGAGGAATGGAGTCGTCGACACTAAGGTTTTCTTCTCTTTCATTTTTACGTTGTTAGAATTGCCCAAGTCTTTTCAGTTTAGTTGACTAATTCTGTTTAGTTTGTTTTTTTTTCTTTTTCATGATTTTTCTCCAGTTTTTTTTTGTCCTGTATTATTCATTGTTATCCTACGTGATTGGGAGTTTTGTCAATTTATACTATTTGGTTTTATAATTACTCATTTTAAGTATAACAATGTATTTCCAACAATTTGTATTATTGCTATGTTATGTTTATATTTTATGAAACTAATAAAAAGATTGAAAAAGAAAGAGAAAGAACACCCTCTAGAAATTTTTCATCTCTGTTCTAAAGGGATGTCCTTCTATTCTGAGGCTGTACTCTGGTCATAAACTCCCCCACTACAGAAAACATGCTATCCAAGCCCACTCTATCTAGGCCTTTCAATATTCAGTAGGTTTCAATGAGATTTCCCCCTCCCCCATTCTTCTAAACTCCAGTGTGTACAGGTTCAGAGCCAGCAAACATACTTCAATACATTAACACTTTCATTCCAGGGACCATTCTCACAAACTTCCTCTGGACCCTCTCCAATACCAGTATATTTTTTTCAAGTTCAGTTTATTGTCACTTAACCGTATACATGTATACCCCCAAACAAAACCATATTCCTCTGGACGAAGGTGCACAACACAGTACACATCACTCACACACATAACACATAAAGTAACAATACTGCAAATAAATTAACAAATAATAAGGTGCAGATACAAGTTAAAAAGTAAACTGTATAATGCTACTGGCATTTCATACATGGTGGCAAGGAGTTCGGTAGTCTTTCAGCCTGGGAGAAGGAGCTGCTTCCCATTCTAACAGTTCTTGTCCTAATACTACAGTATCTTCTGGCTGATGGGGGGCGGGGAGGGGTCAAAGAGATTGTTGGACGGATGACAAAGGGCCCAAAACTGCTCACAGTGCTCCAATTTCAATTTGACCAACAACTTATAAAGACTCAGCTAAATCGCCAATTGGACCCTGTGGCTGGAGTAATATGGCTGAAAGAACACTGGCTGGATTGTGGAGTGACTGTTAATAGGCCAGTTTCTGAGGTCAGAGCTGAGAAAAAAGGTGCACATGTTTGGCACCCTCCCCATGATGGAAAGAGCCTAAGAGATAAGTGCTACAGCATGCAGAGCAAAAACAATGTTTAATGAGATGATGACATAAGGGGCAACCAATGATGGAGTCCTGGGATATTCCAGAGGTAACCACGTACATTCTCTTTCTCTCAATGTGCTTACACCTCTCTCTTCCTTCCTGACACCTCCCCCACCCCACCCCCATGGGCATCATAGTGGATAATTTGTACGTCTAATATGCAGGTACAGGTGTCCCCCGCTTTTTGAACGTTCGCTTTACAAAACCTTGCTGTTACAAAAGACCTACATTAGTTACCTGTTTTCGCTAAAAGAAGGTGTTTTCACTGTTACAAAAAAAGGCAGCGCGCGATAAAAGGCAGTCAAGCTCCTCCCCCGGAACTGCATTCTAGCCGGCATTGCTTAAACACGTACCTGTGAGCATCTGTGCATTATGTCCATTTATTTTGAGCATCCGTTAGCAAGATGAGTTCTAAGGTATCGGAAAAGCCTAAAAGAGCTCGTAAGGGTGTTACACTTAGCATAAAATGAGACATAATTAAGTGTTTCGATCGTGGTGAACGAAGTAAGAACAAATTGAGTCTGGCTTGTGGAATTTGACGAAGATGATGTTGAAGAGGTTTTGGCATCCCATGACCAAGAACTGATAGATGAAGAGCTGATGCAATTGGAAGAGGAAAGGATAACAATCGAAACCGAATTTCGGCTTTTTTCTTAAAGATGTGCTGGGTGCGCCCCTGCATGCTTCGCGGATCGGTATCATTCCTCGGCCTGGAGGTTGGGGACTACTGCACCACCCCATCCTCCGATGACTCAGCCTAACACACCATCATCGGTGTGCTCAGCGCTCTCTTCCCGGTTCCGGTAAGTGATACTACACTGGACATACATTATTTCTACTTTATATAGGCTGTGTATTTATCATATCATTCCTGCTTTTACTACATGTTACTGTTATTTTAGGTTTTATGTGTTACTTGGCATGATTTGGTAGGTTTTTTTTGGGTCTGCGGACGCTCACAAATTTTTCCCATATAAATAAATGGTAATTGCTTCTTCACTTTACAATATTCCGGCTTACAAACCGTTTCACAGGAACGCTCTACCTTCGGATGGTGGGGAAACCTGTACACAAAGTAATTCCAAAAACCAACAGATCAGATCACCTCATTATAGGAAGGATGTGGAAGCTTTAGAGAGGATACAGAAGAGATTTACCAGAATGCTGCCTGGATTAGAAAGCATGTCTTGTGAGGAAAGGTTCAGTGAACTAGGGTTTTTGTCTTTGAAGTGAAGGGGAATGAGAGGTGACTTGATAGAGGTATACAAGATGATAAGAAGCATAGATTGAGTGGACAGGCAGAAATGGTTTATATGGGGGGGATCAGTTTTAAGATAATTGGAGGAAAGCATGGGGGAGGGGTTGATGTCAGAGTTTGCTTCTTTTTTTTTAACACACACAGAGTTGTGGATGCACTGCCGGGTGTGTTGGTAGAGGCAGACACATCAGGGGCATTTAAGAAACTTCTAAAGGCACATGGATAGTAGAAAAATGGAGATCTTAAAGTAGGTTAAGAGATCAGAACAATCTTGTACTGTGCTGTAGTGTTCTACGTTACTGAATCCTGTTGACTCCATTTCTGGAGTACTGCATACAGCACTGAACTCTTTATTTGACGAAGGATGTAAATGGATAGAACGCAGTAGAGAGAAGACTTCCTAGGCTTATTCCTGCAATGGATAGAAACATAGGGAAGTGAGGCTTCTAGCCACGCAAGTTTAGAAGAATGTGAAGGTCTTTCACTGAAACATCCTAATACAGTGCATTCCAGTTAATTGGGCCATTGGTTAATCAGGCCAGCTGCCTATTTGGGACAACTCTTAAAGAACAAAAACAAATTGACAAAATAGCTGGGCTTCCCTTTGTTTATTTGGGACACTATGCCACTTAATTGGGTAGACTGTTGACGAACAGTTTCTAACTAATGTCAGTTGCGTGGCCATTAGTTACTATATTGAAACGTATAAAATCCTAAAGGGATTGGACAGGCTAGATGCAGGAAGATTGTTCCCGCTATTGGGGAAGTCCAGAACGAGGAGTCACAGTTTGAGGATAAAGGAGAAGACTTTTAGGACCGAGATTAGGAAAAACTTCTTCACACAGAGAGTGGTGAATCTGTGGAATTCTCTGCCACAGGAAACAGTTGAGGCCAGTTCATTGGCTATATTTAAGAGGGAGTTAGATATGGCCCTTGTGGCTAAAGGGATCGGGGGTATGGAGGGAAGGCCTGTACAGGGTTCTGAGTTGGATGATCAGCCATGATCATACTGAATGGCGGTGCAGGCTCGAAGGGCCGAATGGCCTACTCCTGCACCCATTTTCTATGTTTCTATATTGCACTGAGAGCAAACAGCTTATAAATCGCATCAGTTGCATGTGTTTGTGTTCAAAAAGCAGTAAACTGCTTTGCTCGCTCTTCTTTCAAGCATTCAGGCTTGGAGATGCCAGAAATAGCTGGGAGTAACAAGTAGTGAACAACAAAGAATTTAAAGGCATTGACAATCATCCTGAATATTACAATGACAATGAAGATTTGGAAGATACCATTGCCAAAAACACTGTTTGAAGGGAGCCTTTTATCTGTACTAGGTGTTTGCGCTGATTTTGTTCATTTACAATCAAAGAATACACTGCATTGATTCCTCTGTTAAACAACTATTAGGAACTAACAGTTTTATAGTACTGTAGTAGCATTGGTCGCATTCTATTATGTTCTTTATTTCATTTAAATACAACATTTGTTACTCAGTTAAAAAGGTAGTTTGCCTTTTTTTATACCCTTTTAACTATTCCCATGAAACTTCAGCTAATTGGGACAGCTGCTTAATTAGGCCAAAATGGAGACACTGGTCCCATTGTGTCTCCATTAACTGGAATCCACTGTATTCCATCTTCAGCAAGAACCTAAAACCATTGGGTCAGTATTTAAAAATGAGGGGTTACCCACTTAAGAGATTCCTCTCCATGGATGCTGCCTGACCTGCTGAGTTTCTCCAGTGTTACTCCAGAGTTCCAGCATCAGCAGAATCTCTTCTGTTGTAAATTCTACTTTGCTTTCTTTGGAACTCAGATGGTGGATTAAGCAGAGTCCCTGGAATGCCACTGGTGTGAATGCAGAGCTGGGGTTATGGTCAGATCAGCCATGACTTCACTAAATGGTGGAAAAAGCCTGAAGGAGCCATATTGTGTCCTCCTGCTACCAGATTACTGAGATTAAAGACAGTTTAGCATTATTTGTTGCATGTACATCAAAACATTGAAATATACAGTCAAATGTGTCATTTGCACCCGATCAAATCAGCAAGGATTGTGCTGGTTGTCCAGAAACGTTGCCATGCTTCCGGCACCAACATTGCATTCCCACATCTTTGGAATTTGGGAAGAAACCCACACGATCACGGGGAGAATGCACAAACTCCATACATACAACGGCAAGAATTGAACACCAATCTGGTGCTGTAATCAAGTCACACTAAACACTACAGGTCTGAACACTGGGGATGTTAGCCCAAGAGAAGATGCTGATGTTGGTTATCTTACCAGCAATTTTGATAGATTAGGAAGTTTAGGAATAGATGCTTAAATTCCCCAACCAGACTGCTCTAACTGCTATGTTACTGTGCTGCTATTCTGTCAGCATCACATGGAAACTAAAAGAGGATCCTATACAAAGAAAAAAAACTCTAGTGATTCAAAAGCACGTGAAAGTGATTTACAAAACTTCTTACCATATCTAATGCTTCCTCCTGTGTTCAGCAGGTCAGATAACAGCTGTCCAGATAGTCCTTCGTCATCATCCTCATCATCATCTTCATCTTGGTCCTCCCACATATCATTAGCATCATCTAAATACACAAAACAAAGAACTCAAGCTCACAGTAAATTTATTATCAAAGTCCATGTATGTCTCCAAATACTACCATGAGATTTATTTTGCTGCAGGGATTCACAATAGAACAAAGAAATGTAAGAAAATAAACTACAAAGACAAACAAACAGCCAATACGCAAAAGACGACAATCTCTGCAAATACAAGATAACAATGATTGGTAAGTTGATAGATGGATGATGACAGTTGGATGGATAGATAACACTGAGAACATGAGTTGTAGAAAGTGAGTTTCTAGATTGTGGAATCAGTTCAAAGTTGAGGTGAGTGAAGTTATCCATACTGGTTCAGAAGTCCGATGGTTGTAAGGTAATAAGTGTTCTATGGGTGGGTCTGGCAGGTGGGGCAATTATAAAAGCACGTGGCAGAGGGGGCAATTGTAATTGAAAAAGAGGTGGGGAGGATCTGATCCAGATTACCTTCATTCCACTCAGCTGCATTGGATTGCCGGGAGTTGTTTGCCTCCATGACACTGGAGAGTTCACCGATCACCAGCTTAAAGAGTTTAACCAGTAGCGGAATATCTGTCCATTGCTCTGGGTCTGTTGAAACCAAAACAAGCAAAAAGGACATCATGCTGAGAACTAGGAAAATGATTTAGGAGCTCCATCGGATGCATCTTTGCTCCAACCGCAACAAGAAGGATTTCCCAGTGGTCAACCATTTTAATTCCACTGCCCATTCCCGTTTTAACCTGTCAGTCCATGGCCTCCTCTATGGTCACGATGAGGCCACTCACTCTCAGGATGAAAGAGCAACAACTCATATTCCATCTGGATAACCTCCAATCTAACAGCATGAATATCTGTTAGATTTCTTTAACTTCTGGTAATTCGTCCTCCTCCCTTTTTCCATTCCCCATTCTTAATACCCCTCTCACCCCCTTCTCTTCTCACCTGCTCATCACTAACCTCTGGTTCCCCTCCTCCTTCCCTCTCTCCCAAGGTCCACTCTCCTCTCCTATATCAGATGCTTTCTTCAGCCCTTTACCTCTACCACCAATCACTTCATTCCCACCCCCCGACTCATCTGGCTCTACCTAACACCTTCCGACTTGTACTCCCCTCCCCTCCCCCACCGTCTTATTCTGGCTTCTGCCCCCTTCCTTTCCAGTCCTGAAGAAGGGTCTTGGCGCGAAACATTGACTGTATATCTATTTCCATCGACACTGCCTGACCTGCTGGGTTCCTCCAATTTCTTATGAGTGTTACAGACTTAGGAATCAAGCAAATAACCAGCTTTGCAAAAGAATGAGAATATTTAAGAACTGCTTGATAAACTGGTTCTCTTGACTGGAGATATTTAAAACATCCTTAGCGACAGGTGAGATACCAGAGGATTGGAGGATAGCAATGTTGTTCTGCTGTTTAAGGAAAAAAAAAACAGAAATTACAGACCAGTGAGTCTGACATGAGAAACTGAAAAGTTGTTGGATGCAGTTCTAAGGGATTGGATATACAGGTCGATCTTCACTAATCTGGCACCACTGGGACCTGAGGAGTGCCAGATTAGTGAAAATGCCGAATTATCGAAGGAACCAGATTACAGGTAGTCGGATTAGCGAAGGTCGACCTATATAAGTATTTGGACAGTCTGGAGGGTTGTCAGTGGTTACTGCAGGACATCGACAGGATGCAGAACTGGGCTGAGAAGTGGCAGATGGAGTTCAACCCAGATAAGTGTGAAGCGGTTCATTTCGGTAGGTCAAAATTGAAAACAGAATATAATATTAATAGTAGGACTCTTGGCAGTGTGGAGGATCAGCAAGATCTTGGGGTCCATGTCCATAGGACACTCAAAGCTGCTGAGCAGGTTGAGTGTTATTAAGAAGGCATATGGTGTGTTGGCCTTCATCAACCGTGGTATTGATCAAGAGCCATGAGGTAATGTTACAGTTATACAGACCTTAGTTAGGCCCCACTTGGGAGTACTGTGCTCAGTTCAGGAAGGATATGGATACTACAGAGAGAGTGCAGTGGAGATTTACAACCATGTTGCCTGGATTGGAGAGTGTGCCTATGACAATAGGTTGAGTGAACTTGGCCTTTTCCCCTTGGAGCAACAGAGGATGACAGGTGACCTGATAGATTTTTCAAGACAGTTACCAACAAAGTTGAAGGCAAGGCAGTGGATGATGCCTGCGTGAACTTTAGTAAGGCATTTGACATCCTGTTTGGGAGACTGGTCAAGAAGGATCAGTCATGTGGCATTCAAGATGAGGTGTTAAATTGGATTAGACATTGGCTTTGTGGGAGAAGCCACAGAGTGGTAGTAGATGGTTGCCTCTCTGACTGGAGGCCTGTGACTAGTGGAGTGCCACAGGGATCAGTGCTGGGCCCGTTAGTGATCTGGGTGATATTGTGGTTAACTGGATCAGTAAATTTGCAGATGACACCAAGACAGAGGCTGTAGTGGATAACGAGGAAGGCTATCATGGCTTGTAGAGGGATTTGGACCGGCTGGGAAAAGGTCTGAAAAATGGCAGATGAAATCTAAGGCTGACAAGTGCGAGGTGCTGCACTTTGGTAGGTAGGGTAGTAAGTGGTAAGACACTGAGGAGTGTGGTGGTATCTGGGAATACAGGTCCATATTTCCTTGAAAGCAACGTCACAGGTAGATAGGGTCGTATAGAAAGCTTTTGGCACAGTGGCCTTCATAAATCAACGTCTTGAGTACAGGAGAAGGGATGTTATGTTGAAGTTGAAAAAGACATTGGTGAGGCAAAATTTGGGGTATTTGGTGCTGTTTTGGTCACCTATTTACAGGAAAAATGTAAATAAGGTTGAAAGAATACACAGAAAATTTACAAGGATATTGCTGAGTCTGGAAGACCTGAGTTATAACAAAAGATTGAGGGACTTTATTCCTTAAACATACAAGCTTGGGAGGAGATTTGGAAAGGTATAGACAGGATAAATGCAAGCTGGCTTTTTCCACTGAGGTTGGGTAGGACTACAACTAGAGGTCTTGAGTTAAAGGTAAAAGGTGAGGGTCATGAGGATGTGAGCAGCCAGCACAAGTGGTGCATGTGAGCTAGATTTGAACATTTAAGAGAAGTCTGGACCAGTACATGGATGGAAGTGGCATGGAGGGTCATGGTCCTGGTGCAGGTCTATGGGACTAGCCTGCTTAAGTGGTTTTGGCATGGACTAGATGGGCCAAAGGGCCCATTTCTGTGTTGTACTTTTCTACAACTCTTATCACATCCCTCTTATCACGCCATGTGCAAAGATGAAGCCCTCAACCTCATCTTCACCTATTCCTTTTCCATTAATCACAGGAGCACATGGCATTTGATGATATATCAGTAAGGACACAGGAAAATGTACAACGATTTTGACAGGACCTGAATTTTTTGGAAAGGTCAAACAGGTTCACTGGAACACAGAAGAATGACAGGACATCTGATGGAGGTATACAAAATAATGAGGGGTATCAATAGAGTAAATGAAAGCAGGCCTTTTTCACTGAGGTTGGGTGAGACTAGAATTAGAAGTCATAGGTTAAGGGCAAAATATTTAAGGGGAAGCTGAGGGGAAACCTTCGCTCAGAAGGTGGTGAGAGTTTGGAACGAGGTGCCAGCAGAAATGAGAAATGGAGAAATTCAATGGCAACATTTAAGATAAATTTGGAAAGGTACATGGATGGGAGGGGTATGAAGGGCTATGAGTTGATGTGACTAAGCAGAATAACATTTTGGCAAGGACTAGATGGTCCAAAGGGCCTGTTTCGGTGCTGTAGTGTTCTATGAATCTATGAACCACTATGGGTTGTGTGCCTTTTGACAGAGCAGAAACAGGTACCCATCTACACACACCACAATTCCAAGCACAAGGCCCTTAGCCTTCTTTACCCTGGCATTTCTAATGCTCATCTGAACACTGAATGGAGCAACACACATCAAAGTTGCTGGTGAACGCAGCAGGCCAGGCAGCATCTGTAGGAAGAAGTGCAGTCGACGTTTCAGGCCGAGACCCTTCATCAGGACTAACTGAAGGAAGAGTGAGTAAAGGATTTGAAAGTTGGAGGGGGAGGGGGAGATCCAAAATGATAGGAGAAGACAGGAGGGGGAGGGATAGAGCCAAGAGCTGGACAGGTGATAGGCAAAAGGGGATACGAGAGGATCATGGGACAGGAGGTCCGGGAAGAAAGACGGGGGGGGGGGGGGCGGGACCCAGAGGATGGGCAAGAGGTATATTCAGAGAGACAGAGGGAGAAAAAGGAGAGTGAGAGAAAGAATGTGTGCATGAAAATGAGTAACAGATGGGATACGAGGGGGAGGTGGGGCCTTAGCGGAAGTTAGAGAAGTCGATGTTCATGCCATCAGGTTGGAGGCTACCCAGATGGAATATAAGGTGTTGTTCCTCCAACCTGAGTGTGGCTTCATCTTTACAGTAGAGGAGGCCGTGGATGGACATGTCAGAATGGGAATGGGATGTGGAATTAAAATGTGTGGCCACTGGGAGATCCTGCTTTCTCTGGCGGACAGAGCGTAGATGTTCAGCAAAGCGGTCTCCCAGTCTGCGTCGGGTCTCGCCCATATATAAAAGGCCACATCGGGAGCACCAGACACAGTATATCACCCCAGTCGACTCACAGGTGAAGTGTCGCCTCACCTGGAAGGACTGTCTGGGGCCCTGAACGGTGGTAAGGGAGGAAGTGTAAGGGCATGTGTAGCACTTGTTCCGCTTACACGGATAAGTGCCAGGAGGGAGATCAGTGGGGAGGGATGGGGGGGACGAATGGACAAGGGAGTTGTGTAGGGAGCGATCCCTGCGGAATGCAGAGGGGGGGGGGGGGAGGGAAAGATGTGCTTAGTGGTGGAATCCCGTTGGAGGTGGCGGAAGTTACGGAGAATAATATGTTGGACCCGGAGGCTGGTGGGGTGGTAGGTGAGGACCAGGGGAACCCTATTCCTAGTGGGGTGGCGAGAGGATGGAGTGAGAGCAGATGTACGTGAAATGGGGGAGATGCGTTTAAGAGCAGAGTTGATAGTGGAGGAAGGGAAGCCCCTTTCTTTAAAAAAGGAAGACATCTCCCTCGTCCTAGAATGAAAAGCCTCATCCTGAGAGCAGATGCGGCGGAGACGGAGGAATTGAACACTGAATGGACTCACTTTCAAAGTCTCTACAATGCATATTCTTAGTAGTACTTAGTTACTTTTTAAAATTATTTACACGATTTGTCCTCCATTTTGTTTAAAGTCATGGTTATGTATAGTTTTTCATAAATTCCACTGTATTTATTTTCCTATACAGTAAATGCCAGTAAGAAAATCAACTCCAGTGAAGTATACGGCGACATATACATTCTTTGACAATAAATTTATTTTTAATCTTTTTAAAAAAATCTAAATCCTTCTTAAACAGCTGCCTCCAGCATACCCTTAGGCGGTGTGTTGCAAATTTCAACCGTCCTCTGGGTGAAAATATTCTTCAAATACCCTCTACATCTATTTATCTTTCTTTAGACCAAAACCTTTGGTTTATAGGCAGTTCATAAGAGGAACTTTCTCACTCTCTGCCTTCTCTGTGCCTCTCTGAATTTTATACGCCTGAATTAGATCACTCCTCAGCCAAAGCAAATGGACTAAGAATAACACACATGCAAAATGCTGGAAGAACTTAGCAGGTCAGGCAGAATCTATGGAAGTGAATACACAACTAACATTTCAAGCTGAGACCCTTCATCAGGACAGGAAAGGAGAACTAGCTAGAAAGTGATAGGTGATACCAAGTGGATGGGAAAGATAAAAGAGATGAAGGAACCTGAGAGGAAAGAAGAGCAGGCCATGGAAGAAAGGGAAACAAGGCGGGGCATCAGGAGGAGGTGATAGGCAGGTGAGGAGAAATAAGAGGCCAGAGTGGGGAATCAAAGAGGAAAGAGGGAATGGAAAAAGAAAGAGAAAAATAGGTTACCAAAAAGAGAAATCGATGTTCATGCCATCAGGTCGGAAGTTATCTAGATGGGTTATGAGTTATTGCTGCCCCACCCTGAGAGTGGCCTCATCGTGGCAGAAGCAGCAGCCTAGGACTGACATGTTGGAATGGGAAAAAGGATAGAATTAAAATGACTGGCCACCGGGGAATTCCACTTTTGGTGGATGGAGCAGAGGCGTTTGACAAAGTGGTCACCCAATTTATGTCAGGTCGACAGATGCAGAGGAGCCCCGCATTGGAGCAGTCAATCTAACAGATTCGCAGGTGAAGTACTGCTTAGGACCCTAACTGAAGGTTAATGGGTAGGTTTAACATTCTGTTACTTGCAGGCCAAGAACACCTCATTAATATTTAGGTACAGGATCTCTCTTCTGCAGCTACTCCAGTAATTAGTAGATGCCTTAATAAAGAGATAAAGGGCAAAAGCTGGTCGGTAGCCTTCAAATCCCAAGACTGAATTTGGAAATTCTTACTTTTTGCTGCCTTGGAGCGAGTGCGAATTCCTTCATCGGCATTGAACACCTCCTCCCCTCTCACCATGATGTTCTGCAGTCGCTTATCATCTGTGTTTATACCATGTTGCAGAAGCTTACACATTGCAACAGTACTGTGAAGTAAACACACCCAGATTAATAATCATTTCAGAAACATTAGCTTTGTCACACAGTGAAATGCATCATTTACGTTAACAACCAATTCAGTCCAAGGATGAGCTGGGATCAGTCCACAAGTGACACCATGCTTTACGAGCCAACATAACATTCCCAAATCTCATTAACTATAACTAATGACACCCATCTGACCAATTAATCCAAAAGTCAGCATATCGTTGAAACCTGGGAGGAAACAGGAGCACCAAGAAAAACATGTGGTCAGGAGAACATACAAACTTATCATAGACTGCACAGAATTTGAACTATGCTGTGATATTGTTTGTTCTCCACATTCAAAGCAGAGCAATGCAGATGTTCCACTGGACTGAGCTTGGCTGATTGGTTAGACTAAGGCTGACGGCTCCCCAGGGCCAGTCAGTTGTTGGCAGGTTAGACAGTCCAATGGACCCTGGGTTGGTGAATCGGTGAGACCAGAGTTTTAGTGAATTCTGTGCAGGGTAATCACAACCACTGACGTTGTGTTAGGCTTCAGAGGCTAGTATGACGTGATGATGTAATTACGTAAAGTATTTTTACTGTGCTTTGTGTTCAGTGTTTGGAGTACAATCAAGGAGTTGCTATGACTTTTAACCATATAACAATTACAGCACAGAAACAGGCCATCTCGGCCCTTCTAGTCCGTGCCGAACGCTTACTCTCACCTGGTCCCACCGACCTGCACTCAGCCCATAACTCTCCATTCCTTTCCTGTCCATATAACTATCCAATTTTTCTTTAAATGACAATATCGAACCTGTCTCTACCACTTCTACTGGAAGCTCATTCCACACAGCCACCACTCTATGAGTTTTCTTAAACATAAAACGCCTCTGCTGTTTTTAATTACGAAAATGAACATTGTGATCATTCAAGACGAGTATAATATTCTCAAAAGGATGGATCTTTAGGGTGTGTTCCCAAATTGTAAAATGCCTGTGCAGGACTTTATTTAACACAGGGAGGCTGATGCATGGCAGCCACTACCACACAGTCCTTGACAGGTCGGGGTCAGGGTCCAGTGACACGGAATTCAGGATGACAAGACAAGGTTTCAGCCTTTCTCCACCATTATGATATGCCATCATCTTCTACCAGCTACATAGTTGATGTCTTGGTTGGATCACTCTTGACCTTACCAACATGGGTGACCCTACCAGGAGCGAAGCTCCAGACAACATTGCTCTCGGGATCTTAAGAAGTCACAAGCCCCTCCATCATGACAAGGCAATGATTCTCAGAAAATTATTATTTCTATGCATTACTGCCCGAGTTTAACTTAGCAGAACAGCTCAGAATGGACTAGATGGGCCAAAGGGCCTGTTTCTGAGCTGTAGTACTCTATAAAACTATTAGACATACAAGTGCCATTAGGCTATTTGGCCCATCAAGTCTGCTCCACCAGTCCATCATGGCTGATTTATTATCCCTCTAAACCCCAGATTCCTGTCTTCTCCATGTAACATTCAGTGCCATATCAAGCTCCACTTTAAATATACAGTGGATGCCTGTTAACCGGGGCACACTGAGACCAGCAAATTTTGGCCCAATTAAGCAGTAGGCCGAAGTTTCATGGTAATAGCTAAAAGGGTATAAAAATAGGCAAACTGTACTTAAATGAAATACAGAACACATGAGAACATTACCAATACATCTACAGTACTATAAAACTTTGTACTAGTTCCCAATAATTATCGACAGAGGAATTCATCCAGTGTATGCAATGACCAAAATCAGCACTGACAGTGACTGCAGATAATGGACTGACTTCATACAGTGCTATCGACAAATGCATCCTCCAAATCTTCATTTTCATTTTAACATTTAAGATGATTGTCGATGCCTTCAAATTCTTTGTAGTTCCTAACTTGTCACTTCCAGCCATTTCTACGTCTGAATGCTTGAAACCGCAGCAAGCCAAACAGTTCCAAATTGCCTTACTACTTATTTCTCACCAACTATCAGTGATAAAAATCATTGCTTTTTGAAAACAAACACACAGAACTGACACTATTTTAAAACTGCTGTCTGCTCTAAGCAGTGTTGTGCCTAATGACTCTACTTTGGCAACAGTCCATGTCCTAAATAAACAAACGGAATCCCGGCACATTTCTCAACTCATACCTCAGATAAGCAGCTGCCCTGATCAACCAATGACCCAATTAACCAGAATTCACAATACCTAATGACATGGTATCCAGAGCAGCCTGTGGCAATGAATTCCACAGGTTCACCATCCTCTGGTTAAAGAAATTCCTTCTCATCTCCATTCTAAAGGGAAGTCCTTGTACTCTGAGGCTCTATGACTCTGTACATTTCACATGAATGCTGCATGCCTCTGTACACATCCTTGAACCACCAAGTGACCATCACCTCCCTGCCCCTAAATCATCATCATCAGGTGCCATGCCCAGTTTGAGCTTTGACTGCCATGGCCCACACACTCCTGTTTCGGGTCAAGTGGATCAATTCATTGGTATTCATTTCCAGTTCTCTGGCTGCCCTCTCTATCATCATTTGTCTTTGTCTTCCTCTTGCTTTCTTCCCTTCAATCTTTCCCATAATTACCGTATATTCTAACTCCTCTTTCCTAATCACACCCTCTGAATCCCACCCCCCAATATCAGTGTATTTGCTCAAACTCTCGAGAGTTCAACTGGAAACACACCTGACTTTGCCCTCGTACTGTCCGTAGAACAGAGGCTGCCGGGTAGTCCATTCGGACATGACGAACTCCAGTGCAGGTTTACCAGTGGGTCCAGGCAGGCTGCAAAGAAACTCCAACAGAGGCTCCAGCTGATTGTGGACAAGGTGTGCAAACACCATAATCAGAGACTAAAGAAAGCAAAAAACAGTGAACATCTCCATCAAAGGACAAAGCGAAAAAATACACCACAGAATTAAAATCAGGTTTAATATCACTGGTCTACATCATGAGTTTTGTTGTTTTGCAGCAGAAGTACATTGCAATACGTAAAAAAAATAACTATATATTACAATATGTATATATGAAGAAAGAATATTAAATTAAATAAGTAGTGTAAAAAGAGAGGGTAAAAATACCGCGATATTCATGGATTCATTGTCCATTGTCCGTAAGTATATTGAAACTAATGGTATTGTGATCACTGGACCCAAAGCGCTCCCCAACACAAACCTCCGTCACCTGTCCCATTTCATTCCCTAGCAGGAGATCCAACAGTGCCCCTTCTCTAGTTGGTACCTCTATGTATTGCTGCAAAAATCTATCTTGCACACATTTGACAAACTCCAAACCATCCAGCCCTTTTACAGAATGGGCTTTCCAGTCTATCTGTAGAAAATTAAAATTTCCCACAATCACAACCTTGTGCTTACTACAAATATCTGCTATCTCCTTACAAATTTGCTCCTCCAGTTCTCGGTCCCCATTAGGTGGTCTATAATACACCCCTATAAGTGTCACAACACCTTTCCTATTCCTCAATTCCACCCAAATAGCCTCCCCAGACGAGTCCACTAGTCAATTCTACTAAAGCACCACTGTGGGGATTGATAGAGTTGACGTGGATAGGCTTTTTCCAATGAGAATGGAGGAGATTCAAACAAGAGGACATGATTTGAGAGTTAAAGGGCAAAATCCTGCCTGACAAACCTATTACAATTTTTTGAGGAAATTACCAGTAGGCTAGACAAGTGAGATGCAGTGGATGTTGTATATTTGGATTTTCAGAAAGCCTCTGACAAGGTGCCACACGAGGCTACTTTACAAGGACCCATGGAATTATGGGGAAGTTACATACGTGGACAGAGCATTGGCCGATTGGCAGGAAACAGAGAGTGGGAATAAAGAGATCCTATTCTGGTTGGCTGCCGGTTACCAGTGGTGTTCCACAGGGGTCCGTGTTGGGGCCGCTTCTTTTTACATTGTACATCAACAATTTGGATTATGGAATAGATGGTTTTGTGGCTAAGTTTGCTGACGATACAAAGATAGGTGGAGGGGCCAGTAGTGCTGAGGAAACAGAGAGTCTGCAGAGAGACTTGGATAGATTGGAAGAATGGGCAAAGAATTGGCAAATGAAATACAATGTTGGAAAGTGTATGGTTATGCACTTTGGCAGAAGAAATAAAAGGGCAGACTATTATTTAAATGGGGAAAGAATTCAAAGTTCTGAGGTGCAACGGGACTTGGGAGTCCTCGTACAGGATACCCGACAGGTTGAGTCGGTAGTGAAGAAGGCGAATGCAATGTTGGCATTCATTTCTAGAGGAATAGAGTATAGGAGCAGGGATGTGATGTTGAGGTTCTATAAGGCGCTGGTGAGACCTCACTTGGAATACTGTGGGCAGTTTTGGTCTCCTTATTTAAGAAAGGATGTGCTGACGTTGGAGAGGGTACAGAGAAGATTCACTAGAATGATTCCGGGAATGAGAGGGTTAACATATGAGGAACGTCTGTCCTCTCTTGGACTGTATTCCTTGGAGTTTAGAAGAATGAGGGAAGACCTTATAGAAACATTTCAAATGTTGAAAGGCATGGACAGAGTGGATGTGGCAAAGTTGTTTCCCATGATGGGTGAGTCTAGTACCAGAGGGTATGATTTAAGGATTGAAGGGCGCCCATTCAGAACAGAAATGTGATGAAATTTTTTTAGTCAGAGGGTGGTGAATCTATGGAATTTGTTGCCACAGGCAGCAGTGGAGGCCAAGTCATTGGGTGTATTTAAGGCAGAGATTGATAGGTATCTGAGTAGCCAGGGCATCAAAGGTTATGGTGAGAAGGCGGGAGAGTGGGACTAAATGGGAGAATGGATCAGCTCATGATAAAATGGCGGAGCAGACTCAATGGGTCGAATGACCGACTTCTGCTCCTTTGTCTTATGGTCTTATGGTCTAAAAGTTTAGTGGTAACATGAGGGGGAACTTCTTTACTGAGAGAGTGGTAGCTGTGTGGAACGAGCTTCCAGCAGAAGTGGTTGAGGCAGGTTCGATGTTGTTGTTTCACTTTAATTTGGACAGATATATGGACAGGAAAGGAATGGTTATGGGTTGAGTGCAGGTCGTTGGGACTAGGTGAGAGTAAGAGTTCGGCACGGACTAGAAGGGTCGAAATGGCCTGTTTCTGTGCTGTAATTGTTATATGGTTATTTAGAAATTTGACGGCAGAAAGGAAGAAGCTGTTCCTAAAATATTTAGTGTGTGTCATCAGGCTCCTGTACCTCCTCCTTGATGGTAGCAATGAGAAGAGGGCATGTCCTGGATCATGGGGGTCCTTAATGATGGATGCCACCTTTTTAAGGCATCGCCTTTAGAAGGTGTCCTCAATGCTGGGGAGGCAAGTGCCCATGATGGAGCTGGCTGAGTCTGCAAATTTCTGCAGCTTCTTCCAATCCTGTGCAGTGGCTCCTCCACACCAGAAGGTGATGCAACCAGTCACAATTCTCTCCACCGTGCATCTGTAGTCATTTACGAGTCTCTGGTTTCATACCCCTTGTAGTTCCTGCCATTAAGTATCATGCCTAACCTACCACCTCAAAGTTTTAGAGTAAATTTATTATCAAAGTATATATGTGTATATTTCACCATATACCACCTTGACACTCATTTTCTTGCAGGCATTTACAGGAAAATAAAGATATATAATAGTTTATGAAAAAGTATACATTAACAAAGACAACCAACCAATGCGCAAAAGAAGATATCAGTGCAAAAAAAATGTAAGTAGATAAATAATACGAAGAACGTGAGTTGTAGAGTCCATAGGTTATGGAATCTGTTCGATGTTGAGGTCAGTGAAGTTATTCACGCTGGTTTAGAGGACTTAACTTTCCCTATCACAGTATTTCTATTTCCTTGCTCACCTGACTCAATTAGTTTAACTTGGCATATACAGTGCCTATAAAAAGTATTCACCCCCCTCTTAGAAGTTTTCATGCTTTATTATTTTACAACATTAAACCAAGTGGATTTAATTTGGCTTTTTTTGACACATCAACAGAAAAACTCTTCTCCTGTCAAAGTGAAAACAGATCTCTACAAGGTGATCTAAATTCATTACTAATATAAAAACACAAAATAATTGATTGCATAAGTATTCACCCCCTTTGTTATGACACACCAAATCATCACTGGTGCAGCCAATTGGTGTTAGAAGTTACATAATTAGATAAATGGAGATCTGTTATTGGAGACCTGTGTGCAGCCAAGGTGTTTGAATAGATTGTAGTAAAAGTACACCTGTATCTGGAAGGCCCAACTGCTGGTGAGTCAGTATCTTGGCAAAAACTACAACATGAAGACAAAAGAATATCAACTCCTTGAAAAGGTTATTGAAAAGCACAAGTCAGGAGATGGATACAAGAAAATTTCCAAGTCACTGAATATCCCTTGGAATACAGTTATATCAATCATCAAGAAATGAAAAGAATATGACATCTGTTAAATCTGCCTAGAGCAGGCCGTCCTCAAAAACTGAGTGACCATACAAGAAGGGGACTAGTGAGGGAGGTCACTAAGAGACCTATGACAATTCAGGAGGAGTTACAAGTTTCAGTAGCTGAAATGGGAGAGACTGTGCATACAACTGTTGCCCGGGTGCTTCACCAGTTGCAGCTATCCACACAGACTCAAGGCCGTAATTGCTGTCAAAGGTGTTTCTACTGATTTGAAGGAGGTGAGTAATTATGCAATTAATTGTAAAATTTAGACCAATTGGTAGAAATTTGTTTTCACTTTGACATGAAAGTCTTTTCTGTTGATCAGTGTAAAAAATGCCAAATTAAATCCACTCTGATTCAACGTTGTAAAACAATAAAACATGTAAACTTCCAAGGGTGGTGAATATTTTTTATAACACTGTACTGGCTGACATCAAATTTGCAGTATTGTGTGCAGTTGTGGTCACTACCTACAGAAAATATATCAGTAAGATTGAAAGAGTACAGAGAAAATTTACAAGGATGTTGCCAGGACTTGAGGACCAGGGTTAGGGGGAGAGGTTGAATAGGTTAAGACTTCATTCCCTAGAACGTAGAAGATTGAGGGGAAATTTGATGCAGATATACAAAATTATGAAGGGTATAGAGCTTTTTCCAGTGGTTGGGTGAGACTAGAACTAGAGATCATATGTTATGGATGATAAAGTGAAATATCTAAAGGTGGGGGAAGAACATCTTCACTCAAAGGATGGTGTGAGTGTGGAATGAGCTACCAGCTCAAGTGATGGATGTGGGTTTGATTGCAACATTTAAGATAAGTTTGGATAAGTACATGGATGGGAAGGGTATGGAGGGCTATGGTCCAGGTGTGGATTGACAGCGTTTGGGAGACGAGCAGCTCACCACAGACTAGATGGGTTGAAAGGTCTGTTTCTGTGCTGTAGTGCTCTCTGCCTCTTTGACCTTCTCAACTGTGCTGCAGAAAGTAACAAATATGTACCACCCTTTCAGTGAAGATAAAGCAAAGTGCCCTTACACATATTTGGAGATTCGTTACAATCTGACCATAAGATATAAGTCATAGGAGCATCATTAGGCCATTCAGTCCATCAAGTCAGCTCCCCCACTTGATTTTGGGTGACTTATTATCCCCCTCAACCCCAATCTCCTGTCTTCTCCCCATAACCTTTGACACCCTTGCTTACCAAGAATCTATCAATCTCTGCTTTAAATATCCCCAATTACGCCCTCCACGGCCATCTGCAGCAATGTATTCCAGATTCATCATACTCTAGCTAAAGAAATTCTTTCTCATCTCTGTTCAAAAGGGACATCCCTCTTTTCTGAGGCTTTGCCCTCTGGTCCTAGGCTGCCCCACTAGAAGAAACATCCTCTCAATATCCACTCTATCTAGGTCTTTCAATATTCAACAGGTTTTAGTGAGATACGCCCTTATTCTTCTTAACTCCAGTGAGTACAGGCCCAGAGCCATCAAGAACTCCTCATACATTAACCCGCTCATTTCTGGGATAATTTTTGTGAACCTCCCCTGGACCCTCTCCAATATCAGCACATCTTTTCTCAGTTAAAGGACCCAAAACTGCTCACTATACTTTGTGTGGTCTGCCCAATGCCTTATAAAGCCTCAGCATCCTTGATTACAATCTGCTTTGATGCTTTTCCAGGTTTCAACAAGCCTTCCATTCAATTCCAGTCCATTCAGGTTAATTGGGATACACCAGGACCAGTATATTTTGGCCCAATTAAACAGCTATCACAAGAACTAACTGAGTATCTTCCATCAGTCTTCACTGTGGAAGACACTAGGAGAGTGCCAGATGTTGAAGGATGTGAGAGAAGAGAAGTGAGTGCAGTTACTATTATAAGGGAGAAGGTGCTCAAAAAGCTGAAAAACCCAACGAAACATAAGTCACCCAGATCAGGTGAACTGTACCCCAGGGTTCTGAAAGGGGTGGCAATAGAAATTCTGGAGGCATTAGCAATGATCTTTCAAAAATCACTGGACTCTGTGATGGTGCCAGAGGACTGGAAAATTACATATGTCACTACACTCTTTAAGAAATGAGGAAGGCAGCAGAAAGGATACTATAAACCAAGTAATATGGTCTCAGTGGTTGGGAAGATGTCGGAGTCAACTGTTAAAGGATGAGGTTATGGAGTTCTTGGTGACACAGGACAATTATAGGACTAAGTCAGCATGGGCTCTCAAGGGAAAATCTTGCCTGCGAACCTGTTGCAATTCTTTGAGGCGATTATATGTAGGATATATAAATGGAATGCAGTAGATGTTGTATATTTGGACTTTCAGAAGGCTTTTGACAAGCTGCCACACATGAGGCTGCTTAACAAGTACGACAGGAGAGGTACTGGCATGGTTAGAGCATTGGCTGATTGGTAGGAGGCAGTGAGTGGGAATAAAAGAATTCTTTCCAGGTTGGCTGCCAGTGACTTGTGGTGTTCCACTGGGGTTGGCGCTAGGATTGCTTCTTTTTATGCTGTATATCAATGATTTAGATGATGAAATAGATGGCTTTGTTGCCCAGTTTGAAGATACACCCTATCCTCGTTATATGCGCCTTCAGACAATGCGGATTCACAGTTATGCAAGGAACCTACAAACCACATTTCCAGAAAAGTTGGGATATTTTCCAAAATGCAATAAAAACAAAGATCTGTGATATATTAATTCACGTGAACTTTTATTTAACTGACAAAAGTACAAAGAAAAGATTTTCAATAGTTTTACTGACCAACTTGATTGTATTTTGTAAACATACACAAATTTAGAATTTGATGGCTGCAACACACTCAACAAAAGTTGGGACAGAGTTAAAATAAGATTGAAAAGTGCACAGAATATCCAAGTAACACCGGTTTGGAAGACTCCACATTAAGCAGGCTAATTGGTAGCAGGTGAGGTATCATGACTGGGTATAAAAGTAGCATCCATGAAAGGCTCAGTCTTTGCAAGCAAGGATGGGTTGTGGCTCACCCCTTTGTGCCAAAATTCATGAGAGAATTGTTAGTCAGTTCAAAAGGAACATTTCTCAACGCAAGATTGCAGAGAATTTAGGTCTTTCAACATAATATTGTGAAGAGATTCAGAGAAATCTCAGTGTGTAAAGGGCAAGGTCGGAAACCACTGATGAATGCACGTGATCTTTGAGCCCTCAGGCGGTACTGCCTAAGAAACCGTCATGCTACTGTGACAATTACAGCCACCTGGACTTGGGAGTACTTTGGAAAACCATTGTCACTCAACACAGTCCGTCGCTGCATCCAGAAATGCAACTTGAAACTGTATTACGCAAGGAGGAAGCCATACATCAACTCTATGAAGAAACGCCGGCGAGTTCTCTGGGCCCGAGCTCATCTCAGATGGACCGAAAGATTGTGGAACAGAGTGCTGTGGTCAGACGAGTCCACATTTCAGCTAGTTTTCGGAAAAAACGGGCGTCCAGTTCTTCGTGCCAAAGATGAAAACGACCATCCAGATTGTTATCAGTGAAAGGTGCAAAAGCCAGCATGGGGGTGCATCAGTGCCCATGACATGGGTGAGTTGCATGTATGTGAAGGTACCATTGACTCTGAGGAGTATATCAGGATTTTAGAGAGACATATGTTGCCATCAAGGCGACGTCTCTTCCCAGGACATCCATGCCAGGACAATGCCAGACCACCTTCTCACGGGCTACAACAGCGTGGCTTTGTAAACACAAGAGTTCGTGTGCTTGACTGGTCTGCTGCCAGTCCAGATCTATCTCCTATTGAAAATGTATGGCGCATCATGAAGAGGAGAATCAGACAACGGAGACCATGGACTGTTGAGCAGCTGAAGTCTTATATCAAGCAAGACTGGACAAAATTTCCAATCGCAAATCTACTACAATTAGTATCCTCAGTTCCAAATTGATTAAAAAGTGTTATTAAAAGGAAAGGTGAAGTAACACAATGGTAAACATGCCTCTGTCCCAACTTTTGTTGAGTGTGTTGCAGCCATCAAATTCTAAATTTATGTATGTTTACAAAATAAAATTAAGTTGGTCAGTAAAACTATTGAAAATCTTTTCTTTATACTTTCGTCAGTTCAATAGAGGTTCACATGAATTAACATATCACAGATTTTTTGTTTTTATTGCATTTTGGAAAATATCCCAACTTTTCTGGAAATATAGTTTGTATTTCTACCAACTTCTCGTTTATGCGTCCAAAACTCACAGTTATGCCAGGAGCACTGCTTTCCCGCCAATACAAGTCACGTGCGCACGCCTCACAGTCTCACTCCCGCTAGTCTCGCATTGGTTTTGGCAACATATGGATGTGCCATCTTGTGCTCTTAAACTTTTGTGTTTTTACCTATGGTGCTATGATTTTGTGCTTGAAATACTTAACTATGCCTCCTAAGCGTCCAATGTCAAGTCCTGGGCCATCAGCCAAGCAGCAGAGAACCGCTTTAACACTTGGGAAAAAGTTGGAAGTTATAAACAGGGCAGCATCAGGTGAAGGTAACACAGCTCTGGGATGCTACCCTGTGCAGCTGCGGGTTATGATAGCTGAGTTAGGCATCACACCAAAGCAGGTGTTTAATGCAGACGAGACCATGCTTTTTAGGAAGCATATGCCGAAACGCACTTACATAAGGATGAAAAAACTGTGTCAGGTTTCAAGGCAGCAAAGGATAGATTGACTTTGCTTATGTGTTCCAATGCCGAAGGAGACTGTAAGATGAAGCCTCTCTTAGTTTACCATTCACTAAAGCCCCGTGCTCTTAAGCGTTTGAGTAAGAATATGCTAACAAGAAAGCATGGTTCACTGGTCAAATCTTTGAAAATTGGTTTGCTAATCATTTTGCTGCTGAGGCTGAACGTTACTCCGGGAACAGAATCTTGCCCTTAAAGTTCTTTTGTTGTCTAACAATGTGCCAGCCCATCCTAAACATTTGGACAGCATTCATCCTAACATGACAGTGTGTTTCCTGCCACCTAACACAACATCGTTGATTCAACCACTCCACCCAGATGTGATATCCACATTCAAGGCATATTTTTTACGACAAACTCTCTCTCAGATGCTGTAAGCAACAGACGATTTTGAAAATCCCGGGAGTTTACCAACGGTGAGGGAATGGTGGAAGTCCTTCAACATCAGACATGCCATCAGCAGCATTGATGAATCCTGGAAAGAGGTCAGGTCTTCCACTCTGAAGCAATTGGCAGAATTTTTTAAGGCTGCGAAACACTTGGCACAAATGGTGATGAACATGGACCCAAGTTTAGAACGAAGTCAGCATTAGAACGGAGCAGGCGACGATGTAGTGGGCAATGGAGTAGAGGGAGACAAGAGTAGGAAGGCTTTGGCTCCTGAGGCTTCAGCGAGCAGAGGCTGAGGAAGAGCTTCACTCCAAGTGAGGTAAGGCCGGGTAAGTTCCTTTAATAAATCTAATTACCTTAAGAGTAGGTCATGAAGGCAACAGTTAGGGCAGTTGAGTGATCCGTTTGCAGGATGTGGGAAGTCAGGGCGAGCACAATCGTCTCTGATTACTACACCTGCGAAAGATGCATCCAGCTGCAGCTCCTGACAAACCGAGTTAGGGAACTGGAGCTGGAGCTGGATGAACTTCGGATCATTCCGGAGGCAGAGGCAGAAATAGAGAGGAGTTACAAGGAGATAGTCACCCCTAAGAGTCAGGAGACAGGTAGCTGGGTGACTGTCAGGAGAGGGAAAGGGAAGAGACAGAATGAGCAGAGCACCCCTGTGGCCATTCCCACCAATAATAAGTACATTGTTTTGGATACTGTTGATGGGGACGACCTACCAGGGACAAGTTGCAGTGGTTGCATCTCTGGCACAGAGATGGGACCCTCAACTCAGAAGGGAAGGAGGGAAAAGAGGAGAGCAGTAGTGATAGGGGATTCGATAGTTAGGGGGACAGATAAGAGGTTCTGTGGAAGAGATAGAGAATCCCAGATGGTCTGTTGCCTCCCTGGTGCCAAGCTCCACGATATCTCGGATCGAGTTCTCGGTATTCTCAAGAGGGAGGGTGAGAAGCCGGATGCCCTGGTCCATGTAGGGACCAATGACATGGGTAGGAAGAGTGTGGAGGTCCTGAAAGGTAAGTTTAGGGAGTTAGGCGCCAAGTTGAAGGGCAGGACCCTCAGGATAGCAATCTCAGGATTGCTACCAGTGCCACGTGCAGGCGGGTTTAGAAATAGTAAGATAGTGCCGATCAACACGTGGCTGAAGGCATGGTGCAGGAGGGAGGGTTTCAGATTTATAGATAATTGGGCAGTTTTCCAAGGAAGGTGGGACCTATTCCAGCAGGACGATCTACATCTGAACTAGAGGGGAACAAATATTCTTGCAGGTAGGTTTGCTAGAGAGGCTCCGGTGGATTTAAACTAGATATGAGGGGGGAGGGGAACCAGAGTGTAGGAACAGATGTAGGGAAGAAGGAAGAAAAAGAAAATAGTAAAATTGTTTGCACAATTAGTGATAAACAGACAGTAAGAGGTGAAAAATTTCTCAAATGCATTTATTTTAATGCTAGGACCATTGTAAGAAAGGTGGATGAGCTTAAAGCATGGATTGATACCTGGAAGTATGATGTGGTAGCTATTAGCGAGACATGGGTCCAGGAAGGGTGTGATAGAATCAGAGGGACAAGAGGGGGAGGGGATGCATTGCTTGTCAGAGAAAATATTACAGCGGTGCTCTGGCAGGATAGATTAGAGTGCTCGTCTAGTGAGGCTATTTGGGTGGAATTGAAGAATGGGAAAGGTGTAGTAATTCTTATGGGGGTGTATTATAGACCACCTAATGGGGAGCGAGAATTGGAGGAGCAAATTTGTAAGGAGAGAGCAGATATTAGTAGTAGGCACAAAGTTGTGATTGTGGGAGATTTTAATTTTCCACACATAGACTGGGAAGCCCATACTGTAAAAGGGCTGGATGGTTTGGAGTTTGTAAAATGTGTGCAAGGTAGTTTTTTGCAGCAATACATAGAGGTACCAATGAGAGAAGGGGCAGTATTGGATCTCCTGTTAGAGAATGAGATAGGTCAGGTGACGGAGGTTTGTGTTGGGGAGCACTTTGGGTCCAGTGATCACAATGCTATTAGTTTCAATATAATTATGGAGAAGGATAGATCTGGACCCAGGGTTGAGATTTTTGATTGGAGAAAGGCTAACTTTGAGGAGATGCAAAAGGATTTAGAAGGAGTGGATCGGGACAATTTGTTTTATGGGAAGGACGTAATAGAGAAATAGAGGTCATTTAAAGGTGAAATGTTGAGGGTACAGAATCTTTATGTTCCTGTTAGGTTGAAAGGAAAGGTCCAAGGTTTGAGAGAGCCATGGGTTTCAAGGGATATCGGAAACTCGGTTCCGTAAAAAAGAGAGATCTACAATAAATATAGACAGCATGGAGTAAATGAGGTGCTCGAAGAATATAAAGAGTGTAAAAAGAATCTTAAGAAAGAAATTAGAAAAACTAAAAGAAGATATGAGGTTACTTTGGCAAGTAAGGTGAAAATAAATCCCAAGGGTTTCTACCGTTATATAAATAGCAAATGGATGGTGAGGGATAAAATTGGTCCCTTAGAGAATCAGAGTGGACAGCTATGTGTGGAGCCAAAACAGATGGGGGGAAATTCTTAACGATTTCTTTTCTTCAGTATTCACTAAGGAGAAGGATATTGAATTGTGTAAGATAAGGGAAACGGGTAGGGAGGTTATGGAAACTATGATGATTAAAGTCGTAGTAGCACTGGGGCTTTTAAGGAATATAAAAGTGGATAGGTCTCCAGGTCCTGACAGGATATTCCCTAGGACATTGAGGGAAGTTAGTGTGGAAATAACAGGGGCTCTGACAGAAATATTTCAAGTGTCATTAGAAACAGGGATGGTGCCGGAGGATTGGCGTATTGCTCATGTGGTTCCATTGTTTAAAAAGGGTTCTAAGAGTAAACCTAGCAATTATCGGCCTGTGAATTTGACGTCAGTGGTGGGTAAATTGATGGAAAGTATTCTTAGAGATGGTATATATAATTATCTGGATAGACAGGGTCTGATTAGGAACAGTCAACATGGATTTGTGCATGGAAGGTCATGCTTGACAAATCTTATTGAATTTTTTGAACAGGTTACTAGGAATGTTGACGAGGGTAAAGCGGTGGATGTTGTCTATATGGACTTCAGTAAGGCCTTTGACAAGGTACCACATGGAAGGTTAGTCAGGAAGGTTCAATCGTTGGGTATTAATATTGAAGTAGTAAAATGGATTCAGCAGTGGCTGGATGGGAGACACCAGAGAGTGGTAGTGGAATACTGTTTGTCAGATTGGAGGCCAGTGACTAGTGGTGTGCCTCAGGGATCTCTACTGGGTCGAATGTTATTTGTCATATACATTATTGATCTGGATGATGGGGTGGTAAATTGGATTAGTAAGTATGCAGATGATACTAAGGTAGGTGGAGTTGTGGATAATGAAGTAGGTTTTCAAAACTTGCGGAGAGATTTAGGCCAGTTAGAAGAGTGGGCTGAAAGTTGGCAGATGGAGTTTAATGCTGATAAATGTGAGGTGCTACACTTTGGTAGGACGATTCAAAATAGGACATACATGGTAAATGGTCGGGCATTGAAGAATGCAGTAGAACAGAGGGATCTAGGAATAATGGTACATAGTTCCCTGAAGATGGACTCTCATGTGGATAGGGTGGTAAAGAAAGCTTTTGCTATGCTGGCCCTTATAAATCAGAGCATTGAGTATAGGAGTTGGGATGTAATGTTGAAATTGTACAAGGCATTGGTGAGGCCAAATTTGGAGTATTGTGTACAGTTTTGGTCACCGAAATTATAGGAAAGGTGTCAACAAAATAGAGAGTACAGAGGTTTACTAGACTGTCACCTGGGTTTTATCACCTGAGTTACAGAGAAAGGGTGAACAAGCTGGGTCTTTATTCTTTGGAACGTAGAAGGTTGAGGGAAGACTTGATAGAGGTATTTAAGATTATGAGAGGGATAGATGGTTGACTTGGATAGGCTTTTTCCATTGAGAGTGGGGGAGATTCATACAAGAGGACATGAGTTGAGAGTTAAAGGGCAAAAGTTTAGGGGTAACATGAGGGGGAACTTCTTTACTCAGAGAGTGGTGGCTGTGTGGAACGAGCTTCCAGCAGAAGTGTTTAAGGCAGGTTTGATGTTGTCATTTAAAGATAAACTGGACAGCTATATGGACAGGAAAGGAATGGAGGGTTATGGGCTAAGTGCAGGTCGGTGGGACTAGGTGAGAGTAAGAGTTCGGCATGGACTAGAAGGTTCAAGATGGCCTGTTTCCGTGCTGTAATTGTTATATGGTTGTATATGGTTCAGTCGTTCCCTGCAGTCAAGCCTTCTTCCCTACAAGCAAATTTATGCTGAAAAACAAAATGCTGCCAAGCAAATAATCCTCACCACTTTCTTCAAAACGGTGTCATCTCCTGCTGAGAGTTCTGTGAGTCTTCCTTCACCCCTCGCTGTCCTTAATGATCCTGACGACACACAACCATGCACCTCATTCATGTAAAGCTGCCCGACACCACAACTACTCATCTCCTGGAGCCAACGCACCTGCCACTGTTGGTGAGTACTGTACAGCCTAGTATGTTAACTTTCTATAATTTATTACGTTGAATATTACCTGAAATTGATGAAATATAATACAAATGTTGCCTTGTGGTCCTGTACTGCTTTTGTGTCGTATTGGTATGAAAATGTGAATAACTTACAGATAAACATATTTAGGAAGCCTCAAGAATGCATCCCTATTTTCTCCATTTAAATAATTATTCACATTATGCGTTGACTTCGAGGAACGTATCCCCGGCATATAACGAGGATAGGGTGTAATATGAAGATTGGTGGAGGGGTAGATAGTGTTGAGGAAACGGGTAGGTTACAGAGGACTTAGGCAGATTAGGAGAATGGGCAAGAAAGTGGCTAATGAAACATAATGTTGGAAAGTGCATGATCATGCACTTTGGTAGTAGAAATAAATGTGCAGACTTTTTCTAAACAGAGAGAAAATCCAAAAATCTGAGATTGAAAGGGATTTGGGAGTCTTTGTGCAGAACACCCTAAATCTCAATTTGCAGGTAGAGTCACTGGTGAGGAAGGCAAATGCAACATTAGCATTGCAGTGGAGAGAAGGGTCCTGACGAAGGGTTCCGGCCCGAAACGCTGACTGTTCTTTTCCATGGATGCTGCCTGACCTGCTAAGTTCCTCCAATGTGTTGTGAACATTAGCATTCCTTTCAAGAGGTCTTGAATATAAGAGCAGAGATAGAAACATAGAAAACCTACAGCACAATACAGGCCCTTTGGCCCACAAAGTTGTGCCGAACATATCCCTACCTTAGAAATTACTAGGCTTCCCTACAACCCTCTATTTTTCTAAGCTCCATGTACATATCCAAAAGTCTCTTAAAAGAGCAAACAAGAGGAATTCTGCAGTTGCTGGAAATTCAAGCAACACACATCTTACTAACTCTTCCTTCAGTTAGTCCTGACGAAGGGTCCCGGCCTGAAACGTCAAATGTGCCTCTTCCTAGAGATACTGCCTGGCCTGCTGCGTTCACCAGCACCTTTGATGTGTGTTGCTTGTCTCTTAAAAGACCCTATCGTATCCGCCTCCACCACCGTTACTGGCAGCCCATTCCACGCACTCACCACTCTCTGAGTAAAAAACTTACCCCTGACATCTCCTCTGTACCTACCCCCCAGCACCTTAAACCTGTGTCCTCTTGTGGCAACTATTTCAGCCCTGGGAAAAAGCCTCTGACTATCCACACAATCAATGCCTCTCATCATCTTATATACCTCTATCAGGTCACCTCTCATCCCTCGTCGCTCCAAGGAGAAAAGGCCGAGTTCACTCAACCCATTCTCATAAGGCATGCTCCCCAATCAAAGCAACATCCTTGTAGATCTCCTCTGCACCCTTTGTAGGCTTCCACATCCTTCCCGTAGTGAGGCAACCAGAACTGAGCACAGTACTCCAAGTGAGGTCTGAGCAAGGTCCTATATAGCTGCAGCATTACTTCTCGGCTCCTAAATTCAATTCCACGACTGATGAAGGCCAATACACTGTATGCCTTTTTAACCACAGAGTCAACCTGTGCAGCTGCTGTGAGCGTCCTATGGACTCGGACCCCAAGATCCCTCTGATCCCCCACACTGCCAAGAGTCTTACCATTAATACTATATTCTGCCATCATATTTGACCCACCAAACTGAACCACCTCACACTTATCTGGGTTGAACTCCATCTGCCACTTCTCAGCCCAGTTTTGAAACCTATCAATGTCCCGCTGTAACCTCTGACAGCCCTCAACACTATCCACAACACCTCCAACCTTTGTGTCATCCGCAAATTTACTAACCCATCCCTCCACTTCCTCATCCAGGGCATTTATTAAAATCACGAAGAGCAGGGGTCCCAGAACAGATCCCTGAGGCACACCACTGGTGACCCACCTCCATGCAGAATATGACCCGTCTACAACCACTCTTTGCCTTTTGTGGGCAAGCCAGTTCTGGATCCACAGAGCATTGTCCCCTTGGATCCCATGCCTCCTTACTTTCTCAATAAGCCTTGCATGGGGTACCTTATCAAATGCCTTGCTGAAATCCATATACACTACATCTACTGCTCTTCCTTCATCAATGTGTTTTGTCACATCCTCAAAAAATTCAATCATGCTCATAAGGCACGACCTGCCCTTGACAAAGCCATGCTGACTATTCCTAATCACATTATACCTCTCCAAATGTTCATAAATCCTGCCTTTCAGGATCTTCTCAATCAACTTACCAACCACTGAGGTAAGACTCACTGGTCAATAATTTCCTGGGCTATCTCTACTCCCTTTCTTGAACAAATGAACAACATTCACAACCCTCCAATCCTCTGGAACCTCTCCCGTCCCCATTGATGATACAAAGATCATCGCCAGAGGCTCAGCAATCTCCTCCCTCGCCTTCCACAGTAGCCTGGGGTACATCTCATCCGGTCTTGGCGACTAATCCAACTTGATGCTTTCCAAAAGCTCCAGCACATCCTCTTTCTTAATATCTACATGCTCAAGCTTTTCAGTCTGCTGCAAGTCATCACTAAGATCCTTTTCCAGAGTGACTACTGAAGTATACATTAAGTACCTCTGCTATTTCCTCCGGTTCCATACATACTTTCCCACTGTCACACTTGATAGGTCCTATTCTTTCACGTCTTATCCTCTTGCTCTTCACATACTTGTAGAATGCCATGGGATTTTCCTTAATCCTTCCTGCCAAGGCCTTCTCATGGTTCCTTCTGGCTCTCCTAATTTCCTTCTAAAGCTCCTTCCTATTAGCATTATAATCTTCTAGATCTCTAACATTACCTAGCTCTCTGAACCTTTTGTAAGCTTTTCTTTTCGTCTTGACTAAATTTATTACAGCCTTTGTACACCATGGTTCCTGCACCCTACCATAACATCCCGGTCTCATTGGAACGAACCTATGCAGAACTCCACACAAATATCCCCTGAACATTTGCCACATTTCTTCCGTACTTTTCCCTGAGAACATCTGTTTCCAATTTAAGCTTCCAATTTCCTGCCTGATAGCCTCATAATTCCTCTTACTCCAATTAAGCGCTTTTCTAACTTGTCTGTTCCTATCTCTCTCCAGTGCTATTGTAAATGTGATGCTGAGGCTTTATAAGGCACTGGCGAGGCCTCACCTTGAATATTGCGAACAGTTTTGGGCTCCTCATCTAAGAAAAGATGTGCTGGCATTGGATTGGGCTTATAGGAGGTTCACAAGGATGATTCCAGGAATGAAAGGGTTATCATATGAGGAACGTTTGATGGCTCTGGGTCCGTACTCACTGAAATTCTCTTTGTGTTCTGCACTCTCCTGAGCCAGCGTGCCTTTCTGACTCACTATCTCACAATGCTGCGACTCTCTAACACCCCCACTGCATCACAGAAATGCCCTCTTTTGCAGAGTTCCGGCTCTTACCTGCATGACAGTGAGAGTTTCTGCTTGTTGCATCTTGCTGAGGATCGCTCGCAGGATCTGGTCAAGGTTCTCTCCCAGCTGTGAGCCCGCCTTAGAGATGAGGGTGGAGATCAGGCGCCCCACAAACGCTGCTGTACATTCTGTACTGCGCGGATCCAGAAGCTGGCTAACCACTTGCATGACATACCAGAGCCCGTTGTGACCCTGCTCATCATGCCACTGCGCTATCTGTTCCATTGCGACAGCCACGTAGGCCCGCAGACACTCGCCACCATTCTGTAAAAGAACAAACCTTGGATTAAGAGATTTCACTGTATCTAATGCACCGAGTAGTATAAACAAATACATTTTTTTCTGCAATCATACAGTAGGAGCATACAATCAAATTCAGTGAATTGCAGTTAATTGGGACACATCCAGACCAGTAAATTTTGACCCAATTAGCTGGTTTCAAGGAAATAATTAAAATGTATAAAAACAACTGAGTAACAAATTAAGTATTCAAATGGAATACAGAACAAATTAAAACACTACCCATACTACTACTACTACTGTACTATAACACTGTGTATTAGTTCCTAATAGATATCCACAGAGGAATTCATCCAGGGTACGCTGCTGTGCTCTGTTGATTGATTGTAGATGAACAAAATCAGCTCAAACATTTAGTGCGGATAATGAATTGCCTTCATACAGGGTTTTTGACGATTGCATCCTCCAAATCTTTATTTTCATTGTAACATTCAAGATGATTGTTGATACCTTCAAATTTTATGTGGTTCCTACTTTGCTAAAGTAGCAAAACTGCTTCAATTCACTCCTGGCTGTTTCTGGCATCCTCAAGCCTGAATGCTTGAAACAGCAGTGAACCAAAACAGTTCTGAATTGTCTTATTGCTTATTTCTTGCCAATTATCAGTGACTAAAAGAAAATACGAGGCAGCTTTAGCAAGTAAGGTGAAAATAAATCCAAAGGGTTTCTATAGTTATATTAATAGCAAAAGGATAGTGAGGGATAAAATTAGTCCCTTAGAGAAGAGTGGACGGCTATGTACGGAGCCAAAAGAGATGAGGGAGATTTTGAACAATTTCTTTTCTTCGGTATTCACTAAGGAGAAGGATATTGAATTGTGTAAGGTAAAGGAAACAAGAAGGGTAGTTATGGAAAGTATGATGATTAAAGAAGAGGAAGTACTGGCGCTTTTAAGGAATATAAAAGTGGATAAGTCTCCGGGTCCGGACAAGATATCCCCTAGGACCTTGAGGGAAGTTGGTGTGGAAATAGCAGGGGCTCTGACAGAAATATTTCAAATGTCATTAGAAATTGGCATGGTGCCGGAGGATTGGCATATTGCTCATGTGGTTCCATTGTTTAAAAAGGGTCCTCAGAGTAAACCTAGCAATTATCAGCCTGTGAGTTTGACGTCAGTGGTGGGTAATTTGATGGAAAGTATTCTTAGACATGGTATATATAATTATCTGGATAGACAGAGTCTGATTAGGAATAGTCAACATGGATTTGTGCGTGGAAGGTCATGTTTGACAAATCTTATTGAATTTTTTGATGAGGTTACTAGGAAAGTCAACGAGGGTAAAGCGGTGGATGTTGTCTATATGGACTTCAGTAAGGCCTTTGACAAGGTTCCATACGGAAGGTTAGTTAGGAAGGTTCAATCGTTAGGCATTAATATCGAAGTAGTAAAATGGAATCAGCAGTGGCTGGATGAGAGATGCCAGAGAGTAGTGGTGGATAACTGTGTGTCAAATCGGAGGACGGTGTGTAGCGACGTGCCTCAGGGATCTGTACTGGGTCCAATGTTGTTTGTCATATATATTAATAATCTGGATGATGGGGTGGTAAATTGGATTAGTAAGTATGCAGATGATACTAAGATAGGTGGCGTTGTGGATAATGAAGTAGGTTTTCAAAGCTTGCAGAGAGATTTAGGCCAGTTAGAAGAGAGGGCTGAAAGATGGCAGATGGAGTTTAATGCTGAAGAATGTGAGGTGCTACATTTTGGTAGGACTAATCAAAATAGGACATACATGGTAAATGGTAGGGCATTGAGGAATGCTGTAGAACAGGGGGATCTAGGAATAATGGTACATAGTTCCCTGAAGGTGGAATCTCACGTGGATAGGGTGGTGAAGAAAGCTTTTGGTATGATGGCCTTTATTAATCAGAGCATTGAGTATAGAAGTTGGGATGTAATGTTGAAATTATATAAGGCATTGGTAAGGCCAAATTTGGAGTATTGTGTACAGTTCTGGTCACCAAGTTATAGGAAAGATGTCAATAAAATTGAGAGAGTACAGAGGATGTTTACTAAAATGTTGCCTGGGTTTCATCTCCTAAATTACAGAGAAAGGTTGAACAAGTTAGGTCTTTATTCTTTGGAGCGTAGAAGGTTGAGAGGGGACTTGATAAAGGTGTTTAAAATTATGAGGGGGATTGATAGAGTTGACTTGGATAGGGTTTTTCCATTGAGAGTGGGGGAGATTCAAACAAGAGGACATGAGTTGAGAGTTAAAGGGCAAAAGTTTAGGGGTAACATGAGGGGGAACTTCTTTACTCAGAGAGTGGTGGCTGTGTGGAACGAGCTTCCAGCAGAAGTGGTTGAGGCAGGTTCGATGTTGTCGTTTAAAGTTAAATTGGATAGCTATATGGACAGGAAGGGAATGGAGGGTTATGGACTGAGTGCAGGTCGGTGGGACTAGGTTAGAGTAGGAGTGCCACACGGACTAGAAGGGCCGAGATGGCCTGCTTCCGTGCTGTGATTGTTATATAGTTATATGACTAAAATTACTGCCTATTGAACACAAACATGCAACTAGCACTCTTCAAAATCAGCTTGCTCTAAGTACAGTGTAGTCTCTCACTGATTCAAGTGAGAAACTGTTTGGCAACATCTCCTATCCCAATCAATCAGCATAATGCTCCAAATAAATGAAGGGAATCCTTGCTATTTTCTTGATTAGTTTTTGTTCTGTAAGAGTTGTCCCAAGTAAGACCATAAGACATAGGAGCAAAATTAGGTAATTCGACCCACCAAGCCTGCTGCGCCATTTCATCACGGCTGATCCATTTCCCTCTCAACCCTCTTCTCTTGTCTTCTGTCTTCTCCCCGTAACCTTTCACACCCTGACTAATCAAGAACCTACCAATCTCCACCTTAAATACACCCAATGACCTGGCCTCCACAGCCATCTGTGGCAAAGAATTCCAGATTCATCACCCTCTGGCTAAAGAAATTCCTCATCTCCATTCTAAATGGGCGTCCCTCTATTCTGAGGTTGTACCCTCTGGTCCAAGACTCACCCACTATAAGAAACATCCTCTCCACATCCACTTTATGCAGGCCTTTCAAAATTCAATACTTTTCAGTGAGATCCCCACCTACCAATTCTTCTCAATTCTATGAGTACAGACCAAGAACCATTAAACGATCCTCATGTGATAAGCCTTTCCTTCCCAGAATTATTTTCGTGAACCTTCTTTGAACTCTCTCCAATGTCAGCACATCCTTTCTCAGAAAAGTGGCCCAAAACTGCTCACAGTACACCCAAGTAAGGACTCACCAGTGCCTTATAAAGCCTCAAGCATTACAGCCTTATCTTTACATCTTAGTTCTCTCGAAATGAATGTAACATTGCATTTACCTTCCCCACGAACGACTCAACCTGCAAGTTAACTTTTAAGGAATCCACGAGAACTCCCAAGTCCTTCTGTATCTTGGATTTTTGAATATTCTCCCCGTTTAGAAAATCATCTATATTTTTATTCCTTCTACCAAAGTATATGACCACACCCTACCCAACACTCTATTGTATTCTCCTAATCTGACTGATTCCTCTACAGACTCCCTGCTTCCTCAACATTACCTACCCCTATGTTCATCTCTGTATCATATGCAAACTTGGCAACAAAGCCATCAATTCTGTCATCCAAATAAAATACAATGTAAAAAGTAGTCCCAACACTGATCCCTGCAGAACACCAATAGTCACTGGCAGCTAATCAGAAAAGGTGCTCTTTATTCCCACTCTTTGCCTTCTGGCAATCACCCAATGTTCTATCCATGCTGGTATCTTTCCTGTAATAACATGGGCTCTTATCTTGCTTAGCAGCCTGATGTATGGCAGCTTGTCAAGGGTCTTCTGAAAATACAAACACGCAACATCCACCGATTCTCCTTTGTCTGTCCAGCTTGATATTTCCTCAAAGAACTACCAGATTTTTCAGGCAAAATTTTTCTTTAAGGAAACCATGCTGACTTTTGCCTGTTTTATGTCTGCCTCCAAGAACTCCTAAACCTCACCCTTAACAATCGACTCTACCATCTTCCACATCATCAGCAAAACATGACATGAACATTACATTATCTGCACTTGAATTGATTTTGTTCATTCACAGTCTGGCTAAATGGCCTATAATTTCCATAAGATACAGGAGCAGAATTAGGCAATTTGGCCCACCATTTCCTCTCAGCCCCAATCTCCTGCCTTCTCCCTGTATCCCTTCATGCCCTGACAAATCAAGAATCAACCTCTGCCTTAAATATACCCACCACTTGGTGTCCACAGCTGACTGTAGCAAAAAACTCCACAGATTTACCACTCTCTGGGTAAAGAAATTCTTCCTCATCTCTGTTCTAAAAGGATACCCTTCTATTCTGAGGCTGTCTCCTGGTCTTGGACTCTCCCATCATAGGAAACATCCTCTCTATCAAGGCTTTCGCCATTCGATAGGTTCCAAAACTCCTCATTCACCCGAATTCCAGTGAATACAGGCACAGAGCCATCACACACTCTTCACATAACAATCCTGGAATCATTTTCGTGAACCTCCTTTGAACCCTCTCCAGTTTCAGTGCATCTTTTCTAAGATAGGGGTAAAAACTTTCTCAGAATGTTCCAAGAGTGGCCTCACCAGTGCTTTGTAAAGTTTTAACATTACATCCTTGTTTTTATATTTTAGTCTTCTTGAAATGAATGTTAACATTGCATTTGCCTTCCTCACCACAATCTCAACCTGCAAATTAACAATTAGGGGACCTTGCATAAGGACTCCCAAGTCCATTTACGTCTGTTTTTTTTTGTATTTTCTCTCAATTTTGAAAATAGTCAACCCTTCCATTCCTTCAACCAAGGTGCACGACTACACACTTCCCGAAACTGTATTCCATCTTCCATTTCTTTGCCCATTCTCCTAATCTGTCTAAATCCTTCTGATCACACTATTTCCTCAAAACTACCTTCATATCGTTTGCAAACTTTACAACAAGGCCATCAATTCCATCGCCCAAATCATTGACAAATAACTTAAAAAGAATTGGTCCCAACAGAGACTCCTGTGGGACACCACTAGTCACTGGAAGCCCGTCAGAAATGGCTCCATTTATTCCCATTTTTTGCCCCTTGCCAATCAGCCACAGCTTTATCCATGCTAGAATCTTTCCTTTAATAACCATAGGCTTGTAGCTTAAGCAGCCTCATGTGCGGCACCTTGCCAAAGGCCTTCTGAAAATCCAAGTACACAACATTAACCGACCCTCCTTTGACTATCCTGCTTGTTATTTCCTCAAAGAACTTCAACATATTTGTCAAGCAAGATTTCCCTTAAGGAAACCATTCTGACTTTGGCCTATTTTATCATGTGCCTCCAAGTACACTGAGACCTCATCCTAAATAATCAACTCCAACACCTTCCCAACCACAGAAGTCAGACTAACTGGCCTATAGTTTTCTTTCTTCTGTCTGTCACCCTTCTTGAAGAGTGGAGTGACATTTGCAATTTTCTACTCTTCCAGAATCTTTGCAGAATCTAATGATTCTTGAAAGACCTTTACTAATGTCTCCTCAATCTCTTTGGTCACCTCTTTCTGAACTCCGGGTGCACACCATCTGGTCCAGGTGACTTCTCTGCCTTCAGACCTTTCAGTTTCCCAAGAACCTTCTCTCTAGTAATGGTAACTTCACACACTTTATGACCCGACACCTGGAACTTCCGCCATACTGCCAGTGTCTTCTACTGTGAAGACTGATGCAAAATACATATTTAGTTCGTCCGCTATTTCCTCATCTCCCATTACTACCTTTCTAGCATCGGTTTGCATCGGTCCAATATCCACTGTCGCCTCCCTTTTAAACTTAATGTGCCTAAAGAAACTTTTGGTATCCTTTTTAATATTATTGGCCAACTTACTTCTGTATTCCATCTTTGTCTTCTTAATGATTTTTTAATTGCCTTCTGTTGGTATTTAAAAACTTCCCAATCCTCTCACTTCCTATGATCCTTCTCTTTGGCTTTTATGTTGGCTTTGACTTCTCTTGCTAGCCATGGATGAGTCAGGTTTCCTTTGGAATATTTCTCCCTCTTTGGGATGTATATATCCTGTGCCTTCCAAATTGCTTCCAGAAATTCCAGCCGTTGCTGCTCTGCCGTCATCACTGCCAGTGTTCTTTTCCAATCAATTCTGGCCAACTCCACTCTCATACCTCTGTAATTCCCTTTACTCCACCGTAACACTGATACATCTGACTTTAGTCTCTCCTTCTCAAATTTCAGGGTGAATTCGATCATATTATGATCACTTACCCCTAAAGGCTTTTTTTTAAACTGTAAACTCTCTAATCAATTCTGGTTCATAGCATTACACCCAATCCAGAAAAGATGATCCTCTCATGGGCTCAACCACGAGCTGCTCTAAATAGCCTTATCGTAGGTACAGGTGTCCCCCACTTTTCAAACATTCGCTTTACGACACTTCGCTGTTACAAAAGACCTACATTAGTTACCTGTTTTCGCTAACAGAAGGTGTTTTCACTGTTACAAAAAAAGGCAGCGTGTAAAAAAAAGGCAGCGCGCACGCCCCAAGCAGCCAAGCGCCTCCCCCGGAACTGCATTCTAGCCGGCATTGCTTAAACACCTGCCTGTGAGCATCTGTGCATTATGTCGATTTATTTTGGGCATCCGTTGGCAAGATGAGTTCTAAGGTATCGGAAAAGCCCAAAAGAGCTCATAAGGGTATTACACTTAGTGTAAAACTAGACATAATTATGCGTTTCGATCGTGGTGAACAAAGTAAGGACAAAGTGAGCTTGGCTTGTGGAAGTTGACGAAGATGATGTTGAAGAGGTTTTGGCATCCCATGACCAAGAACTGATAGATGAAGAGCTGATGCAATTGGAAGAGGAAAGGATAACAATCAAAACCGAATGCAGTAGCGAATGGACCGAAAGTGAAGTTGTCCAGGAACTGAACGTGAAGCAACTGCGTGAGATTTTCGCTGCAATGATTGGAGAAAAGTACAACTTTAATTTTGAAAGGGTACGTAGGTTTAGAGCACATTTGCAGGATGATTTGCGTGCTTACAAAGAACCGTATAATAGAAGACTGCGCGAGGCTAAGCAGTCAAGCATACTGTCATTTTTCAAGCCACAGCAGACAACGAACCTCGTCCTTCGACATCGAGGCAGGCAGACATAGAAGATGACCTGCCTGCCCTGATGGAAACAGACGACAATGAGATGGCACCGCAGTGTCCCACCACCCCAACCTCCGATGACTCAGCCTAACACACCATCATCAGTGTGCTCAGCGCTGTCTTCCCGATTCCAGTAAGTGATACTACACTGTACATACGTTATTTCTACTTTATATAGGTTGTGTATTTTTATGTGTTATTTGGTATGATTTGGCAGCTTCATAGCTTAAAGGTTACTGGAGAGAGTGTTTCTGCCCAAAGCGCTTGCGTGAGATTTTCGCTATGGTGGACAGTGCGGCAATGATTGCAGAAAAGTATTTCTACTTTATATAGGCTGCGTATTTATCATATCATTCCTGCTTTTACTATATGTTACTGTTATTTTAGGTTTTATGTGTCATTTGGCATGATTTGGTAAGTTATTTTTTGGGTCTGTGAACACTCACAAATTTTTCCCATATAAATAAATGGTGATTGCTTCTTCACTTTACGACATTCCGGCTTACGAACCGTTTCATAAGAACGCTCTACCTTCGGATGGCGGGGGAAACCTGTATTCTAGAAATCCCTCCCCTTGTAATCTAGCGCCAACCTGATTTTCCCAATCTACCTGCATATTGAATTTCCCCATAACTATTGTAACATTGCCCTTTTGGCATGCATTTTCTATCTCCCATTGTAATTTGTAGACCACATCCTTACTACTGTTTAGGGGTCTGTATACAACTCCCACTGTGGTCTTTTTACCCTTGCAGTCCCTTTAGCTCTATTCACAATGATTCAACATCTTCTGACCCAATGTCACCTCTTTCTAATGATTTTATTTTTTTCACCAACAGCGCAACACCGCCCCCTCTGCCTTCCTGCCTATCCTTTTGCTACCATGTGTATCCTTGGACATTAAGCTCCCAGCTACAACATCGTACCTGCCAATCTGCAACTGTGCTGCAAATTCACCTACCTTATTCTGTATACTGCACGCATTCAGATACAACACCTTCAGTCCTGTATTCACCCTTTTCAATTTTGTTGCACCATGCTCAACTCAAAGATCTTTGTCTGAGGTCTTACCAACATCTGGCTCCATAATCTCTCCACTAACTGTTCTGACACTCTAGTTCCCATCCCCCTGCAAGTCTAGTTTAAACCCCACAGTGCAGCATTAACAAATTTTCCCGCAAGGATATTCATCCCCCTCCAGTCAGGTACAAATCATTCCTTCTGCACAGGTCCCACCTTTCCTGGAAGAGAGACCAAAGATTCCTTTTTTCTTCCTCCCTCCCTTCTCGAAGAGTGGAGTGCCATATGCAATTTTCCAGTTCTCCAGAACCATTCCAGAATCTAGTGATTCTTGAAAGATTATTTCTAATGCCTCCACGTCTCTGCGATACCTCTTTCAGAACCCTGTTTCATCTGGTCCAGGTAATTTCTCTACCTTCAGACATTTCAATTTCCCAAACACCTTCTCCCTAGTAATAGCAGCTACTCACCTCTGCCCCCTGAGAGTCTTGAACTTCTGGCAAACTGCTAATGTCTTCCACAGTGAAGACTGGTGCAAAATACTTACTCAGTTTGTCCCACAGTTCTATCTCTCCAGCATATTTTCCATAAATAAATAAGTGAACACCCTGATTAATTGATGGCACTGTAGTTATTTTGGCATCCTCCTTGTGCCTGGTCAAATTCTAACCCTGTTGTACCATAAACACATACAAATTAATTTTTGAAGCAATCATACAATAGCAGACAATTGAATATTATTTTCACCAAGTCCCTGTCACTCCGCCAGGGACAGCCCCAAGCCCAGGTGTGAAAAGCGGAGGGTTGTGCATGGGGCTAGCGCCTCATCCTGTAAAAGCCCAGCACTACAGAAATGCCAACAGAAGCTTCAAAGACCTCATCCCTGGGAGAAGCAGGATACATCAAGAAAATGGGCTACACCTGGAAAAAACTTGAAAGACTGGACCAGGACAGAGGACTCTAAATAGGCTTATCATAGGTACTCTAGAAACCCCAACCCCTCCGCCTTATAATCTAGCAGCCTATGCCCCAGTAAGGCTGATGGACTTAAACAAGTCCCAGTAAATATTGTTACCACCCATCTTGTGTCCAGTCAAATTTTAACCCTGTTAGGATTTTATACCTATTCAATCCAGAGGTTTAGAAGTCAAGACTGAGGCACAAATAGGAAGTATACTTTAAAGGAAGGATGTGGAAACTTTACAGGAGATTTAACAGGATGCTGCCTGGACAAAAGAGCATTTCTTATGAGGTTAAGTTGAGCAGGCTATGGCTTTTCTCTTTGAAGTAAAGGTGGATAACAGGTGACAAATATAGGGGGAATATAAGAGATAGTTTTTTTCTTACACAAGAAGTGGCAGGTCCATTGAATGCCCTGCCAATGCTGGTGCTATAGGTAGGTACATTAGGGGAATTTAAGAAACCTTTAGACAGGCACACTTTAAGAAACTCTCAGGGTCATAATTTTAAGATGAATTGAAGAAAGCACAGGGGGATGCTAGAAGCAAGTTTATTACACAGACAACAGGAATTCTACAGATGCTGGAAATTCAAGCAACACATATCAAAGTTG